>NC_064826.1:86334848-86637878 GCF_024166365.1 Elephas maximus indicus
TATGAACATTGCAAAGAAGGGGAATTCCAGAATACTTAATTGTGCTCATGCAGAACCTGTACATATACCAAGAGGCAGTGTCCAAACAGAACGAGGGGATACTGCATGGTTTAAAATCAGGAAAGGTGTGCATCAGGGTTGCATCCTTGCACTATACTTATTCAATCTGTATGCTGAGCAAATAACCTGAGAAGCTGGTCTATGTGAAGAAGAATGTGGCATTAGGATGGGAGAGAGATGAATTAACAACGTGAGGTATGCAGATATCACAATCTTGTTTGCTGAGAAGTGAAGAGGGTTTGAAACACTTACTAATAAAGATCAAAGACCACAGCCTTCTGGATGGATTACACCTCAACATAAAGAAAACAAAAATCCTCACAACTGAACCAATAAACAACATCATGCTAAATGGAGAAAAGACTGACATTGTCAAGGATTTCATTTTCCTTGGATCCACAATTAACACCCATGGAAGCAGCAGTCAAGAAATCAAAAGACGCATTGCATTGGGCAAATCTGCTGCAAAAGACCCCTTTAAAGTGTTCAAAAACAAAGATGTCACTTTAAGGACTAAGATGTGCCTGACCTAAGCCATGGTATTTTCAGTTGTCTCATATGCATGTGAAAGCTAGACAATGAATAAAGACTGAAGAATTGATGCTTTTGAATTATGGTGCTAGCAAAGAATATTGAATATACCATGGACTGTCAGAAGAATGAACAAATGTGTCTTGGAAGAAGTAAAACCAGAATGCTCCTTAGAAGCGAGGATGATGAGACTTTGTCTCACATACCTGGACATACTATTAGGAGGGGCTAGTTCCTGGAGAAGGACATCATGCCTGGTAAAGCAGAGGGTCAGCAAAAAAGAGGAAGACTCTCCATGAGATGAATGGACACAGTGGCTGCAACAATGGGCTCAAATACAGCAATGATTGTGAGAATGGTGCTGGACCAGGCAGTGTGTTGTTCTGTTATATGTAGGGTCCCTATGAGTCAGAACCCACTCGATGGCACCTAACAACAACAACAATGTTATGAACATCACTTGATCGATGAGGATCAATATAGGGAGAGTAAGTGTCAGATCTGCAGTCAGATGGGTTGTTGGACAGGTGTTTTTTCATTTTTTGAGAAATGTTTAAGCACATAGAAAAGAGCAAAGAATAATATACTTAACGTAGGTATTCCTATCACCTAATATTTATTAAAGGTGCCCTGGTGTGCAGCGGTTAAGCACTCGGCTGCTAACCGGTTGGTCACCAGTTTGAACCCACCAGCCGCTCCTCAGAAAAAAGATGTGACAGTCTGCTTCCATAAAGATTTACAGCCTTGGAAACCCTATGAGCAGTTCTACTCTGTCCTATAGGGATGCTATAAGTCAGAATAGACTTGACTGCAATGGGCTTGGGTTAATATTTATTAATATTTGTTACTTCTGGTTGTGGAAACATCTAATTTACTTTTATTGTTCTAAGTTAGTTACATTTATTATATAATTATAAATATATCATTTTAAATATCCTTTAGCAATTATATAATTAATATATACCCTGAAATGTTAGTTTTAATAATATTCGTGTCCACTATTTTCTTTTTAATGTACTTTACTTTTTAGAGAGTTTTTGATTTATAGAAAATTGAGTAGGAAGTACAGAGTTCCCATAGAGCCACCTCTTCCCCTGTGCACAGTTTCCCCTGTGTTAACGTCTTGCATTAGTGTGGTATATTTGTTATAATTGGTGAACCAATATTAACACATTATGGTTAACTGAAGTCCATAGAGTATGTTAGGGTTCATGTTTCGTGTTGTATATTTCTATGGGTTTTCACAAATGCATAATGTCATGTACCCGCCATTAGGGTATCACCCAGAATAGTTTTACAGCTCTAAATATTCTCTGTACACCCCTGTTCATACCTATCCTCCTTCCCCTGGACCCCTGGCAACTAGTGATCTTTTTACTGTTGCTGTAGCTTGGCCTTTTCCAGAACGTCATATAATTGGAATCGGGAAATATGCAGATTTTTCAGACTGGCTTTGTTCACTTGGCAGTACGCATTTAAGGTTCCTCATGTCCTTTTGTAGCTTGAAAGCTCATTTCTATTTCATTGCTGACAATTCTCCTTTGTATGGATGTACCACAGTTTGTGTATCTATTCACCTTTTTTAAAGATGTCTTGGTTATATCCAATCTTTGGCAATTATGAATAAAGCTGCTACAAACATTCACATGCAGGTTTTTGTGTGGACTATCATCTTTGAAACCACCAGACTCTCTAGTCTCCCTGTGCTGTTATAGCTAGTAGTCTTAGATTCCCTCTGAGACTCTATAATGAGAAACTGATTTTGGGAAGCCTTGATTACATATGTTTCATTGAAAAATTAATTATCCAACCCATTGCTTCCCTTAGCATGTCTCTGGTATACCACTGCATGGCCCTGTTCTGAAAGACTCAGTAAAAGACAACAAAATCTTACATTATCAAATAAGGCCCTATCTTGTAGTTCAACATACATTTTCCTGAGGGTGCATAGAAAATTTGAAGCGACTGATTCAATGGTTTTACATCACGATTTTGTTTTATATTTTTCTTTCTTCCTTTTCTCATTTTATTTCCCATTTTTCATCTTGAAATGGTTGTACTTGACTGGTGGTCAGAATAGCTGACTGAGGTTGTTAATGTTTTCAGAACCCATTTCCTTCCATCCTCTCTGCAATCGTGCCAAACTGCCGTGTTCTCCAGACGCACTGTGATTCCGGTTCACAACTCTACCTTAATGATACGGGAAGTGAGAGCGCCCCTGGTTTCCCCAAAGGGGCAGAGCAATCCCAGCAGAGAACTCAAAGTTATGCATCACTTTCTTAATTAAAATGTGGATCAGATTAAACTGGTTGTTTCACTGACTTTTGCTCTTCTTGCTGATGGGGGAATTGTGTCTCCCACTAAGTAATGCTCCCAATGTGTTCTGGGGGTCCTCTGGGGAGAGGTGTCTCACGTGCCTTCCCAGACAGACAGGTGGCAGCCTTAGCTGTCCCTCTCCCCTTCTACTCTGACGCCTTCCTTCGTGGGCACTGCCAGATCCAAGCACTCCTAGGTGCTGACCAGTTCTGCGGCTTCCACTGAGTACGACCACGGTGGTGGGATGCCAGAGCTCCGTATGCTCTGTGGCAGAGTTAGGGGTATACTGCTTCTCCTTTGTGTCCTCTCTGTTGGAGTGACACCAATGCCACTTGTGCCCAGTGTTTCTCAGAGATTTTGGTGATTTTTTTTTTCCTACAGAGCTTTTTTTTTTTTTTTGAGTTTTTCCTTAGTAAGAATTGAGAGAGATAATTTAGTTCCAGAATTGTTGGGATTGTTGTGGAGCTGAAATTTTAAACACCTAGTTGCAGTGGCATCAATTCCCACTCATGGTGGCTCCATGTGTGTCAGAGTACAACTGCTCCATAGGGTTTTCAATGGCTGATTTTTCAGAAGTAGATCCCCAGGCTTTCTTCGGAGGCACCTCTGGGTTAGCAGCCGAGTGTGTTAACTGTTTTAACTATTTGCATCACCCAGGGACTTCAGAACTTAAATAAGATAGCACACATGAATCATGCTGTAAGTGGAAAACCACTGTCTGGATGGTAGCTGTTATTAAAGAATAATGTTTAAAGAAAAGTGTTCAAGCCCCTTCTCCTGCAGTCATAGTTAAAGATGGGGGCGTCATTGCATTTTCGCCTCATACAAAGTTACAAGTGATAGTGTTTTAAGGGGGTTGGTGTTGAAGAAATAAGGGACACTTCTAGGACTCATCCTCTATCCACTCAGAAGATTGCTCTGTCAAAAAGTTCCACTGGACAATGTTAAAACAGGCAAGGATGACTTTATTCAAAAGGTTTATTGTAAGAGAAGTGAAAAGGCTAAGGGAAGAGAGGGAAGGAATACTGTAATAGGAGGAGTGATACTATTGGCAGTAGGGAGAGAAAGAAAGAGAGAACAGAAAGTAAGAATCTGAGCTCCCAGTCTGCTGGGACAAAGAAATGTAAAGTCTTTAAAAGAAAGATAAGGGCAGTTGATCACTGGGATGGGCTAGTGTTTTACCAAGTTTGCAATTAGGGCCGTTTGTCTCAGAATGTTTTCATTTACCATGAAAAGGACACCTAATTCTTGGGATGTCAGTGGGAAAGAGAGAGGGAGATAAGGGATTTCTGTTAGATGCCTGGAGATTATAAAGACTGAGGAGGAGAGGAAGGTCAGGGAAATATTTAAAAAGGGGACCAGTGAAGTACCCTACTGGCTGGTGCAAATGGCTAAGTGTTCGGGTACTAAATGGAAGGTTGGTGGTTCAAATCCACTCAGAGGTGCCTTGGCCCCAAAGATCACAGCCGTTGAAAACCCTGGCCATATATCCGATAAGAATCTAATAGCTAATATATATATATAAAACTTCGACAACTTAACTACAAAAAAACAAATAACCCAATCATAAAATGGGCAAAGGACTTGAACAGACATTTCACCAAAGAGGACATTCAAATAGCCACCAAACACATAAAAAGATGCTCAGCGTCATTAGCCATCAGAGAGATGCAAATCAAAACCACAATGGGACACAATTTAACTCCCATTAGGATGGCTAAGATTAATAACAAAACAGAACAAAAAACAGAAAATAACAAATGTTGGCAAGGATGTGGGGAGATAGGAACCCTTATCCATTGCTGGTGGGAGTGCAAAATGGTACAGCCTCTGTGGAAAACAGTGTGGTGTTTCCTTAAAAAGCTAAAGATAAAACTACCCTATGACCCAGCAATTCCACTCCTAGGTATATATCTAAAAGACTTGAAAGCAGGGACTTGTATAATAATGTTCATTGCAGCACTATTCATAATAGCTGAAAGGTGGAAACAACCTAAATATCCATTAACAAATGAATGGATAAACAAAACCTGGTACATACATACAATGGAATACTACTCAGCCAGTAGGAGAAATGAAGTTTTGATACATTCTACAGTATGGATGGAGCTTGAAGACATTATGCGGAGTGAAATAAGTCAGTCACAAAAAGACAAATGTTGTATGACCTCACTTATATAAAAAGACAAGAAAAGGCAAATGTATAGAGACCAAAGCTTATTAGTGATTACCAGGGGCAGGAGAGAGGGAGAAAGGGGGGAGGATTTAACAGTGATAGAAAAATTGCATTGATTAAGGGTAGGGTGGCATAACCAATTGTTGTAATTGCTGTCAATAAGTTGTATACCTATAAAAAGTTGATTGGCAAAAGTTGTGTGATATACTTACAACAGTCACCTCCCCCCCCGCAAAAAAAAGAGTAGCTGCTGAGGCTGCTTATGTATAACCATAACCTCATGGGATTTGGTTCCTTAGTTTGAAGATTTAGGGTCATGGTTTTATGGTACATACCAGTTAACTGGCCTAGTAACCTGTTTAATGCTTCTGTTCTACCTCCTGGTGTGTTGCATAGTATCTGGGGTTTTAAAAGCTTGTGAACAGCCATCTGAGGCACAACAATTGGTCTCTATTCACCTGGAGCAATATAGGAAGGAGAGTCAGTGATAGAAGTAGGAAATGGAATATGTGGTGAATAACCACTATGAACAACTGCTTCCTTTGCCTTGAGACCAGAAAAACTGGATGGTGCCTGGCTACCATTATTGTACATTTTGATCATAGATAGTATAGAAGAATCCTGATCAAAAGGGAGAAAATGGAGAATAGAATTTCAAATTCTCATGGACTCCAGGCTTTCTGGAGCCATGAGGCTGGATGAACCCCTTAAACTATTGCCCTGAGATAATCTTTAAACCTTAAACCAAAAATATCCCCTGAAGCCTTCTTAAAACCAAACAATAATTTAGCTTAACTAATAAAGAATGTCTGCCTTGAGCATTGTTCTCTTTCAAGGTCCATCTGTATGGGATCAAACTGACAATAGCAACTCAAAAGATTAGATAGGAATCTTAGGAGGCAGTGAATTTATGTTAATGGAGGATCAGCAACTCAGAAGAGAGTGAGAATGGTTGCACAACTCAAAGTATATAATTAGTGCCACTGAATTGTACGTGTAGAAACAGTTGAATTGGTGTATGTTTTGCTGTGTGTATTCTCAACAACAACAAAAACAAAACAAAAAAACCCTATGGAGTGAAGTTATATCCTGAAACACATGGAGTCACCATGCGTTAGAGTTGACTTAATGGCAACTACAGTCATGTGTCACTTAACATCTATGATATTCCGTGAAATAGGAGGTTATGTGATTTGGATATTGTGCAAATGCCATATTATATGCAGGCAGCCCCGGATTAAGAATGAGTTCTCTTCCTAAGTCTATCTTTAAGCTGAATTTGTACGTAAGTTGGAACAGTTAGGTATGGTTTATATCTAACATCAGTCAAATATTTGTCTTAGTATGTAGTATATAGTGTATTTATCTATGAATAAAAAAACACTGAAGGAGCACTTCCAGGTACACTAAAACATCCTTAACATAATAATACAGTAATGATAATTATAATGTTTTGATGCACTTTGCAATGTAGCGCTCGTTTATTATTATGAACCATTGTATGTACCTTGAATTTATAATATAATAGGCTTTACAGGGATTGGTTTGTAACTATGGGTTGTATCTAAGTTGGATGTTCATAACCTGGGGACTGCCTGTGTAACCTTATGGGACCACAGATGTATATGCTTTCAGACATTGCTTGAACAGACTTTATGTGGCGCATGACTGTAGTTTGATTTTAGTTGACTTAATGACTACTGGAAACCTTGGTGACGTAGTGGTTAAGTGCTACAGCTGCTAACCAAAAAGGTCAGTAGTTCATATTCACCAGACGCTCCTTGGAAACTCCATGGGGCAGTTCTACTCTGTCCTATAGGGCCACTGTGAGTGGGAATCGATTTGATGGCAATTTGATAACTCAAGTAAGTGCTTTTGAGTCAGTGGACTCTTTCTGAATGCTGTTAGCTTGGCTCACTCTACTTTCCCTCTGTGTTCTTATTCCACTCTGGATGTAGGTCATTATATTGTAGTGATTTATTTACTTGTCCATTTATTCCACTGACCTAGAGAACCTTTTGAAACCAAGGTATATGTCTTACTCTTCTTTGCATCTTGTGGTCTAGAACGAAGGAGCCCTGGTGGCACAGTGGTTAAGTTTTTGGCTGCTAGCCAAAAGATGTGAAGCTTGAACCCATCAGCTGCTCCACTGGAGAAAGATGTGGCAGTCTACTCCTGTAAAGATTTACAGCGTTGGAAATCTTATGGGACAGTTCTGCTCTGTCCCATAGGGTCACTATGAGTCAGAATTGACTTGATGGTAATGGGTAATGGCCTAGAAGACTGGTTCTCAAGTTTGGTCTGCATCAGAATCAACCGGTTGCTGTTAGCTGCTGTTGAGTTGGCCTGTGATTCATGGTGACTCCGTGCACAATGGGATTGGACTAATGTGATCCATGTGGTTTTCCACATGGTTTTCATTGGCTGGTTTTTGGAAGTAGATTGCCAGGCCTTTCTTTCTAGACCATCTTAGTCTCAAAATTCATGAGACCTGCTTGACATCAAGCAACACGTATGTGTCCACTGACAGACGGGTGGTGGCTGCACTTGGTGTGCATTGACCATTGACCAGGAATCAAACCTGGCTTTCTTGCATACCCATAGCAACCCTATAGGACAGAGTAGAACTGCCCCATAGGGGTTCCAAGGCTACAAGCTGAAGAACACCAAGAATTGCCAGGAGCCACCAGAAGCTAGGATGGGGCAAGGAAGGATCTTCCTTAGAGCCTTCAGAGAGAGCATGGCCCTGCTGACACATTGATTTTGGACTTCTAGTCTCCAAAACTATGATACAATAAAATCCTGCTATCTTAAGCCACCTAGTTTGTAGTACTTTGTTGTGGCAGCTCCAGGAAGCTGAACTGCAGGTGTTGTGTTATCTTTCATAAGCATAGCCCTTGTTAGTTCAATCTAGCCCTTTGGGAGGGGGAATTGACTTCTTATGTAATTTTCTAGTCTAACGAAATCAATCGTAAACTAATAAAACCATGAGCCAAGGACAATAAATTCGTGGTTGACTGAAAAAAAATTTTAACCCATTTGCTTAAATGTCAAATAAATGTAAATTACATTCGTGCAATCATGTATTCCGTAAAGGTTTCCATTAAAGTGTCTGATTAATTTCACAGAAAAATGGAAATATGGTCTGCTTCAAACAAGTTATTAAATATAATTTTATATTGATTACTATAACTTATAAAGCTGCTCTATTAACAATTCCTTTCCAACACATGCCCGTTAAAAAAAAAATGGTTCCTTGAGTCTGTGTTGAGCCATCTGAATCTTTTATATCTGTTTTCCAAATCACTTGAAAATCAAGGTGGTTTAAAATGGATCAGCTGCAAGGGAAAGAGTGTGGAATGAATGGGCAATCTACTCATCGAGTTGTGGAGAAAGAAGCCATAAAAGTAAAGTTAGTGGTTCTCGTGAGTCAATTTGGACAGGGCTTTTGGTAGAAAAAGGGAAGTTAATGGAGAAAGAAGATTCAAGAGCAAGAACAAGATCCTGATGGAAGCTAGGGAGGGTGAACTGAGGGTCTCAGGTGGAAGGAAAAGTCATAGAATGAAGAACAGGCTGCTCTTCCTCTGAGACACGAGGAAGCAAAGGTGGGTGAGGAGGGCATGGTGACAATTTTACTTTGTACAAGTTTTGGAGACTTCATCCTAACATCATTTCGTGGAGGAGGAAACTGAATCCAAGAGACCTCAAGTAACTCATCTGAGTTAACCTTACAGGTAAATTCCAGATCTAGTAGAAGATTGTGTGGGGCACTGGTAGAGTTCTCACCTTCCATGCTGGAGACCTGGGTTTGATTCCCCACCAATGCACCTCATGTACAGCCACCACCCATCTGTCAGTGGAGTCTTGTGTGCTGCTATGATGTTGAACAGGTTTCAGTGGAGCTTTCAGGCTAAGGTGGACTGGGAAGAAAGACCTGGCAATCTACTTCTAAAAATCAACCAGTGAAAACCCCACGGAACACAATGGCCTGATCCCCTACATGGGGTCCCAACCTATCATGAGGATAGGGATGGCACAGGACTGGGCAGGCTTCCTTCTGTTGTGCATGGGGTTACCATGAGTCAGGGCTGACTCAACAGCAGCTAACAACCAATGTAGCAGATTACAGTTCTCCTTCCCCCATCCTCATCACACTTTTGTTTCCTTATCACATTAGACAATTGTTTACTAAGATATGACTGATGGCTGTGGAAAAGAAAAAGGGTAAGAAAAAAATAATAAAGGCAAGCTCAATTTAGATGAGAAACAATTTAAGTGCTCAACTGGTTGAAGAAAAAGAAAAATCAAGAACAGGTGGTGCTTTAGCCTGCCAGGAATCTTCAAAAAAAGTCTGCCTATTGTTTTTTCGTATTCAAAATGAAAAATGTAAAAGTCTTTGAGCATAAAGATACATCTTAGAATGTAAAGTGTGGTGATTATAAGAAGAAATCAAATTTGTACTGGGAAAAACATCCTCTTTTTAATGAGTGGAGGTGGATTCTAAGTGCACACATGTAGACTCATATACTGTGTAGTGTATCAATGGTGGCAGTCAACTTCCCATGCAGCTACAAAATGGCAGCCTAGAAGATGATCACAGAGCCACCTTTCCAACTGTGCCATACCATTAATTGTACCTCATTCACTAAAGTCAAGATATTCATGGTCCTACATTCCTAACCTTCACTCCAAATGTATTTATAAATACTGTCAATGCCCCCCCAGCAAAAGACCACCAGGAATACATCTATAGTTGAACAAGTCATGTTTATTTCTCATTGCAGAAAGAGAGAATGTACACCTTGGAGAATCATGGCACATCTTAGTAAAAAAAAACTCAGAAATGACTTTTTATAGGATTTGAACTTCAGTTGAGTGAACTTTGGGGAGGATACAAAAAAGTAAGGGTTCACACTGGATTGGTTACTGTCTAAAAGCAGGCGCAATTCTGTGATTGGACCTCTCAGTACATCTTATCTATAGGGAGGGCTTCACTAGAATGAAGCTAAATCCATAGTTAGAAAAAAAAAGCAATAGTCACCAAATTAGCTGGGAGGGGGATTTCTGATATTTTGAGACTTGGATAATGTTCATGTTGTGTCTGTTGTTCAGACATGTTCACGTTGTTCAGAGATAATTACAACGAGGCCTTGCTTTTGTCTTGTTTCATCATGGCCACAGAATGGCCTTGTCTTATGTTGGCGTTCTGTGAAATTGTTAATGTTTCACAGTAGAATGCCAAGGCCTGGCTGATACTACCAGGCCAGCTCCTGAATGCCAGGGGCTACTTTTCTCTTTCTCAGCATAAATATATTTAGAGGAAAAAAGGCAACATTTCAAGATGTAATTTCCATAATTGAGTGTGTATGTGTGCGTGTGTGTATATATTGATCTCCATATCAATACATGCAACTAAGTGGTGTGTGCTTTTGGTAGAATTATCAAGCAATGGATCCCTTGTGGTAACTACTCTTACTTTCTCACATCGACTCCCTTCCTTTTTGTTTGAAGCACAGGACATGATGTGTGAATTTTGGGTTAAAGCAGAGGTAGAACAAGAATAAACAAACTAGCAATGGGAAGACTGGACTTACCTTATTAGGATGTTACCTGAACCAAGTGTGCTAGCCAGCCCCAGACTGTACTATAATATCTGCATTCTCAGATAATTGTGATTCTCAAGTAGTTACCTCCTTCTTCAAAGCGTTGAGAAAGTGAATTAATAACTCTAAAGTATAATTGAATGGTTTCATATTGCTCTTGTGATGCCTAAAGGCTCTATTATTAATTTGTAATTCTCATGAAGGCACTTGGTAACAGTGACTTTCTTGAAATTATGAAAAGCAGTAGGTAATAAAAATAAAGCCATTTTTCTTATTCCCTCCCTCAGGTACTACCTCCCAGAGTCCCTGACTCATCTGTAATAATTTGGGGATGAAAATGTTGACTTGTAGCCCCAGTGTAGAATTGTGTGTAGAATTGTCGATCATCACTGCAAACAAAAGGCCTTCTAATCTTCAAGAAATCTTCAAGTATTATGTGTTAAATCATATAATTTGAGCTTATGCAATTTGGACCACAGAATATTAATGACTTTCTTGACTCTTTAAAACATTATATTTGGTCTTATCCAGCAGAAAAATGGCTCAGTAGAGAGAAGAAAAAGATCCCTGGTGGTACAACAGTTAAGCACTTGGCCACTAACCAAAAGGTTGGCGTTTCGAACCCACGCAGTGGTTCCATGGTAGCAAGACCTGATGATCTGTTTCTATAAAGATTACAGCCTAGAAAACCCCATGGGGCTGTTCTACTCTGTCACGTGGAGTGGCTGAGTCAAAATCGAGTTGACAGCACCCAACAACAGCAAAGAGAGAAGACTAGAACAGATATCAGGAAGCCTGGGCTTTAGTCCTGGCTCTGCCTCTAACCAGGTCACTATGAGTGAGTTACATCATTATTCTGGGTTTTGGTTTCCTTGTCTGTAAAATAGTCACACTCGCAGAGTTACTAGGTCAAGTGAAATCATGTTTTTTTTTTTTTTCCTATTATTTATTTATTATTGTGGTAAATGTATAGGTAATAAAACATTTGCCATTTCAATAATCTTCACATGTACAATTTAATACATTAAATATATTCATCATGTTGTTCAACCATTACAATTAACCTTTCTTGAATTTTTCTATCACCCTTCAAAAAAACTTAGGGTCCCCTAACAGACGCCAATTTTGGCTACTACTGCCTGATTGTTCATTGGAATGGCTGCACAGTTTATATGACCAACCCCACCACCCCTACACCTCCTGGAGGTGCATGGAGGTTACTGTTTTTCCACGCGATCATGTTTATTAATGAAAAAAGAAAATCCTGTTTCAAATTACCTGTGCCTCCAAGGGAGTGGATCCCTTTAAAGAAAAGAAGGTAATCTGCTAGTGAGTCTTTAGGAGAGTACATGGATGGGTTTGGAAATACAAAAGTGAGTTAGGTGTAGTACGGAAGTAGAGAATGTAGAGAGCAAAATTGCTCTGCGTAAAGTGGGTATGACCCAAAAATTGAACTTTTGGGGCAGTCAGGGAAAGAAGTGGCTAGAGAGAGAAATGGGAGAGAAGGGGAAAGGGGACTAATCAGCAAGAAAGCAAGAGGTCTGGAGATATACTGAAGGAGGGTGTCTGATAGAATTTTCAGTGTCACATACATGTACTTTAAATTTGTTTGTTTGCAGTGCAGCAATATAACCCTCCACTCATGACCTTCAGTAAAAAATTTCAAAACACGAGGACTTTATGTTCATCTTGTTTGAAACGAAGGTGGGGATAGGTTGGATTGGAAAGAATCTAGGATAAACAAACAAAGAAACAAACAAATAAATAAATAAATGCTAGAAATATAACCCCCACATGTCTGTCAGTTTGTCGTACTGTGAGGGCTTGCATATTGTTGTGATGCTGGAAGCTATGCCACCAGTATTCAAATACCAGCAGGGTCACCCATGGCTGACAGGTTTCAACTGAGCTTCCAGACTAAGACCATCAGTAGACCTGATGGTCTACTTCTGAAAAGAATTAGCCAATGAAAACCTTATGAATACCAGTGGAGCATTGTCTGATATAGTGCCAGAAGATGAGCCCCCAGGTTGGAGTTGCAATAGTGAAATATTCTACAGGGAAAATATTAAATGACCCAGGAAGCATCAAAGGAAGATGGAAGGAATACACGGAGTCATTATACCAAAAAGAATTGATTGATGTTCAACCATTTCAGGAGGTAACATATGATCAGGAATCAATGGTACTGAAGGAAGAAGTCAAAGCTGCACTGAATGCATTGGTGAAAAACAAGGCTCCAGGATTTGACGGAATATCAGTTGAGATATTTCAACAAACAGAAGCAGCGTTGGAAGGGCTCACTCGTCTATGCCAAGAAATTTGGAAGACAGCTACCTGGCCAACTGACTGGAAGAGATCCATACTTATGCCTATTCCCAAGAAAGGTGATCTAACTGAATGCTGAAATTATCAAAGAATATCATTAATATCATATGCAAGTAAAATTTTGCTGAAGATCATTCAAAAGAGGCTGCAGCAGTATATCGACAGGGAGCTGCCAGAAATTCAAGACAAATTTAGAAGAAGATGTGGAATGAGGGATATCATTGCTGATGTCAGATGCATCCTGGCTGAAAGCAGAGAATACCAGAAAGATATTTACCCGTGTTTTATTGACTATGCAAAGGCATTTGGCTGTGTGGATCATAACAAATTATATATAACATCTTGAAGAATGGGAATTCCAGAGCACTTAATTGTGCACATGAGGAACCTGTACACAGATCAAAGGGCAATCATTTGAACAGAACAAGGGAATACTGAGTGGTTTAAAGTCAGGAAAGGTGTGCATCAGGGTTGTATCCTTTTACCATAGCTATTCAATCTATGTGCTGTGCAATTAGTCCCAGAAGCTGGGTTCTATGGAGGGGCATCAAGATTGGAGGAAGATACATTAACAACCTGTGATATGCAGATGACATAACCTTGCTTGCTGAGAGTGAAGAGGACTTGAAGCACTTACTGATGAAGTTCAAACCACAGCCTTCAGTACAAATTACACCTCAAAGTAAAGAAAACAAAAATCCTCACAGCTGGACCAATAAGCAACATCATGATAAATAGAGAAAAGATTGAAGTTGTCAAGGATTTCATTTTACTTGGATCCACAATGAACACCCATGGAAGCAGCAGTCAAGAAATCAAAAGACACATTGGGCAAATCTGCTGCAAGAGACCTCTTTCAAATGTTGAAAAACAAAAATATTACCTGGAAGACTAAAGTGTGCCTGACTCAAGCCATGGTGTTTTCTTTCACATTATACGCATGCAAAAGCTGGACGATGAATAAGGAAGATTGAGGAAGAATTGATGCCTTTGAATTGTGGTGTTGGAGAAGAATATTGAATATACCATGGACTGCCAAAAGAACAAACAAATCTGTCTTGGAAGAAGTACAACCAGAACATTCCTTAGAAGCAAGAATGGCAAGATTGCATCTCGCATACTTTGGACATGTTATCAGGAGGGATCAATCCCTTCGGAAGGACATCATGGTTGGTAACGTAGAGGGTCAGTGAAAAAGAGGAAGGCCCTCAACGAGATGGATTGACACAGGGGCTGCAACAATTGGCTCAAGCATAGCAACGATTGTGAGGATGGCAAAGGACCGGGCAGTGTTTCCTTCTGTTGTACACAGGATCACTATGAGTTGGAACTGACTGGAAGGCACCTAACAACAACAACGGAAATTATAAAACAGAGGGCAAAATTTCAACAGAGGCAGAAAACTACGATATAAATGAATGTAAATTCCTGCAGAACATAAAGAGATCTTGGGCAGGCATTCTATAGTGTATGGGGTGGGAGGATGAGCCACAGCTGATATGGGCAGGCATTCTATAGTGTATGGGGTGGGAGGGTTACCACAGCTGATATGTGGGTAAGGAATGTAAAAGACTTGGAAAAAATATAAAACAACATACAAATATAATTTGTTATCATGATTTGAAGACTTAGGGAAGATATCGAGATAATTCAAATCAAAATAAATTAAAAAATCCTCTTTGTTCCTCACATGTAGCTAATGTAGAAAATAGTCACTTAGTCCTTAAGTTTCTGTCTCAATACATGTTATCAAGAAGGACCAGTCCCTGAAGACAGACATCATGCTTGGTAAAGTAGAGGGTCGACGAAAAAGAGGAAGACCCTCAACACAATGCATTGACACAGTGGCTGCAACAATGGGCCTAAAACACAATGATTGTGAGGATGGCACAGGACCGTTCTCTTGTATATAGAGTTGCTATGAATCAGAACTGATTTGACAGCACCTAACAACAGTATAAGAAAAACACCACTACCTGCCTGTCAGTTTCCTGTACTGTGGTGGCTTGTGTATCACCATGATGCTGGAAGCTATGTCACCCGTATTTCAAATACCAGCATGGTCAGCCAGAGTAAACAGGTTCCAGTAGAGCTTCCAGACTAAGTCAGATTAGGAAGAAGGGCCTGGTGATCTACGTCCAAAAACCAGCCAGTGAAAACCCTGTGGATCACAACAGAATATTGTTCAATTTGCTTGCTTTGGGCAGATCATCAGAAAGGATCAATGTCTTAGTCACCTAGTTCTGCTGTAACAGAAATACCAAGTAGGTGGCTTTAACAAAGAGAAATTTATTCTCTCACAGTTTAGTAGGTTACAAGTCCAAATTCAGAGTGTCAGCTCCAGGGGAAGACTTCCTCTGTCGGCTCTGGAGGAAGATTCCTTGTCATCAATTTTCCCCTGGTTGAGGAGATTCTCAGGCACAGGAACCCCAGGTCCAAAGGATGCTGTCTGCTCTTGGTGCTGCTTTCTTGGTGATATAAGGTCTCCAGTCTCTTTGCTGGCTTCTTTCTTTTATATCTCAAGAGACTGCCTCAAGACACAATCCAAACTTGTAGGTTGAGTTCTGCCTCACTAACACAACTGCTTCCCATCCTCCCTCATTAGCATCATAGAGGCAGGATTTACAATACATAGGAAAATCATACCATACCGGGTGGGAATCATGGCCCAGCTCAATTGATATACACATTTTTGGGGGGACATAATTCAATCCATGACATTCCACCCTTTGGCCCCCCAAAAATCACATCCTTGCAACATGCAAAACATATTTACCCCATCATATCATAGCAAAAGTCTTAAGTCCAAGTCCAAAATCCAAAAATTCCTCTTCATCTGTGAAACCTAGAATACAAGTTATCTGCTTCCAAGGGTACAATGGCAGAACAGGCACAAGCTAGACATTTCCATTACAAATGGGAGAAACTGGAGGAACAGAAGGGATAACAGGCACCAAGCAAGTCAGCAGAACACATTACATTAGCCCTCAAAGCTTTGAAAATAATCCTTTCTTCTCTGAGACAATTTACACAATGGCCCTGCCCTCCAGACCCTAGGTATTGGCCACACTCTCTGGATTCCGAGTGGAGGCCCCTTGGCCCTGGGCTTCAGCTCTGCCTTCCAGGCCCACTGGGACAGCAACTCTGTTCCCTCGGCTTTAGCGCACCATTCTCCTAGTCCACTGGAGTGGGAATTCTACCCTTAGAATCACCAATGGCCATGGCTCCACCCTTTGAAACCCCTGAGGTCACGGCCATACCTTTTGAGACTGAGGCAGCTCGGCCTCTTGTGTTGTCTCTTCAGCTTCTGTTTCCTGGTTTCTTGCCTCTAGGTTCCTCAGGCCTCATTTCTACTACATCTGCTCTGCTGGGGCAAGTGTTCCAAAGCTCAGTAGCCCACTGATAAGTACCTGGAGGCACCTCACTCTGGTAGGAAGCATCTGGCACACAGGCAGTCAGCTTCCTTGCTCCATGGGTCAGCAAGGCTAGCTCCACCCCACTCCACCAGGAAGCCTGTGCACAGGCACTCAGCTCTCGCCCTGTGGGTCAGCTCCAGAGCTGTCTGGTACTGGTCTCCTGGCTCTGTGGCTGCTTGTTCTCTGCCGCTGCCACTTCTCTGCTGCTGCAAGTTCTCTGCTGCTGCTTCTCCTCTATCCATTCACAGTTTCAAAACTGCTTCCACATTTTAGGTATCTGTTAGAGCAGCACCCCACTCTCTTGGTACCAAATATCTTAGGTTGGGTTCTCTAGAGAAGCAAAACAAGTAAAGTGTATAAATATTTACAGAAGTATTTATATCAAGGAAACAGGTAACGCAATTGTAGGGGTTGGAACGTCCCAAGTCCTTGGATCAGGATAGAGGCCTTTCCCATTCACAGAGCTGCAGAAGCTGGTGAACCCAAGATGAGTAGGTTGGAGAGCAGGGCTCCCACTCACAGGCTGTGATGGTTGAGGAATCCCCAAGGTCGGCAGGCAAGGCCACAAGGTTTCTCCTGAGTCATGTAGCTTCAGGGGCTGGCAAACCCAAGATAGGCAAGTCAGGGAGCAAGACTCTTGCTCACAGGCCGTGAAGATAGACAAATCCCAAGATGGACAGGTAAGCTGCTAGCTCAAGTCCCAGGAACCAGCGGTCAGGCAAGAGACAGCTGCTGGATCTAGAACAAGCCAACAACCTTTGCAAGGTGAGCAGGAAGGAAGTAGGTGGTGGAAGGTGGAGAGATGAAGGCTGAGGGGGCAGTGAGCCGCCACACGTCCCACCCATGCCGGTACCACTCAGCAGATTCCATCATAGGGTTGATCACATATCAAATTTCAACAGGGAAGTGATTACAACATTATATAAGTGCCAAAACACAGAATCATGGCCCAGCCAAGTTGGCACACAATCTTAACCATCACAATCAATCACTGGAGAAGGACATAGTGTTTGGTGAGGTAAAGGGCCAACGGGGGTGAAGGAGACGAGATCCTCAGTGAGATGGATTGGCACAGTAAATGCAATGATGGACTCAAACATGCTAGAGACTGTGAGAATGACACAGGACTAGGTAACTTTTTGTTCTGTTATACATGGGGTCATCACAAGTTGGAGTCAACTCAACGGCAGCTATCTATCTATCTATCTGTCTGTCTGTCTGTCTGTCTATCTACCTACCTACCTATCTAATCTCTCTCTCTCTCTATCTATCCCTATAAGGAAAACAAACATGTACCTCCTTTTTAGTGTCAAAAACTGACTAATTTTAAGTGATTCTTTCATATTCATGGCAAGAAGACGGATTCAAAGCTTTCAAACTCAGTTTTTAGTGTGTTCTATTGTCAATGTCTATAAACTTGGCTGTTATTTAAAACCCGAAGTCACAGTGTTTACCTGTCTGTCCATCTGTCCGTCCGTCTGTCCATCCATCCATCACAGTTGCATATCTAACTTGGAGAATTTTGAAGTTCCCAAAGCTTTTTCTGAGGCTTGATTTGCACATCTCTAGTGCAGCAGTGAGAAACAGAAAGGGGCAAAGGACAGGGAAATAGGGATCTTGTCTTTGTCTTCCTTCCTTGAATGTGGCCTGGAGGAGGTAGAGCTCTCTCCATAGTGATCTCTAGCCTCACTACTCAAAGTGAGGTCCAAGCATCCACATTACCTGGGAGCTTGTTAGAAATGCAACATCTTAGCCCCCAGCCCAGCCTGATTGGATTGGAATCTGTAGTTTAACAAGATCTCCAGGTGATTCGCATACATGCTCATGTCTGAGAAGACCCATCTAGACCTACACCAGTCTCCTTCTCTGGTGATATGAGAGCCAATCTGTGAGAAAGTGAAGGGATATCCCTGCTGCCACTACACATTTCATCAGGAGTTGGCTGTGAATTATGTGAGTTAAACAGTTTAGAGATAGGTTAGAAACAGTTGAGACTTGGTCATAGTTGAGGCCCTGTAACGGTTTCTGTTACGGATGATGTAAAAATTTTGAATTGGACAGGGTTGATGTCTGTACAACATGATAAAAGTAATGTCACTGAATTGCCTGTGTAAAAAATGTTGAAATGGCATTTTTTGTTTTATATGTGTATATGTATATATGTACACACATACACACACACTCACCACAATAAAAAAAAAATTGATTAATTAATTAAAAACAAGAATTTGGTCTAGCTGGTCTTTCAGCACGCTCCTTTTTGAAAAGAAAGACTAGCAATTGCCTATTAGAAAACCACGAGTAGCTGAGATTCCCAGTACTCTCAACAGAGATTTTGAAAAGTAATTTAGCTGTTATGTTCCTAGTAAAGGGATTTAAAAAAAAGAGTTACTCTTAGCTTCTGAGGTCAGAAAAAGTATCTTCTCTTTGCTTTGTATCATCTTAAAACTCCTGGCACAGTGGGGCTCTTGCAATGTGAGCACTCAATAAATGTCATTAATAGTGATTTGCACCCCAGTGGTAATATTTTTAATGCAGTTCATCCCAACAAATGTTCTGCTTTCCATGTTAACTTTATACACCCAGCAACCAAAAATGTACTCTGCTGAGTGCACAGAATATTGAGCCTGGCTAAGTGTGATTAGATATTGATTTCTGAGCCCTGCAAACATTTAGTAATGCAGAAGCTCTGGGGCACTGGATCATTACGGATTGTGGGGCTGATGTTGGCACAATTCCAACAGTCACAATTTGTGGAAAAATTCTAGAAAAGCTGTAAGGCCCAGGCTGTGGGTTTGACCTTGAGTGCGGCCCTGGCCTCTGCACTGGTCCACTGACTGTTCTTCTCACGCTGCTCACCTGTCTTTTGCAAACGTTTGCTTTTGGTCACCAAAGAAGAACTGGGCAAAGAGAAGAGGAGTTTAGTGCAAACTCATTTTGATTGCTGGAAAAAAAAATCTCCAACTTACAGGTGATGAGTCTGCAGTGAAGAATAATACAACTATTGCTCTTTTCTATTTGCCATAGGAGTTGCTCTAAAGAACTATGGAAAAATATTTATTTAAAGCCCAAATATGTGATGTTGAGAATAAGGACTACTACATTCACAAGTTGTGGGGGATTAAAGATGGCTATAAATTCTTTGACATTCCTCCCTCAAGACATGGGGTCTATGTCCCCTCTCCTTAAAAATGGGTAGGCTCTGGGACTACTTTGATCAACAGAATATAGCAGAAATGATATTTGCGAGTTTCTGGAACCAGGAATTAAGAGACTGGCAGCTTCTACTTCCTGCCTCTTGGAATCCAGCCACCATACTATGAGAAAACCTAAGCCACATAGAGAGGCTATATGTAGGCTTTCCAGTCGACAGCCTCAGCTGAGCTGCTGGCTGATAAGGTTAACCAGCCATGTGGGTGAGTCACCTGGAATGCCCAGTCCAGTTGAGCTTTAGATAACTCCAATCCCAGCCACCATCTGACCACAATTGCATGAGAGAACCAAGGGACAACCAGCCAGCTGAGCCCAGTCAATCCACAGCACTGTAAGAAAAAAAAAAAAAAGAGGGAACAATAAATCGTTTTAAACTACTGTGATTTTGGGTGGTTTTTTAGGCAGCAAGATATAACTGGGACACAAATTACCATAGCCTATTTTATTTATTTATATGAGGAGGTGTTACCGCAAATAACGGATTCGAGCCATCTGCCAAAGCCAATACTAAGACAGGAGAAGGTAAGAAGCAAGAGGGCTTTATTGAACACCAGTGTCCAAGAGACAGGGGGTTAAATTTCTCCCAAATTCTAACTCTAAAGGGCTAATGGGAGGGTTTTATAGGGAAGGTCATGGTTACCTAATGTTTTTAAGCACGTAGCCCACAGATGGTCTTATACATCACAAAACAACCACAAGAAACTCTTTATTAAACTAAAGATATGCATGTCAGACATCTGGACGGTAATCTGTATGCTTGTAGCAGGCTGAAAAAAACTTACATAAGAATCTCTTGGCTAGTGAAACTGTTCTGCCAAGTCCACTCTGACTGAGATAAGGAGCAAGAAAGAAAGTTGCAGATCAAAAGCACCAGGCAGGCTTCCTAGCTGCCGCCTTGCAGGCTGAAGGCCATTTCTCAAGAGAACAAAGAAGAGAAGAGAGACCAAGGCCACAGGAGCTGAGAGAGCTCCACACCCCTTTGGAAGAGACCAGTGCAACTGGTGCAATAAAAAATATTTAGAGATTACTTACAGCATCATTATGGCGTTAGTTATGTCAAGCTCTCAATCACCGATTTTGAATAGGAGAAAACATGTTGCAAGGTATTAGGGTCACAGGACATTTTCAATTTTGAGATGCCAGTAGGTATAATTGGGGGAAATTTCAAGAACTAAAATTAAGTGCTTTGTAATCAAATTAAACTTACTTAAATTACTTCTACTCTCATGATAACATTCGACTTCTGTTAAATACCATTTGCAAAACAAAGCTCAGTCATGCTCGTTATGTTAAGAGTTGAACAGGCTGCTCCGCCATATCTTGAACAGAATCTGCACCATTTTTCAAAGACTAGAGATTAATCACAGTTTATACAGCTATACTAAAACAAACTAGAAAACATATTCCCTCTACTTTAATATTAAAACACTAAAGAAAATGTATTTTCTCTACTTCAGAGGTCACTCTAAAACTATGTGAATCTATTTTCATTGTTTCAGCCATAGTCACAAGCCCCACTATCCAATGACTCCTTGCTGCTCAATGCACCCACTTAGCCTACCTAAGCTTAGAACATTATAGCTTTCAAAGTCTAAACTTTGAAAGGCTCCTTCTCATTGAGAAGGTCCTATTCTTGCTTGGTTAAGTTGTCATGGAGGCCACTGCAACGATGACAGCATCAGGTGTTCCTGGTTCTGTTGTTCTTAAACCCAGACCCAAAAGCAGCATTATGCACACTGTGAGCTTGCCTATTAATGATCCCAAGTGGCCAATTCCTCATTCAGTTCCTCCAAGTAGGAGCTATCCTGGCAGAGAGTCTCCCTGAGCATCGCATGGTGTACGTGAAGTTTGTATATCACCACCACTTCTTGTTGAAGCTAATATTTTACTGTCTCTCTTCCGGTCTTATCAGTAGGGGGATTTTGTCCACTCATGAGTCATGATACATTGGCAGCTGGGACTCTTGTAAAGTTTTGGTAAGAATTTCCATGGCTACTCTGTTCTAGCTTAGGGTTCTCAACTGTGGTTGTACATTAAAATTACCTGGGGAGTCTTTAAAATATAAAAAAAGGCAACACTATTGATGTCTGGATCCCACCCCAGGTTAATTAAATCAAAATAAGTGAGGATGGGGGCCCAGTGTTGATATTTTAAAAATTTTCCCCAGAAGATTCATAGATGCAGCAAAGCTTCAGAAGCATGCCCAGGCCAATGATTTAATTAGTCTCTTTTTTTTTTTTTTTGTGATATAGAGGAATCCATGGGTGGCATAAAAACAGTTAAGTGCTTGACTACTACCTGAAAGATTCATGGTTTGAATCCACCCAAAAGTGCCTGGGAAGGGATGCCTGGTGATCAGCTTCTGAAAGATCATAGCCATTGAAAACCCCATGGAGTGCAGTTCTACTCTGAAACACATGGGGTTGACATGAGTCAGAGACAACTTGATGACAACTTGTTTTTGTGGTAGAGAGAGGAATACTGTACTTCCCCATAGTGGATCTGCATGTCCAAATCTTATCAATTTTTTAGGGCCTAGCTCAAATAGTATTTTCTTTGTGAAGCTATGTAGTCCCACAACTGGTGTACTTTCTTCTCTTGAATTCACAGTGGTTTATTTTACCCATGTTTTCTACCTATTGTATACTTTATTGTCTCTTTTCTCCTCCCTGAAGTTGTGATTCATCTCTGATATATATGTACGCATAGTTGCGGCTCAATAAATACTTGCTAAATGAACAAAGAAATAAATGGACGTTGGGACACTCATCCCTGCTTTGTCATGGCCTTGCCTGGCACCTCTGCTTTTGTGTGGATGGAGCTGGAGATGCCTGTGTAGTCCTCAGTCCAGATTCTGCAACTAGAACTGACCATCCCCTGCAACAAGTCACTCCTGAACCTCACCATGGCAAAGCCAAGCTGCCATTGCACCGTTTCTAGATGCTCCTGTCCTGATCCTGCTCCTGTCCTGATCTCTTCCCTTCCCACTGCTTAGTTAAGGAAAGAGTTTTTCTTTCTTATTTAAATGAGCCTTCTTTACAAAGGTGCAATAGACAGACTTTCCACTCTGTCAGGTAGGAATGGTCATCAGAGCCAAGATAGATGCTCCAGTGTGGTGTGGAATGAAACCTTTTTAAAGACTGATAAGGCTGCCTGCTTATCTCCCCAGTGGCAAAGGACTAGCTATTTACTGAGCTAAAATGATAAATATCCCAAGAGCAAACTCTGAAGTCATTGAGCCCCACAGTACTCTGCACAGAGCCTCCGTGGTCTCTGTACTGCTGAAGCTACTTGGGTATGAATCTTAGCCAGCAAAAGAACCAATGAATGATTGCTTGGGATTTTAGGGCCTCTGCTGAAATGTTACTGATTTCCAAGTTTCCAGTAATCTCAGGACTTCGAACTGATTCACCAATGAGTTCTTTTTTGCCTTTTTGCATGTAGCGTCTTCTGACTTGCTGGTCTTGGCTCATTCACCTCTGCTTTTACTCTGAAATGCAAAAGTCATTTCTTTTTTTTGTTTTCTTTAGAATTCAGAATTTTAAGAGGTTACCAGAAAAGTCCTCAGGTTTGCCTGTAATCGAAGGGTTCCCTTTTGAAGACCAGATCATTCTCAGCTCTAATTTGTGAGGGAGTTATGAGTCTGTGATGGACTCATGACATTTCTTATTGTATACCCAAAAGGTCAAATTTTAATGCTTTTTTGTGATATATGCATCTGGCTCAAGATCAGGCCATTTTGAATGATGGAATTTAAATTGTAATTGAGCGAAAGGGTAAGAAATGAGAAATTATAGCTTTGCTGAAATGTCTGAGCTATGCAGCAATTCCTTAGCACCTTGCACGAGCTGCTACTCTGCGTAGCCTTTCAGAGACAGAAGGATGATGCTCTCGAAGCAAAAGCAAAAGCCCACCTAGGCTCTCGTTCCACTAATCACCTGACATGCTGCCTGGGAAAAATACAGGCAACTCCCAAGGAATAAATCCTTGTCTTTTGACTATCCTGGAAATTCGATGATAATTTACCTATTACTTCCCATTTTGCCCAACCGCCTCAAAATTCTTACCTCACCACCCCCTTTTCCCCTCAACAAGAGTTCTTGGGTACACAAAAACCCCTACCCACTTCCTTCCTTTTTGAATATGTATAGGAAAGGGTTTCTTGAGGCCAGATTAACTAAATTAAGGCTCTGCCTTCCAAATCTAAGAAAATCACTTCTCTTTCTCTCTTGTTTTATGTGAGTCAAAGAATTGATCCAACTACGTGTGCAAAATGTTGGACTGGCAAACGCTGTGTTATCTATGTCTTTACAACAATTAAAAAAAAAGAGAGAATTGATCCAACTAGTAGGTATGTGTTAGTGATTTGCTGTTTGCATTAGGTGCCCTGGAGTTGCTTCTGACTCATGGTGACCCTATGTACAACAGAATGAAACACTGCCCTGTCCTGTGCCATCCTCACAATTGTTATGCTTGCGCCCATTGTTGCAGTCACTGTGTGTCAATCCATCTCTTTGAGGGTCTTCCTCTTTTTTGCTGATCCTTTACCAAGCATGGTATCCTTCTGCGGGGACTGGTCCCTCCTGGTAACATGTCCAAAGTACATGAAATGAAGTCTTACCATTCTCATTTCTAAGGAGCATTCTGGCTGTACTTCCTCCAAGACAGATTTGTTCATTCTGGCAGTCCATGGTATATTCAATATTCTTGGCCAACACCATAATTTAAAAGCATCAATTCTTTTTCAGTCTCCCTTATTCATTGTCCAGCTTTCACATGCATATGAGGCGATTGAAAACACCATGGCTTGGGTCAAGCACACTTTAGTCCTCAAAGTGACGTCTTCGCTTTTTAATATGTGATAGAAGTTTTTTGCAGCAGGTTTGCCCAATGCAATGCGTTTTTTTGATTTCTTGACTGCTGCTTCCATGGGCATTGATTGTGGACCCAAGTGAAATGAAATTCTTGACAATTTCAATCTTTTCTCCATGTATCATGATGTTGCTTATTGGTCCAGTTGTGAGGATTTCTTTTTTTTTAAATGTTGAGGTGAAATCCATAATGAAGGCAGTATTCTTTGATCTTCATCAGTAAGTGCTTCAAGTCCTCTTCACTTTCAGCAAGCAAGGTTATGTCATTTGCATAATGCAGGTTGTTAATGAGTCTTCCTCCAATCCTGATGCCATGTTCTCCTTCATATAGTTCAGCTTCTCAGATTACTTGCTCAGCATACAGATTGAATAAGTATGCTGAAAGGCTACAACACTGATGCACCCCTTTCCTGATTTTAAACCACATAGTATCCCCTTGTTCTGTTTGAATGACTGCTTCTTGGTCTATGTACAGGTTCCTCATGAGCACAATTAAATGTTCTGGGATCCCCATTCTTCACAATGTTATCCATAATTTGTTACGATCCATGCAATCGAATGCCTTTGCATAGTCAATAAAACACAGGTAAGCATCTTTCTGGTATTCTCCTCTTTCAGCCAAGATCCATCTGACATTAGCAATGATATCTATCGTTCCACATCCTCTTCTGAATCTGGTTTGAATTTCTGGCAGTTGCCTGTTGAGGTACTGCTACAACAGTTTTTGAATGATCTTCAGCAAAATTTTACTTATGTGTGGTATTAATGATATCGTTTGATAATTTCTGCATTCTGTTGGATCACCTTTCTTTGGAATGGGCACAAATATGTATCTCTTCCAGTTGCTTGGCCAGGTAGCTGTCTTCCAAATTTCTTGGCATAGAGGAGTGAGCACCTCCAGGACTGCATCCCTTTGTTGAAACATCTCAATTGATAGTCTATCAGTTCCTGGAGCCTTGTTTTTTGCCAATGCCTTCAGTGCAGCTTGGACTTCTTCCTTCAGCACCATTGGTTCCTGACCATACGTTACCTCCTGAACTGATTGAACATTGACCAATTCTTTTTGGCACAGTGACTCTGTGTATTCCTTCTATCTCTTTTTGATGCTTCCTCTGTCATTCAATGCTTTGGCCATAGAATCCTTTAATATTGTAGCTCAAGGCTTGATTTTTCTCTTCAATTCTTTTAGCTTGAAATGTGTTAATGATACATTTATTAAAAACAAAGACAATGTGATGTGGTAGAATGAGGAGTGGGACCAGATTTAAGTCCTCAATTCTTATTAGTACTTCCCTCTCTGGGCTTCTGTTTACTCATCTGTAAATTACCGACTAGCCTCAGTTTTCTTATTTATAAGTTGCCCTGCTGGTAAATTACTAAAAAAAATAAAACTATAGTCTTTTTTGGAATATTCTATTTTCTCAAGTTGTGGGCATACTAATCTACTGGTTAGTGGTACCAGATAACACTCTCTTATAATGAATTCTTTTCTCATGTGGCTTTAATTTTTGTTGTGGGCTCATTCTCAGTTGAGGTTATTTTTGGCCTATATGAGTTATATGTGCCCTGATTTGAGGAAGCATCTTTACAGAGAGATTTTATATTTTCCTTGGCTGGGTGCCCCAAGGGTTTCACTTGTTGGGGATAAATTTTACTAGCTTCAGATTCCAGCACTATGTGGCTAGTATTCATTTGAACTCCGTATCTCCTTATCTACATGTGGTAGGTATCTACTAGAGCTTGGGGACCTAGCAGCCCTAAGAATTCTTTCCTCCTTCCAAGGCTAGTGGGAAGCTGTCTTGTTGTTTTTATATAGAAGGTGGAGGGTTTATGTAGATATCTAAGCTCTAGTGTCACATTTTATATGTGTCCAAGGCTTCATCTCTGATTTTCATGGGGATTTTATGACTCTAGTCCCTTTTTGTTAGGGCCCGCAACCAAGTCTGATATTCCCCTGGGATATGCTGTACTATCTCAAGTGTTATGAGTTCCTTTGCTGTTTTTTGGTGCCTGGGAATTTCCTTTTCTTTCTTTTGAGTTTGTTTTTTTTTTTTTTTAAATTATTGTAGTTTATGCATTACCTATATGTGCTTATAATGCGAAAGAGGATCTTCTTAGTTCATTTCTATGCTGCTGGAACTAAAAATCAAATGTATATTCTTTATCAACATTTTTCTCTTGGCTAATCACTTCATTTTAATTGATAGCTAAAGATGCCCGTTTTCGCTAGCAGAGGCATTGCTTCTCAAACTCTAACATGTATCTTGTTAAAATGAGGATTCTGATTCAGCAGGCCTGGGGTGGGGCCAAGTTTCTGCATTACTAATAAGCTCCCAGGTGATGCTGGTGCTGCCGCTTCTTGACCACACTCTGAGTAGGAAGGGTTTGTGAACAACCAGCAATTATCTCTTTCCCGTGGCTAATTTTTTTTTTTTTTTTTGGTATTTGGCTGGTGTGGTTGCCTGATAAAATCTCTACTCATCTGGTTGCTCTCACAAATGAAACTTTGTATTGAAAGCAACTTGAAAATTATAAAGAGCTATAAAATATTTCTCCATTTAGGAGAAAAAAATTCATAAATTTGAGGTGGAATTAAATATAATTGACTTTTAAAGTCCTTGAAAATAACCAGAAGCCCCCATCAGCTTTTCTAAAAGCTCCTTTGTACTTCCTCATCTTCCTTTTATTAAACCAATTTTTCCTCAAGCTAAAATCTGGGGAAATTAATAAAAGAATTAACTTTCTAATTAAATTAAAGTTTTTTTTTTAATTACTTCTATTGTTAATATTAATATTGATTTTTTTGGTCATAATTGTATTGTTTTGTAAAGACTTTAGCCTGGGAACTTATTCATCATGGTTAATATTGATCCTAGAAAAGAAAGTGTTTGCGTTTCAAACAATTGGTGTATCAGGTGTATCTTCTAAATACATGAGATTGTTTGTACAACTAAAGATTCAAATGAAAATTACAAGATTCTGTTGTCCTTATGTAGGATGAGAAACATTTCTTGAACTTTCTCCTTGTACCCCAAAATATAGATAAGTAAATCAAAAGTTGATTGGCGTCCTGGCTAGTATTTTGGTTATTTATATTTCAATTTTATTTACATCTTTTTTTTTTTTAATTGTGCTTTAGATGAAATCTGTAGAACAAACTAGTTTCTCAAGCAATTAGTATACATATTGTTTTTTGACATTGATCAACAACCCCATGACGTGTCAAAATTCTCCCTTCTTGACCTTGGGCTCCTATTACCAGCTTTCCTAACCCCTCCTGCCTTCTAGTCCTTGCCCCTGGGCTGGTGTGCCACTTTAGTCTCACTTTGTTTTATGGGCCTGTCTAATCTTTGTCTGACGGGTGAGCCTCAGAAATAACTTCATTACTGAGCTAAAAGGGATTCTGGGGGCCATTCTCTCAGGGTTTTCCCAGTCTTGGTCAGGCCAGTAAGTCTGGTCTTTTATTGTGAGATAGAATTTTGTTCTACCTTTTTCTCCAGCTCTGTCCAGGACTCTCTGTTGTGATCCTTGTCAGAGCAGTCAGTGGTGGTAGCTAGGTACCATCTAGTTGTGCTGGATTCAGTATGGTGGAGGCCATGGTAGATGTGTTCTATTAGTCCTTTGGACTAATCTTTCCCCTGTGTCTTTAGTTTTCTTCATTGTCCTTTGCTCTCAAAGGGGTAAGACCAGTGGAGTATCTTAGATGGCCGCTCACAGGCTTTTAGATCCCGGACACTACTCAACAAAGTAGAATGTAAATATTTTCTTTATAAACTATGTTATGCCAATTGAGCTAGATGTTCCCTGAAACCATTACATCTTAATTTAACAGAATAAAATGCCAACTCAGCAAATTGGTGTGACCTTTAGGATTAAATAGGGGCAAAGAGTAAGCTGTGAGGCATATTGGCTTCCCCTATGTGGGTGTATAGGGAGTTGGGGTGACCTACCAGTGTGGGGCCTGGAAGGAGGGTGACATTGTAGGAGGTGATGGAGAAGGAGGGAAAGTGCAAGGTAGTGAAGAGAGCCCTGGGCCAGGTGCCCAGCTCTGTGATGGCTCTGCCACATTTTACCTGCACTACTGTGGACAAGGCACATCACCTCTCAAGTCTCTGTTACCTCTTCAAGAAAAGGAAGGGGTTGAACATCTCCTGTCTCTTCCACGTCAGACCCTAATGTACAGTTCCATCACTTACACCTAGGCTCCATCTGCTGGGTGCTTGGTCCTGGTTCAGGATTATGAAAGCCATTGAGCCACATGATGAAAAGAAAACATATTTTTAAACAATTTTGAAGAGTCTGATCAGAAGGACCTCTGAACAGGAATAGTGAAGAAATTTATGGGAAAAAAACTGACCCATATTTCATTTCCCACAGGAAGAAAGGTTTGAAGATTTTATGACCTGAACTGACTTTTTAGTAGGAGGGAGGGTATAGTGGGTTGAATGGTGACCCCCCCCCAAAAAAATATGTCCACCTGGTACCTGTGAATGTGAACTTATTTGGAAAAGCGTCTTTACAGATGTCATTAAGTTAAGGATCTTGCGATGAAGTCGTCCTGAATTAGGGTGGGCCCTAAATCCAGTGACAGGTGTCCCAATATAAGATGATAAGGAGCGAAGAAACACAAGCTAGAAGTTCACATAAAGATGGAGGCAGAGAGTGAAGTGACGCATCTACAAGCCAAGGATTGCCAGCAACCACTAAATCCTAGGAGACAGGCATGGAACACTCTCTCCTTGGAGCCTCCGGAAGGAACCAACCCTGCCAACACCTTGATTGTGGACTCTGGCCTCCAGAACCCAGAGAGTAAATTTCTGTTGTTTTAAGTCACTCAGTCTGTGGTAATTTGTTACAGCAGCTCTAGGAAACCAATGCCAAGAATATAACAGTGGGATTAATATTACTGACTGTCCTAAGTTTTACATTTACTGTTTTATTCTTCATGATCATCTTATGAAGTAGGTATTATCATTATTCCCATTTTACAGGTTTGGAAACTAAGTCTCAGAGAGCTTAAATAGCTGGCCCCATATCACACAGCTGGAGAGTAGTGAAACTGGAATTCGAATCTATAGCCCACTTTCTTATCACTAAGGTCTTAGTAACATGGAGGGTATGGAGCTCACTGTGTGGTATTTTTTTACTGGCCATTGGACCTGCACCTTTTTTTCCATTACAGATGACAATGTCCAGTGTTTAAGGCAGTGGTAACAGAGCCTCTTAGAAATTCAGTACAGAAGAATATACAGCTTGCTGTTTTCAAGTGAATCTTTTTTACCTAAAAAGGTATCTTAAATAGGAGATGCTCTCCTAAGTTGCAGAGATGTAGCAGATGTGAAAAGCAATTTTTCTTTTGAGCGCTGAAAGTTCATTGGGCATAATTTCACCAATCAGTTTGATACATTTTCACCTACGTGCTGGGAGAAGGAAGTAGAAAATATGAAAAGCGTGATTCAGTTTTTCAAGGGACAGGAAACTATTTTTAAAAAATAAATCCTAGAACAACACTTAAAACTCTAGCTAGGAGAAAGGGAAACCATTAAATCATTTTTAAAAACAATTTAGTCCTACCAACATACTCATTTCTGGAGCAAGCAGCCCAGAAAGAGGCACTGTGAGCCTGAAGCCCCTTGAGTTGTCCTTCCAGCCTGAGGGAGCCTGGAGAAGGGAGCACGGTTCCAGGGGCCTCTTGTCTGGGAAAGTTTCCGAAGAGCAAGGCCCTTTCTGTTGCCATGGATGCATCTACTAGGGGCTCAAACCAGGGCAGAGTATTTTAACTAATGCTGTGCGTGTGTGTGTGTGTGTGTGTGTGTGTGTGTGTGTGTGTGTATGGGGGATGGTGCTAAAGGAAGAGATTGACTTTTGCAGTCTTTATGTCAAGGTGATTAGTTTAGAATCCTCTGTCTAATTTTTTGAAAGATGAGGCTAGTTTTTCAAAGATGGCACTTGGCCTCTTCGGTTTGTGTTTGTGGGTGCAGGGCCCACTACCAAAAGACATTTAAACTAAAGATCTCTATGCTTGGTCAGACCTCAGTTGTTACTTGAGAACTTTTTTTTTTTAATAACTTTTATTAAGCTTCAAGTGAACGTTTACAAATCCAATCAGTCTGTCACATATAAGTTTACATACATCTCACTCCCTACTCCCACTTGCTCTCCCCCTCTTGAGTCAGCCCTGTCAGTCTCTCCTTTCTTGACAATTTTGCCGGCTTCCCTCTCTCTCTATCCTCCCATCCCCCCTCCAGACAAGAGTTGCCAACACAATCTCAAGTGTCCACCTGATATAATTAGCTCACTCTTCATCAGCATCTCTCTTCCACCCGCTGACCAGTCTCTTTCATGTCTGATGAGTTGTCTTCGGGGATGGTTCCCGTCCTGTGCCAACAGAAGGTCTGGGGAGCATGGCCGCCACGATTCCTCCAGTCTCAGTCAGACCATTAAGTTTGGTCTTTTTATGAGAGAACTTTTTATATTTAAATGTTCTTGGAAGGAATGGAACTTCCAGAATAATAAGCCAGTTGCTATCAAGTTGGCCCTGACTCATGGCAACCCAATGTGTGTCAGAGCGGAACTGTCCTCCACAGGGTTTTCAATGGCTGAGTTTTGGGAAGTAGCTCACCAGGGCTTTCTTCCAAGGTGCCTCTTGGTTGAACTTGAACCACCGACTTTTGGTCCGTAGCCAGCATGTTAACTGTTTGTGCCACCTGGGTACTCCCTATAAAAATAAGGATAATATCAATAAATTTTTGTAAAACACTTTAGGGTGTAATAATTGTATTGATCTCTATTATCTTATTTAAATTGCACAGCAACCCAGCCTTGGGTTGCATAAAAGTGTTGGAGAGGAGGAAGAGATCTACTGTTCTTGAAACTGGGCTCAAGTGTGAGCACTGACTCTTCAAGCCCTGCCCAGGGTTAAGAGAGGATGTCTTCACTTACATATATTCTGAGCTCTCTCAAACAAACAGTTCTTGTATTCTCAGCTGTTAACTAAGGGGTCAAGAATCCCAATTCCCCTGGGCTGTTGAGCAGAAGGCTTAATCCATCCTATATTTGTAAACAGTGGGATGAGGTGTGGTGAGTATGGGAAGAACAGCTGGTCTGACCATCGCACTTAGGATGACATGTCCTGGTGACCATGAATTGGGTGTTGTCACTGCCCACAGAGTGGGTGCCATTTGTAAAGTCATGGGCAAGTTTAAGAAGAGAGAGTAGGAGGTAGTCAAAATTCAATCTGCCTGGAGACAGAAACTAAAGCTTGTCTCTGAGGACGACGAGATTCCTTATTTAAGTCAGATAGAAGAGTCTTAAGTTTTATTTAGCTGTTCTACACAGCATAAAAATAGAATGAAATCTCATGACCCAATGGTGTAGGGCCAACTAAGGTGACTGACTTTCCAACCTTAATTGATTAGCTAGTAGACACTTGAAGGGCTATGTGTATGTACAGCTTTGAACTCTAGATACTGGTTCCATGTTGCAGAGATTCAGGTCCTTGGCCAGAATATCCTCCAATGTTTGGAGGCAGCCTGAAGTGTTGAAGGCTGCTGGACTTTGGTCAGGGGCACCTTGGGCAAATTCTATCACTTCTCAGAGGCAGTGATTTCCAAATAAATGAAATAAGGGCATTCTCTACTTAGAGATTTTGTAATGTCTTTAGTAGTCCTTTTATGTTAAATCTCAAATCCATTCAACTGGTGCCTTATTAAATTCTCAAATCACAGGTAACACTTTAGCTATGGGATACAGCAGCAAGGGCCACCCTGGCCTTCAAAAAAGCATGGTGATGGCACACACCCTCCCAATTTGTGAAAAGATGTCTTAATTTTTATGGTGTATGATAATGTAATGCATTTGCCTCTTTAAACCCACAGAATAAGCCATGTGTCGCTATCATATGGAATTATTAATTTATTTTATTCACTGAAAATTTTTTTACTGAGTTCTTACTATGTGTGGAGCCCTGGTGGTGCAGTGGTTAAAAGCTATGGCTGCAAACCAAAAGGTTGGGAGTTCAAGTCCACTAGCTGCTCCTTGGAAACCCTATGGAGAACTTCTACTCTGCCCTATAGGGTTGCTATGAGTCAGCATCGACTTGATGGCAACGGGTTTAGTTTTTCTTACTATGTGTGACATGCTATACTCATTTGGTTCAAGCAGTATGAGGTGAGCCATGGATCAGCCTCTGTAGGGACTGATTAGTGTCAGAAAGACTAAAGCTTATTTCCATAGCTATGGGCTGCACACTGTCCTTGCCAGCCACTTGGCAAGTGTGTACCAAGGTCACCAAGGAGGTCTCATGAGCTTACCAATTTCTTGGCTCAAAGTGGAGCAAGGAGGAGGGGGAGAATTGGACTAGACATCAGATGATCTGGGTAGCTATGTCTACATGGAGTATGACTTTGAAGAATTTGCATACCTTCTTCATACCTTTGATTCTTCAGCTGTACATGAGGAATTTTGTTGAGATTCTTACAGCTCTAAAAATATTATGATTGTAAAGCCATCACCACTCCTGGAAAAGTGCGTAGAATACATGTTCTCCTTATACAGAAGGAATCGTATGAGTATCTATGCTTAGAACTCTGTGGAAAGAGAAGACACAAGGCCCAGAGCCACACAGTGATTTGCCTAAGATGACACAGGTAAAGAGTTGGAGGCAACTCTTACAGCTCCTAAATTTGTAGTTTGTGCCTTCAGCTCTCAAGTATAATAAGTACCCAGATCAGCAGAAATGCTCTTTAAACATTAGGATTTCCATCTCCATTGGGTTACTAGTTGACAATATACACATGTATATTCCAATTTTAGATATTTACCTAGAAATAGCCAAGGCTCCATTCAGGTTTATTTTGGAAAATAGTGCCAATTTCTAATCTCCAGCATGCCCATGTGGAAGGAAAAAATGGCAATTGTTTATATCAACACACATACGAAAAATGACATTTTCTGAAAGGAGACAGGGTATTTTAAAGAATAGGTTGGAAATAGGGTTGGGGGAGCAATAAGGGTGGGTTGTTTTTTGACTTGGAGAAAACAGAGGAATCCAGTCTTTTTGTTCCTGATGTCTTTCACAGATGTGACCTATGGGTTTTGACGTCAGATGTTCGTATGTCGGTTTGATTTATAGAGTAGCTAATTCTGAGGATGGGGAAATCAGGACGGAAATTTTGGAATATCAATCACAATCTTCATCTGCTTCCTTGTCTGGCATGGCTATAATTTGTGGGCTGTAAATGTAAATTAGACATTTTCTTCCTCAACAAGGAAAGGATGAAAAGCAATGCCTATGTGTATGCACGTGTAAACAGCATCCACATCTGCTTTGAGGGGAAATGATCAAGAGTTTTAAGTTTATCTTTTATAAATGGGAGACAAGCTTTGCCCTCAGCTTTTTATATCCAGCTCCCAACAATTTTGTTTAGACTGGTGGTTTGTCTCAGCATCTGAATGAACAGTCAAATCTAACTGACAAAATTTAGGTCTTGCGTTGACATTTTGCACTCTTTACCTCGTGTTTGGGAGTGAAGGAGGTTGCCAGGGAAGGTAGGTGAAGAGAAAGAATTGTACAATGATTTGAAATAATGCAGGAGACCCTGAGCCCCAGTGCTCCCCTTTTCCTCTGGTGACCCCCAAATCAAGCTTGCCTTAGACACAATGTGACCACAGACAATCAAGATTCCCCAAGGAAATACATTTCGGTGCAGAAGTATTAAGAACAGATCTTGTAAATCCTGGGCCTCTGGGACTAAATTTTACCAAAGATTCCCCCTCCTGTATTACTTAACAGCCTGCCTAAAATTCACAATAATGAGGGGAATCACATAAGATTTGTGTTCCTCTGATTGTCTTTTTCAGCATCCTCCCTTCAACAAGAAGTCCATCACTCTGTGGATCACTTTGGAAAGTTGGAAGGCAGCCTGATTGAGAAGAAGGCCCTGAGGCAGAAGACTAGGGATTGAGTTTTTCCTTATTATGTGGCCTTTAGCAATTCACTGATTCTTAATGACCCCTCTTATTTCATCTGTAAAATGAGGATAAAATAACACTGGCGGACTTCAGGAGGTATTGTGCATTGGGATTATGCCATACAAACAAGGAGGTGCTGGAGGAATCACATCTTGGTTACTATTTATTTACACTGGGAGTTTGTTTCTCAGTCATTCTCCTTGGGATTGTGGGGTGGTGGAGCATGAGCTGGGGAATCCAATCCAGAATGTAAGCCCTTCTACAGAGCCATACCAGGATGGATTCTTTCCCAGTTTTACCTGTGATTAAATTCATCTACCATGCTTCTTCTTGCTGCCCTTGGCCAGGGCCTTTTTCTAGACAACTGAGAGTGTCTAATGAACTGAGCATCAGCTGGCTGGAGAATTCAGTTTGTGGAAGATCTCATTTGCCGGTGTGGTGATGGTGGGTTTGCAATACCACAGTCACAACTAGATAGATCAGAGTTGGGACCAACTCAGGATGTCTAGCCACTAGGAGGGTTCCCTCTCTAGCTCTGTAAGCTTAAAGAGAACAGATTGCCCCACAACCTCTTTTTGGGGAAATGCTCATGTTTTCTATGATTTCGTGTTTTCTTAGCATCTGTAAGTTACATTCATTGAACATAAAGGAATGTAATGTAGTGGTTAAGGTCACAGGCTTTCATCCAGCTACCTGATTTCAAATTCTGGCTCTATTACTTAAGCCATGTGACCTTTCCGTACATCATATAACCTCCCTGAGCTTAAGTTCTCTCATTTGTAAAATAAGGATAATAACAGTATTTACCAAATAGGATAAAAATAAGATAGCTTGGCATCTGGTAAGTTCTTACTAAATACTAGGTAAATTAGCGTTTCCTTAGGTTTGAGCTGAAATCGTTGATTAATTGTGTGGGTTTATCCACTAGATCAGGGGTTGGCAAACTACAGCCAAATCGAGCCCACTGCTTCTTTTTGTAAATAAAGTTTTACTGAAACACAGTCACACCCATTCGTTTATGTACTGTCAATGCTTGCTTTCATGAAGATGGTGCAAGACTGGGCAGTGTTTCAATTCTCTTACACACGAGGTCACCCTCCATGTGTCGGAGTCGACTCAACGGCAACTAACAACAACAAACACTTGCTTTCACACTATGGCATCAGAGTTGAGCAGTTGTGGCAGAGACCGTATGGCCCACAAAGCCTAGAACATTGACTATTTGCCCTTTGACAGAAAAGTTTGCCAACCGCTGCTATCGACTATTAGACTTAGTCGAGTTCTAATTCTACCTCTGTGACTGATTTGTTGGCTGATCTTGGAGACATTATTTAATTGCTTCATTTCCTCACAATTAAGAGGAACGGCCCAAGAAAACTGGTTGGATGTTTGGCACCTGTTATCCCCTCCAAGTGAAATGATACATTGCTACCTTCTTTGCTAACTGACCAGGCCGGCCAGCTACCGCGTGTCTAACCGTGCCTACGGGAATGTGATCCTGTGTGACCGAACGTCTTATGGGATGCCTTTCATGCGAGCCAAGGTGGGCTTCCTTCTGAATTTCCTGATTCTTGTGGCTTAAATTCATAATCTCCTCTTTGCCTAATGCATGTACTTTGTAATTATTTTTAAAAGGAGAAAGATTGTAGCAAAGAGGAATTGAGCACAGCAGCCCCATCAGATCAAGGCTTATTTTATATTGATATTCTTAAGAGCTCTAGTAAGACTCCAAGAATTGCAGACATAGATATTTCCTATACTTGACATTTTAAGACCATAGGTGAACATAAAAATGTGACAATGCAGATTAGCCTAAGAATGACGTTTTTATGATAAAAGTGATCTATTAAAAAGTCCCATGAATCGCTACTGTCATTTGACGTTGTTAACAATATAATGATGTGTTAAAATGCTAGAGGAAGGATTATGTCAGTGTTTGATGTTTTTATAAATTGCTGCTGTATAAAAACGTCAAATAAGAATAATCTTACTCTTGACATTTTTCACTTGGTTTTCACTCTCAAAATAGCTCTGCGAATTCTGGTTACCTTTTTGCTTATGTTTTTGCTCTTCTCTTCCCTAAATACTTTTCTGTGGCCACCCATGTAACCAGTTTGTTTCCTCCTTGTTAAATTTTTTCTTCCTGTTAAGATAACCTGATATTCTCAAATATTGCCTTATAAGCCTCTCCAGTTTCCTCTTCTTATAGAAGGAGAATGAATCCCTCAAAATTTTTTTGTTGGGATCATGAAATACTATCCCCATTATTCCTTCTGGCCATGTTCAGGGAGTTTCCTCTGCCCACGTAACTGGACAGGAAGATGCAAGTATTTGGGGGAAATAAAATTGTGCCATCTATTCTATTCACTACCTATTCTATTTTATTCAGTTAACATTGAAAAATTGTTTTAGTATACATATATATATATTAAACCCGTTGCCATTGAATCGATTCTGACTCATAGGACAGAGTAGAACTGCCCCATAGAGTTTCCAAGGAGTGGCTTGTGGATTCGAACTGCTGACCTTTTGGTTAGCAGCCAAGCTCTTAATCACTGTGCCACCAGGACTCTCTCTCTCTCTATGTGTGTGTGTGTGTGCATGTATGTATATATCTGTATAAAACAAAACATTTGCCATTTCAACATATTTTGCATGTAAAATTTGGAGACCTCAGTTACATTCATCATGTGCAACCGTCACTGCTATATGTTTACGGATTTTTCCATCACCCTTAACATAAACTCAATGACCCTTAAGGAATAACTCTCCGTTTCCCCTTCCTTCCTACTCCTGGCAACAACTAATAAACTCCCCTTTCCTTTTTTTTAAACATTATCTTTTCAAGCTCTTCCTAAATTTCTGGTCTTCCACAATTAATCTGAGTGGAATGTTTACTTTCCTGGCCCTGTGCTGACGTCCCCTGGTTACGTAGCTATGCACGTGTCCTGATGCCCCCGCTCTGACGTGTTCTGGACAATGTGGCAAGTGCTCACCTCCACTCTGCTTGTGATGGGAAGGAGGTTTATAGAAAGGCTTCTGAAGGGGAAAGGAGAAATTGGGAGAAGTTGTAGGTTGATCCTGTGAGCAATGTAATAAACAATGATAACTAGTTTTGGAACGGGCTTACATTTCTGCTGTGTGTGTGTGTGTGTGTGCGCGCGTGCTCGTGCATACATGCACATACGTGCTAGATGGTTTGGTATCTTTTATAGTCTTAGACTCCCTCACAGCCCCTCTGTATACTTACAGAGAAATGAAAATAGGTTTTTCAAAATGAACTCATACGTTTAAGGAAGTCAAAAGCTGTGTTTGCCTTTTGGTTTTCTGAAGCTATGGAAGGTCATCTGGCCCCAGATCCAACAACTTCTTTTCTTACTCACTGCAGATTTTCTCTTCATCCGCCCCCCGCCCCGACTGCTTTTTCTATGTAAATGCTCTCATCCTGTCTAAGCTCATCTCTTCACCCATGCCCTCAAGTTCTCTTCCTTGATGTCTGCGCCTGAACTGCAGTTTACCAGAATTACCATCTATCTCGTGCATCTTTGATCTTGCCCTCTTCACTGGCTATAAAATCACCAGACCCTCTTCTAACCCAAGAGGCTTTCCCTTGATTTTCCTCTAGCTAACGCCCTCGTCAAGCTCTCTCTTTATTTCGTAAGTCCTGTATGCCTGAAATTGTATCCATCCATCACCATCTACCCACTCCTCAACTCCTTGCAGCCTGGCTTCTGCTTCCCACCATGTCCTGAGAAACGAGACTCCTAAAGGTTACAGTGAGTTTTGACTATCAAATCCAGCCACCTGCGTTTGATTCTCAAGTTTTCTCCCAGGTTTGAGACCCTTCTCCTTGCAACTCTCTCCTTTGTAAACTCATCCACTTCTATCTCCCGAGATATTTACTTCTTAGTCTCTTGGATTCAAATTTGCCAGGTTAATGCTGCTGTCCTTTTCTCAGTGTGATATACTGATCATCTCTTGTGTGACCCTAATATGCGCAGAGTAAAGTCCATCAGCTAAATGTTTTATTTGGGAATGCATTACTTTCATTATCTCATATAAATCATGTTGTTGTTTTTTTTCTTCTTCTTTTTTTTTTAATTTGCTGAGATTTTTTCCCCCTTGCTGTTTTATAAACAGGATGTTTTGAGAATTCTCCTCTCAGCAGGTCCCAAACACAAACTTGCATTATTATTCTTACAAAATAATAAACAGCTATGGGCTATAAAACCTTTCAAATTGTTTTTTCACAGAAGGGATTTGCATGCTGACTCATTCCTACTATATTTACAACCCATGGCCAAACCTCTGCTAAGGCAAGGTTTCTAATAAAGCTATGGAAATTATATGCATTGCAATGGGGCTGAATACATCTACATTTGTAGTATTTTAACATTTCCAAATTTATTGCAGATTACCTTGTTTGTGCATGTCTGTGCTTTAATGGTTTTTTATAGCAGAAAATAGTGGTTTATGATCGTATTCCCAGTAGAAATTTATTACGAAGCCACCATATGGAGTGTTACATAAAACTAAACTTGTAACACTGGTGGTTTTATTATTGCTAGGCAAGATCTACTGTACATTATTGAAAATTAGCGATAAAAGAAATGTCAAAGAAGGGAAGTTTTGTTTATGAGGGGAGTCTTCATTCTATGCTTAAATTGTCACAAAGATTTTAGATTTTGTTTGAAGATCAGCGATCTATCCTTTGACAGTTACTTAGATCATGTTGGAGGCATTGCTGCCCTACCACGGGGTATCAGACAATACAACCGTTCATCACCTCTTCCCCCGTCATGCTCCCAGGTTCCCTCATACTGATATTTGCTAAAGCAGGAGTGGACAAAGGGATAGTGACAATTTCAACTTCATGCACAAGTCCACATTCCTATAATAATCAATGGCACCAATATCTATCCATGCCTGACAGCCATAAGCCATTAGAACTTTGCATTAGCAGTTGCATGGCAGCTATTACTATGCCTCGTAAGGAATTAATGATCACTGGAGCCCTGGTGGCACAGTGGTTAAGAGCTTGGCTGCTAACCAAAAGGTTGGCAAGTTCGAATCCTACCAGCTGCTCCTTGGAAACCCTACAGGCCAGTTCTACTCTGTTGCATGGGCCAGTTCTACTTTGTCCTATGGGTCTCTATGAGTCAGAATTGACTCGACAGCAACGAGTTTGGTTTTTTGGTTTTAGAGCATATGGAGCCTTTTTGTGTTTTCATTCTTTCTTACCTAGCATTTATTGAGCATCCTACTTGAAAGATTTAAGGCCCCCATTTTAGCTAGCATTTGCAGTTCAGAGAAAGTGTAATCATGAGAACAAAATGTTTATATTTATGTCAACCAACATTTTATATAGGAGTCCTCCAGGAATGGCTTGGACATGCATCCTGGGAAAATTCATTCTTGGCCAGTTCCTGAACCTTTGCATGATTAAAAAAAAAAAGATTAGTGGGGTGAAAAAACATACCTAGGAGTTTTTTTTTTTTTTGAAGAGTACTTTGTTTAAGCACATGAGGTGAAAAACAAATAATTATTTTATAATCAGGAGAGACTCCAACAAACAATCAGCAACAATAAAAAAGCAAAAATATTGTACAGGGCACCTTCCTTAATGAGTGAATATATTTATTTGGAAACCCCCCTACTATTTTCATCTACTGTTGTGTCCCCCCAGGAGGGACCACCTCAGAGAAACGAGGAAGAGGTTTTCAACCATCAAGGATTCTGAAAAGCATTCACTATTGTGCTGTGTGGTCAAGAAGGGCAGAATTAAGCGTTTATTTGTATCTGCCCACTCTCAAAGGATTATTGTGAAGACCAAATGTGTTAATATTTTAAATATGAAAACTTTGCAATGGAATGTGCAAATAGAAAGCATTGTAGGACAACCTTAAAAGTTAATTCATTATTTGTTCACCAGTTTTTTTTGAGTCCTGAATGGTATAAATGGTTAACGGATTCGGCTGCTAATGAAAAGGTGGGAGGTTTGAGTCTGTCCAGAGGCTTCTCTGGAGAAAGGGCTGCCAACCTTCTTCAGGAAAATCAGCCACTGATAACCCTATGAGTACAGTTCTACTCTGACACACGTCGGAACTGACTCCACGGCAACTCAGCCCTAATCCAGTGAACACATTTCAGTGATGGGGCTCTCCGAACTCTGAGAACATTCATATTTTGTAGCCCGTCTGATCAATTTTTCTTGTCTAAAGTTTCAGCAAAACTTTAGCACCTTTGCTATAAACTGCAAGTGGCTCATTAAAAATTTCAAAGTTCATGTGTGAAACACATTTTATACTCCATATAGACTGCCATAGAATTTTTAAGAAACCCTTCAGGTTTTGAAAATTCATGGACATGAGGAGGCTGTTTTGAGTGCCTGAAATGTCTTTGAAGTATGACATTCTGTGCTTAATGGTTGTTTTTGTTATCTGTCTGACTCTCCCCTTCAAAACAGAAGAATACAAATTTTGCCTTCTGCAAGGCTGGGAATTTGGTTGCATTTTTAGCCTGGACGCTATTGAGACTTACCAATAATTGAATATCATTTCTACAAACCTTGTTAAAATATTTTTTATAACATTGGGTAGAACAGCAAACTGAAAACTCATGTAAATTGAGAGCTTAAGGAGTGATTGGTGAGGAAATGATGACTAAAAATGTATCAAAGAGCCCTGGTGGCACAGTGGTAAAGCACTCAGCTACCAAAGGTTGGCGGTTTGAACCCACCAGCCGCTCCGCTGGAGAAAGATGTAGCAGTCTGCTTCCATAAAGCTCACAGCCTTGGAAACCCAACAGGGCAGTTTTACTCCCAACCTACACGCTCCCCTGCCAACAAAAAACACGTAATACCTAGATACCAAAACCGGTTGCCGTGGGGTTGATTCTGCCTCATGGTGACCTCACGTGCCTTAGAGAAGAACTGTGCTCCATAGAGTTTTCAATGGCTGGTTTTCCGGAAGTAGATCACCAAACCTTTCTTCAGAGGTGCCTCTGGGTGAGCTTGAACCACCAACCTTTTGATTAGCAACTGAGCATGTTAACCATTTTGCACCACCCAGGAACACCACTGTCAAGATAGGAAGCCAGGCTCTTGAAGGGGTGGGACTGGGTAGTGTGTGTGTCTGTGTGTCTGTGTATGTGTGTTTGACAAAGCCTTACGTGTAATACCAATACTTACTCCCTTAGGTCGAGGCAGCCAATTTATATGTTTGAATTTACAAGGTCAACAGTCAAGAGGCGATTTCCTCCTGTGAGCTCTCCGTAATTTGGATTACCTGCCACATCGTCTAAACAGGCTGGTTTAGCAACTAAGAGTTAATTTAGCTAGCTGAGAAAGTAGCATTCTCAAGATTTCCCAAAATAAGCTGGTTTTCATTACATATTTAAACATTTTATAGCATTTGTGTATACCCAGATACACAAAATAGACGAACTTGTAAGAAGGATCTTTTCAGTTATCACTGATTAGTGGGCCCAAATGACTTCTATGTTCCTAATCTTTACCCATTCTCATAACTGCTATCGTCACCTCTAGCGTTTTTTGAAGCAGCGATAGATTGGACTCTCCTGGATTTTTAAAATTAAAACTTTCCAGAGTACAAAGGACTCTGAAGATTCTTTGAAACTTTATACCAACTTGGCATTTTTGGAAGATGACTTCCCAGTAATGCGATCTTTGTTATAGCCACAAGGGGACTGTATTTTATTTAGACTCTTAATGAAGACGGACTTATTCTTTCTGGCATTCCTGGTCATTTCTGCTCTCTAGCTCAAAGCCTAGGTTTTTGTTTTGTTTTGTTTTGTTTCATTTACAGCCTCATAGCAAAAATAAAAGGGAAAGTTAGGTAATAATGGGATTATTCGGTTTTATAGACTCACATGATTATAGTTTTGACTTTAACAGTTACTGTGTTGTTCTAATGCCTTTATTTGACTACTCAGAGGCATTTTATTTAACTTGCATTATAAATATAACAGACAGGAGCATGTTTTTATTACCTGTTGTGTTTTAGTTACAAATTTAATCTCTACTAGGATTTAATTTTTATTTTACATTTTAAACAGATTATAGTAAGATATGCAAAAGAGAGATAAGTAGTTCCCGGGTAAAAAGAAATCTCGTTGTATTTGACACTTAATCTAACTTTTCTTTCATTTGTACATTAAATAAGCTTATTGCTATATAAAGTGTCACCAAAAAGAAGAATTCATATCTATTGAGCGCCAAATATGCACCCGGCACAATGACAGAAACTTTTAATATGTTCCCATTTATCTCCCTAATAGCCCTATGAAGTGTTATTACACCTATTTTTTAAATGACCAAACTGAGACTCAGAGATGTTGAGATGCTTGCTGAAGATTCCATAGCTTTTAAATGGCTGAGTTCTGATTCATTATCATCATTAATGATGATGGTAATTATTATATAAAAAAAAATTTTTATAGCCACCATTTATTGAGTACTTTCTAGGTATCACATACTTTGTTTTTTTTTTTTTGCATGCACACATATTTCACTCAGACATCAAAGGGATTAATATTCACATTTTACCAGTGAAAACTTGGAAGATCAGGGAGGTTAAGTAAATTTTCCAAGATCACACAGCTAGTTATTGGCAGAAGTAAGGTTTGAGATTTTCAGCATTGCATTAAACATCTTTTGTGTGTGTGTTTCACAAACAATTTCTGTCTTTTGATCAATGGTGGTATTATTAGAATAAGTGACCAGTTCCCATGGTGACCTTGAAGGATAATATTTTTTATTCATCTGATAAAATATGGCATGCCTATTTTTTTTTTTAGGTTTCATTGCTTTGTAGTTGTGCTTTCCGCATGCTTCTGTTGTAACCTGTATTGATTGGTGATCTGGGTGTGGGTCGTTTTCATGTTGATCAAACTGTAAATATAAACTAAATATAAATTTCCTTATTCCTCTGCTTTCCTTCCAGTCTAAACATTGACCTGAAATTGAGACATTGTACATGATAGTTTACTGAAGCCTGACATTTCTGTCTAAGATTTGTTTGGCCAGCCCTTGAAAGCCTGGGTTGAGTTTAAACTATTCCGCAAGCATCAGTCAAAACACATGAGGATCATGGGAAAGGATGGGGCTTTTCCTGCACAGCTGCTTTGCAGAAAGGGGAATCACATGGAGAGACATCTCCTCTTGGCAGAATATTGTTAAGAGCAAGGGCTATTCCTTCCTCAGGAGAGGGGCCTGCACCTCTCCTTGGAGGCCTAAGAGATGTGGGAATGTCACATTACTTGGATTCTATTGATTCTTTTCCTGACTTTGATTTTGCTCTGGCACTTACCTGAATACAAAACTGTCATCTCCTTCAGTTTTTTGTTCATCTTGTTCCCCAGCCAAGGATAAGTAGTAATAGGTTGAAATTCCACTTTGGCAGTGAATTAGCAGTGGGCAACCATTCAGCTCTAGACTCCCCCCCACTCATTTAAGGATTCTGATGGAAATCTTAACTGAGTCCTCCCCTCAGAGTTTCCCGAATCCTAATGGTTTCTAGTCGATGGCCAGGGGCGATGCTCCTACCCTGGCAGTTCCCTAAATTTGGAAGATGACTGATCCTTCACTGTCATCAACTATCAGCTGTTCCCAAATCCCCTTCCCTACACCACATGATATTGCAAGTATTTATTTCTTGTTTTTTGTGATTGAGATGCTTCTGAGACATAGAGTAATATCACATTGCCTAAGACCCTGGGAGGGGAAAACTAAAAACATTCAGAGAGCTTGCATATGTACTAGAGGAAAGAGCCCCGTGGCCTGGACAGAGTTGGTATGAACAAGCTAATTAAACAGCTTCTTCTTCATTGATCTCTAATGAGGAGTAGTACTGGAGGACCTTTATGTTTCTTTGAATATGGAGCACATCAGTGGTGAAGGAGATCTCTTAGTTGTTGAAGAATTAATGTATTAATATTATTACTATTTTGAATTTCTATTGTTTTACAATTTATTTGACATCCATCCATCCATCCCATTCATTCAACAAAGGGTTCTTAAGCACCTGCTAGAGAAGCCGGTGGAGTGTTATTGCTTCAAAACACAAACTCCAGGATCAGACAACCTGGTATCAAATCCTGGTTCTTCCACTTATGAGCTCTGTAATCTTGGGCAAGTTACTCAGCCACTCTGAACCTTAGTTTATCCATTTGCAAAATGGAAATAAAAATAGTATATGCCCCTCAGGATTATTTTGAGTATTAGATATAATACACGGGAAGCTTTCAGCTTATAGGAATCCCTTAAAGACTATTGTTGTTAGTAGTTAAGGCAGTGTGCTTGTTCCTACTGGCATTATAGCTGTCATTACATTACAAAGAAATGTCACTCCCCTGCAACTGTTGACACTGTGGTTAAATAGTCAAAATACAGACATACAGAAACACAGACAAAATGTAGTTAAGTAGCAGTATATAATTTGGCACATATGATTAGGTATTAGTGACCTCTCATGTCCCTTTCAACTTTAAAGCTCCGATTATACAGCCTGGAGGTTTCATAGGAAGATGTGGTCTTGTGCCTGTGTGATCAGGGCAAGCTTCAGGGGCTGTCACGGTCCAGTCCCAACTCACCTGACCTCTTCTCCCAACACATTCTGACCACCCCTTCCTATCACCTACCTCCCAACCTTGCCTTCCTAAGCTCCTCGATGACCCAGAATCCCTCTTGCAACTTCATGCCTTTGCGCACACACGTATTTCTTCCTTTACTACATTTTCTTTCTCCCCAGTTGTAACAGAATCAAGAATCAAGAAGTTTTTTGAACAGTGGATCATGGCCCTGGCTTCCCCGGTGTAATCCTCTCCACCTGCCTTCCTGGGTTCATCATGCTGCTGGTTCTTGACCTAACTTATTCTTTTATCCTAAAACTGCCGCCTGTCTTTTATCTTGACTCTTAAATGTGAAAGGAGGGGTTAGGGATACCCAGAAACTGAGAGTTTGTGTTCTGAAACTCTCGGTATATCACAAGTGGGTTTTAAATCCTTCCTGTGCCATGAGTTATATATATGAATGCGTCTAGTCAATCAAGCTGGAAAGAAAGAACTGCGATGAATCCTGATGGATGCTGAGCACACATGGAAGTACTAATGCATATAATTTCTGGAGAAATAGCTAAATCTCATCCTCTTTTAAAATAAAATGCATCTTATTTGTCAGAATAAAACTCTTAATTTCAAAAGGTGGGATTAAAGGGTGATGGAGAAATTTAGGAATGGATCAGAGTGAACAACATGAATGTGGTTATTATCATTGAACTGTATGTGTGAAGACTGTTGAATGGCAAATGTTTTGTTACATGTATGTTTACCGTAGTAAAAAAAGTGAATTCTTTCGAGTCTTGTGAAAAGGTCTTGTCAAAAAATAGAACTTTTGACTGTCATTGCTGGGCAATGCCCTTGATTAAAATAATTAATGTCACAGGTATCATTTCTGGTTGCACAAGCCCGAGTAGGATGTACTTTTCTTATTCATTAGCATTAGGGAGAGGCAGGGGAAGCTCCCAGTGTGTTCCCAGAACATCCGTGTCAATGACATTGACATTGATACTGACACGGATGTCCTGTCGACAAGATGAGAAGAGTGATCTCACACTGCATTTGGCAACCCCTCTCCCTCTGAAAAACCACAGGATCTTGAGTCACTGGAATTTGCTCCAACCTACCTTCCTCCACCCCAAGGCTGACCATGAATCTCTGAGAAGCCAAGACAATGAGCTTTTCTAGAAAAATTCTTCCAATCTGTTATGCCTGGATAGTCCCATTTAACATCCGACAGCTCCTCACAGAGTGTAGGATCCAGAAGCCACTAATTAACTGGGTGACCTTGGGAAAGTCACAGCCATTGGGCTGAATAATAACCATGACTCCTTCCATCTCTAGGCTGCCTGGACGTCCAGCCTCATACGGATCTCCCTGGTCCCCGAGGCTCTTTCCTTATTGGCTCCTAGGGGGAAATTCTGCATATTGTGCTTAACAGGCTGTTAAATTATTTGAATTAAAGTGTCAGGGGATGAGAATTAAAGATTATTCAGAGCTGACACCCCAACCCTCCCCAGCCAGCTTGAAAAGGCTTTTGCCAAGAAGATTCAGATGGTTCAATACTTAGTGAGGCCTCTATGGGTTAACACTGAGCCACTTTATTCCATGGTCCTAGACGCAGGGTGAAATTGAAATGTCTGGTTTTTTTTTGACAGACTTACCAGATGCCATCAGGTGATGCCTTCATCAAATTTAAGACTTTATTTCATGTAGCAAAAGGCTTAAGGGGAAAAATATGTGGGAGAAAAGAAGTTCAAACCTTTTTCTCATCTCTTTTTTACATGGGGAAACCCCGACAGCATAGTGGTTAGGTGCTACGGCTGCTAACCAGAAAGGTCGGCGGTTTGAATCTACCAGGTGCTTCTTGGAAACTCTATGGGGACAGGTCTACTCTGTCCTATAGGGTCACTATGAGTCAAAATCAACTGGACAGCAATGAGTTTGTTTTTTTTTTTTTTTCACCTGGACAAAGGCAGCACTGTCTACAGGTTGGAGTTTGGACCTGATGTTGGATCTCTCAAAGAAGCTTATGTTACCTGCTATTTCTGGGATGCTTCTAAGTTTGAAGAAATGCATCTTAGAAGCACTACACTGAACTGGATATTTTTCATGAGAAAAGAAAATCCTTTAAAAATAATTAAGTTCAGGATTTTTGTTTTTATTAGTCAAATAGTCATGTCAATAGCACCATACATTTTCTAGGAGACAGTAATACCCCAAGTTGGAAAACATGTTACGAGGACTGACCCTTGTTGTTCCTACTGGCATTACAGCTGTCATCACATTACAAAGAAATGTCACTCCCCTGCAACTGCTGACACTGTAGTTAAATAGGCAAAATACAGACATACAGAAACACAGACAAAATGTAGTTAAGTAGCAGTATATAATTTGGCACATATGATTAAGTATTAGTGACCTCTCATGTCCCTTTCAACTTTAAAGCTCCGATTATACAGCCTGGAGGTTTCATAGGAAGATGTGGTCTTGTGCCTGTGTGATCAGGGCAAACTTCAGGGGCTGTCACGGTCCAGTCCCAACTCACCTGACCTCTTCTCCCAACACATTCTGACCACCCCTTCCTATCACCTACCTCCCAACCTTGCCTTCCTAAGAAATTGCAAATTATCTACAAGGTGTTATGGCAATAGCTTTCAGAGAGCTCCTGTGCCCCCAAATCTTCCCAAACCAAGTGTTCCACATCTGAAAGTCCACTGGTTTTGAGAGGGTGTTCAGCATAACAGTTAAGAACATGTACTTTAGAGGCAGACTGCCTGGGTTCGAAGCCACTTTCTAATAGTATGACCTTGGGAGAACTAGTTAACATCTCTGTGTCTCAGTTTTCTTCATCTGTGAAATGGGCTAAAATAGTACAAATATTGCATTGTTGTGAATGTTGGGTTAGTATAGGTAAAGTCCTTAAAACAGAAACTGGCGTGCAGGAAGCGCTGTATAAGTTTCCAAGTTAAGCATAGATGTTTAAGGAGCTTTGTTTAAAACCCAATAAAAGGTAACATATTATTAATTATTTAGATCTTAAACAAACAAAAAAACCTAAACCCACTGCCATCAAGTTGATTCTGACTCATTAATTCCTTTCTCTGTTCTGAGGAGCTCAGGATATCATGAGGACCTTGGGAATTTAGAAAGAAGAAGAGCCAGGAGCTGATGCAGTAAGTGAGAAAAGGGGAAGCAAGTGTCTGTCTGCCTCAAGACATTGCTTAAGACCTAGCTCTGCCTACCACCCTGTCCACTTGAACTTCGTTATTCCTCATTGTTTCCTCGTTATTGAACCTGCCTTGGCTTTTATGCTGATGGTTCTTGGAGACCCCTCTCCTCGTCTAGGTAGGAATTATGAGGTACTTTCAGCACCTTTTCTCTTATATCCTTTGTTTTAACATTCAGACAAACTGTCGGTGAGCATCTTTGATTTATTCATCTTGCTCCTGTTGTATTAAGGGTTAATAGATATTCTTAACAGCTGGATTAGTTATAAACATCTTTGCTCAATTTTTCTCTTTAAGGAGGAGTCTTTATAATGGTGGCTCTTGAACTTGAGCATGCGTTAGACTCACCTGGAGGCTTGGTAAAACAGATTGTCCGGCCCTATGGCAAGGTTCTTATTAAGGTTGTGGACAGCGAGGCCTGAGAATCTGCATGTCTAACAAGCTCCCAGGTGGTACTGATGCTGTTAGTTCAACCACTGCCCTACAGTGAAGTCCCTGGGCGGTGCAAATGGTTTGCATTGGCCTACTACCTAAAGGCTGGTGGTTCTGAACACGCCCAGTGGTGCCGCAGAAGAAAGGCCTGGTGACCTGCTTCTTTAAAGCCAAAAAATCCCTATGGCGCAGTTCTACTCTATAACACACGGGGTCACTATGATTCGATGGCAGTAGGTTTGGTTTTGGGGGCTTTTTGCCTCATAGTGGCGGGTCAGAACATTAATTGCTCATCAAAATCTCCTGAGGAGCTTTACAAACCCTGTGGTGACTTAAGTGACCTGGGGTGTGGGCAGGGCACTGGGATTGATAAAAGCAACGCGATATTTTTAGGCACAGACGGCTTTGGCTAAAACTGTTGTGACTGGGGCGGGGGAAGGAATTTGCTGGTGTGTGCCCAAGGCTGCTTCTCAAGCGCACATCAGAGAGGGGTGGATAGGAGTAAGCTCTTTTCATTAGCAAAAAACAAAACAAAACAAAAACAAAAACAAAAGCCTCTTTTCTGATGAGGATAGCTGCTCTGGCTTAATAAGCAAAAACATTTTTCCTGGCCACTTATTGGGATCCACGGAAAAGAAATCGCTACTATGGTAACGGGAATGCTGCGCAGTCATGGGGGAGCCAGAGGATGAATAAATACGGCTGCTGGCATTACGTATAAGCCCCACAGCCTTTTTTCAGCCACTCAGTGTGACCGGGTGCTTCCTGACTTCGTAGCTACGGAAACAGGGGGCTCATGCCCCCTTGCTTGCCATGGTAACCATCAAGGAAGACTTGAGGCTTTGTCCACCTTGGGCGAACAACCCTGGCTCGGCTGGATAGAAGTTGGGCTATAAACACCGTTAATGTACTGTGAAAAAGACTGATAATCGTGCCTCTTGTCAGACTCGAGGATAGAGGCTGTAGGAAAAAAATATGTTTAACTAGCTGCGGCCTTTACTTTATTTGATAAAGTGTAGTTTACTTTCTACTTGAGGTTTTTATTGACTATAATAATTCTAATTGAAATAAACATTTTGATTACAGCTCTGTTCCGCAACTGCTTAATAGGGAACTAAAATAACTTTCAATAATCATTTTGTCCAAATGGGATTCATTTAGCCTGACAGTTATTCCAGGCATTTATTGGCATGCAGCAGCCTGGGAGTGTTTCCGAGCATAATTACGGGAACATTTTACACTGGGGTTAACCTTACCAAAATGACAGACTGAAAAGTGGTGTAAAGGAGCAAATAAAACCCATAATCTACCATAGAAACTCATAAATGAATCCCCTTTCTCCTCTGGTGCTGATGCCCAGGGCTCTAGTTAAAATTAAAAGGAGTTTTCTTTTGAAACTGACAGTCTGGCTGCAGGAGCTCACTTTAATAAGGGTACACTGCAAACCTGGTACTTCTGGGCAAAGGGGACTTTGATAGCCACTCAGGGTTCTTTTGGGTTCTGCTGGGGACCTGGACAGTGGGCTGACATGGGAGGAGAGACACCTTCTGTCCAGCAAAGTCCCCAGGACCTGTCACTCAGCCAAAAGGAGGAAGCATGTTCCCTGTCTTCTTTCTTTCTTAGGTTGGTGGTCAAGGAGATTGAGAGGCCAGCTTTATGGGGCATTGACTCCTCTTCTCAATGCCCTTCCAAGGTAGGTCTATCTGCTGCTGGCTGGCTTTATTTTCTTTTCTGGAAGCTTTCTCCACTCAACCCCCATCCTCAATCGCATGAGACCTTTGATGCCTGAAATTGGAAACCAGCATCGTCATAAGTGAGATCAAGGAAGAGGACACTGTGGCTTCTCTGGTGGACATTGAACCATCCCCGTCACAGCTGAGATGAATATGATCGTTTATTGTCAGCAGGGACGAGTCAGTCTAGAGGGTGGTTGAGATGAAGGAAGACCAGTCATTTGGGACCTTCTGAAGGGTCTGAGAGTGTTCTGGCTAAATGAAGCCTGGGTGAAATCCTTTGAGAGGTCCAGGAGAGAACTTAAGCCCAAAATGATTTAAGTAAGTTAATTATTTTCATGGTGGATGCTACTTTTTTTTATGTCAAACAGTACCGTTAAAGTTTTTTTTTTTTTTAATTGGAAACCAAGGTTGCTGAAGTTAAATGTTCTAGAATGATGCAGTGATTCACCAGGGTTTTGGTAATGTAAGCAAAAGTTGCAGCAGTTGCTCTGTGTTGGTTGGTAAGGAAACTGCCACTCCAAATAAAAAGTCTCTGGGCAACTACTGCCCTCTCCAAACTGCCCCCATAATCGTGCTCGCCAGGATGCTGCTTGTCTTTAGCTCACCTGGGGTGCTGTAACTTGGTAGGAATCCACATTTAAGGAAACTGCTTCTGAAGCCACTCTGTCTCTCTGTGGGCTTTCCAGTTACCCAGGCCAATGCACCTTCTTCGTTCTTTGAGCAAGTTTGGTTGGATTTTCAGTTACAGCTAATAAGTGGACATTTAGTGTTATTATACTAAAGCCCAGAAAAGATGAACTTATTTCTTTGGCTTGGGAGGCAGGGGAGGACACTTTTGCCTGTGGTTAGCAGGTGAGTACTCTCTTAAATAGGTTAATCCAGAGAAGAAGTCACCATAATCCATTTGGAACACATTTGATCCCATCCCTGTTCATTAGATTCTATATGCCATTGACATTACTTAATGTGTCCCTCCAATGGGCAGTGAGCTGCTTCCTCTTGATGTATGCACATTTAGCTCCCTCAAAAGGAGCCCTGGTGGTACAGTGGTTAAGTGCTCAGCTGGTCACTGAAAGCTTGGTGGTTCAAACTCACCCAGTGGCTCTGTGGTAGAAAAACCTGGAGATCTGCTTCCATAAAGATTACAGCCTGGGAAACCCTATGGGGCTGTTCTACTCCGTCACATGGGGTCACTATGAGTCAGAATCGACGAGACAACACTCCCTCCCCAAAAACAACAAAAACAGCTCCCTGTAAGACCAGGCATTACCCATATCTCATGTAATGATTAACATAGACAAATTCACTTAGCATCACCACGAAAATAAAAAATTAAACTAATTTACATTGTAACCTTTATTTTGCAAAGTATCGGATCTCCTCCAGGACAAAGCCTAATGTGCTAGAACTCCAGATGAAATAAATTTGCTTATTTGCTTCAACCTCCATGTAAACAAAAATAAGATCTATTAAGTGTCGACAGAAGTGGTTAAGCCACACGGCCACATAAAGGAAACATTTCCGCAGAGCAGACACTAAATCCTTTGTAGAAGTCACCTGGAAGTTTGCTGCTGATGTGACAGCGAAGGCTGCCATCACTATCACCTCTTCAAACTGGCTATAAGCATTCTCACTTTTGTGAGCCTGAACATGGAGTCCCCTTTTATTTACTCAACAACCTTTCCTTGTTGTATTAGAAGCTGCCAAGGAACATATACTTAAAAACAAAAACCAAAAACTTAAATCTTTTTACAAAAGTCTTTGGAGGTTACCTATTCCCATAACCTCTCTGCAATGCTTTTTTCTCCCTACCCTGCCCTGGAAGTAAATATCTGGCCTCCATGTTATAGATGAGAAAATCATTATTTCCAGGGGGATGGCTAGAGAGAGCATGAACTGGTGACATTGCTTTCCACCTGCAAACCACGGCTGTGTTGTGTTTATGCTGTTCTAATTAGAAATTGTGTTTTTGGATAATTTCCATGTCTACCTCTCTTTGTGAACACAAATCTGACAGAACTGGGGCAGACAGAAAACAGAGGAGTTTATTACAACCAACATTTGTAAGAACACATCTCTTTTAGAGGAAGGATCATGTCTATAAGTTTATAGAGGACCAAAGGTGTAGGAAAAACTATTGGAGGGGGCTTCTCTTCTAAGCAGTGTAGAAAACCAGATGAGTCAATGTTGCAAACTGAAATTTCAATTCTAGACTTTTTTTTTTTTGGTCGGAGGTGACTTTAAAAAAATCACAATGTAGCAACTCTATGCCATTTGTGGAAATTTGGAACATCTTGGTGAATATAACAACTCTGGATTTCCATAATTGCAACTGTAGTGGATAAGAACTCCTTTTGTTTGCATGCTTTTTTTGCAGTTGCTCTGAGGTCCCTAACATCCCACTGACTTGATTCCCATCCGGGATGGGTCCTCAGCTCAAGAGGGTGCACTTGCTGGATGAGGTGCTATGGATCGACTGTAGGCGATGCTACGTTTTGTGTGGTTCTTGGTTCCACGTGTGTTTTTCGGTTGTGTTTTATTCTATACCTGGAGGACATATAAACTGATCATTGATCTCTTCTCAGTGTTTTCTTTCTTTCTAATGGTCCTTTGATTTTAAGAAGAGATAGATGAATCACCTCATATGCATGCAAAAGCTGGACAGTGAATAAGGAAGACCCAGGAAGAGTCGATGCCTTTGAACTGTGGTGTTGGTGAAGAATATTGAATATGCCATGGACTGCCAAAAGAACCAACAAATCTGTCTTGGAAGAAGTCCAACCAGCATGCTCCTCAGAAGCAAGGATGGCAAGACTGCGTCTCACTTACTTTGGACATGTTATCAGGAGGGATCAGTCCCTGGAGAAGGACATCATGCTTGGTAAAGTAGAGGGCCAGCAAAAAACAGGAAGACCCTCAACGAGATAGATTGACACGGTGGCTGCAACAGTGAGCTTAAGCATAACAACAATTGTGAGTATGACACAGGACTAGGCAGTATTTCGCTCTGTTCTACATAGGGTCACTAAGAGTCGGAACCGACTCGACGGCACCTAACAACAACGTAGATGAATGGCACTTCATTTTCAGTAGAAAGGCAACTACAAAATAAAAGCCTCCATTGTTTGAGAAGAAGGAGTGTTGACTGGTATTTCAGAACAAGAAAAGGGCAGTTGAGTTCACTTGCATTCAACACTCCGTCTTGAACTAGATCTTGTCTTTGATTGCACTGCGTCTTGAGCACCTATTGCTCCCTTCTTGCTCAGGGCCCACCTCTCAAGTTTTCATTATCTGGACCCTTCCTTATTTCTACCCTTCTTTGCCTCTCATCATCACCACTCCTCCAAACACACAGACACACCCCTAACTTTAGCTTGTTTGTCTCCCATTACTTGGTGACTGCTTAGTTAAACTACAGTTCTCTGAGGTGTGACTGGTCTCCCCTAAGTGACTGGATCTTGTGCTAGATTCTGCTGACACTGATATCTGAGGAGTGTAAACCAAGTGTACCCCCACTTACTGAAGGCAGTTATCCCCGTTGCAGGGCATCCTGCTTTGGAGGAAGCCAGCAACTTCTACAAGGCAGACCTGGTAAAGCCATGGTTTCTTGCCCCAGAGAGTATTTGCATTTTAGTAGGTCCTTTGGTTTTTTTGGTTGCTTCAAACTAAAGAAGTCAATACTTAGTAGACATTTCTGGTTTTGTGACAAGACAGTGGGGGAGGGTTTTGGGAGTAGGAGGCAGTATGGGGGTGGGGCTGGGTTTGGGAATAAAGGAAACTTTTTCCCGTATATCAAGTGAATCCCGTCGTGCAGTTGGTAGCTCAAGGCTGTTCCCCCTACTGAAACCCCACTGTGTCTACATTGCTGGTCTCAAATCTCAAGCTGCTTGTGGACTGTTCTGCAGTAGGTGCAGCTTTCTACAGCTTCCTTTCCGTTTACCCCTGAAGAATTTCCTCAAAAGCTGCCTTTATTGACTGAAGAAGAAACTCCACCCGTTTATTATTATCTTCAAACACTTAGTTGAAACCCGGGAGCTCTCACAGGCCCCTTTGGAAACCATGTTGTTAAAGGCAGTAGGAAATCAAGAGGGAACAAATTTTGCTCACAATAGCACTTTGAGGGGCTCATGCCTGAGGAGGGACATTTATCCCTGGGAGTAAACTCTAAATTACATCACAAATTAACATTTTTAAATTAAAGTTGGCATTTCCGACCTGCCTGCTGGCAGCCACGATCATGCTGAAAAGTGACATCATTCATGGCACTTGGCAGTTAGGGAGCCCAGTGTTTGAGGTCGTAAAACAGTTTCCAGGCCTGATTTAATATCGATTTTGCTGTCAGGCTAACTTTACTTTAATATTTAAACAAATGTTTAATGTTTAAAGAGCTTGATTTTTTTCCCTTTTCATTTTTCTGTAGCTTTAACCCCGTGTTATCTATGTTGTAACAATTTCCCCTTGGGCCAGCTTCTATATTATGCTGCCTTATCTTTAGCAATATTCTCTGATTTATCATCTGAAGGTATATCATGAATCTAAACCTTTTCTTTTCCTTTGGGATGGAATGACCATCCAGTTACTATATGTATGTAATTCCTGTTGTATGGATGTTATGCTGCCGTATTGTTACAGTATTGGTATATTTTTAGACCCATGGGGACAAAGCCCTTCCTTTAAGCAGAGGATAATTTCTCACCTGAAGAATGAAATTGTTCACTGTGCCCAGCCAATAGTTTTAGGACATAGGTACATTAGACCAGGAAGAGAAAAATGAGGAGTGCTCAAAGGGGTCTGTGGTTTTGACTAAGTTGTTTTTGCCGTTAGGTGCCAGTGAGCTGTTTCTGACTCACAGTAACCCTGTGAACAACAGAATGAAACACTGCCTGGTCCTGCACCATCCTCGCAATCGTTGCTATGTTTGAGGTCGTTGTTGCAACCGCTGTGTCAGTCCCTCTTGTTGAGGGTCTTCCTCTTTTCCGCCGACCCTCTACTTTACCAAGGATGATGACCTTCTCCAGGGACTACTCCCTCCTGATAATATGTCCGAAATATGTAAGACGAGGTCCCACCACCTCCCTTCTAAGGAGCATTCTGGCTGTACTTCTTCTAAGACAGATTTGTTCATCTTCTGGCAGTCCATGGTATATGCTTTGCCAACACCAAAGTGTAGCCTCTTATTATTTCATAAATTTGTGTTGGTCTCAACTGAGCTAAAATCACTGATAAGGAGTTTTTGTCCACCCTTGGCTCAGGCAATTATAGTGGAAGGTGCTTATATCTGGGAACAAAATGGTGGTAATAGTGGAGATCACAATGTGTGAATTTCAAGAGAATAGTGAAATTTGTGAAGTACACTGTGGGGAGCGACTTCCTAGTTGCCCTTCTTTCCAGTGCTAAATTCAAACTAACTAATAAATCACCTAGCAAAACCCAGTTAGAATGGAATAAAACAGGTAAGTTATGGTGTGTGCAGGGCAAAGGGGGCAATATTTTGTTTTAATAGGAAGTCCTTTTCCCCTTGCGCTCTTAACTTAGACATCCTGCCAATTTCTTCTGGGGTTTTCAGAATTTTCCTCTTTCTCCTGCTGCAGAGATAAAAGGGCAGTCGATGTATGAACTGTGTAGCATGGGATTATAAATCTCTCATTTATCTGCTCTCATTTCTATCTGATGTGCTTTTAAAAAACACTAGCCTGAATTCTGATTTTTAAATATTATTTAGCCAGAGACTGAGCTTGAAATTCCAAGGACCAAGTGGGCTTTCTGTTGTCTGAGATATCCCTAATTAGGCTGTCTCACCTGGTCTTCAGCGCACATGCATTATACACATACAAGAAAATTCCATGGCTTTTCAAATAACCCCTCTCCAGTTACAATTATTTATCTTTTTTGAGTGCTCAATATAGAACTACCAAATCCCAAGCCACCAAATTTAAGGATGCTGCATTTGTTAGAAAAATAGAGGAATTAACTTTAGGAAGCTGGTTTCAAGCTACAGTTCAGTTTCTTATATGCCACCCTCTAGAGATCCTCTGTGCCTCTTCTTTGATGTTGGGGAGTAATTTCTACCTCTTTGTGGAAGTAAGGGTAACTTTTTAAGCTATTATGACAGTCTGCCAAGAAGAGCTTTGATTTTGTAATGCAGCAACTAAGAGGCAATCTTGACCCTTCAGTCATATGGACCAAAGCGAAGTGTGTGTGTTTGTCTGTGTGTGTGTGTGTCTATGTGTGTGTGTAGGAGGAGCAGACTGGACTACACAACAGTGTCCTCTCCATTCTGTGGCTTCCAAAAAGTCACTTCACAAACAGTAGTCCTGAACCACCCACAGAACCATTTGGGATTTTTATTGAAAATGCTGATCTTTAGGCTTCTTCTCAGACCTAATGAGTCAGAATTCCTGGATATGTGGCCAGTTCTTATAATAAGGGTGTTTAAGATGCACTGCAATTAATTATATCACATCCAGGACAAGTGAAAAAGACAGGAGTGACTCCTGATGAGGTAATAAATCACAGGAAACCTGGAGAAAAAAGAAACAAAGCAACTTATGACCAACATGATCACCAAAATGATCACAAAGACAAGTGAGAATGGACCAACACCAAGTGGTGGTCTCTAAAATGGGATTTATGGTCAACCTGGTTGACCAAACTGTGTCGCTTATCTTTTTCACTGTGACCAGGCACCCCCACATTATTTGTACCTTTCTCAGATCCCCCCCTTAGCAGACCCTTCACACCATCTTTCTTGTTGGGCTTCCATCTTAAGATACTTTAACTGGTGCCCCTTCTGCCTGAAAAATTGGTCTTTGGGGTTTTCTCTCCTCAAGGGGGATAACAGGCAATGCTAGCATGGCCCAATGGGCAGGGTAGGTAGGACCATTGTGTGTACCCAGTGGCATACCAAAGAAAAATAGACTCAACTAAGCTGAGTGTGCAGGGAAGAAGAAAAGGAGCAACTGGAGGAGGGACTAGTTAGAAAGACACTTGAACAAGTTTGGAGAAGATACAAAATCGGGAGTGGTTTCCTGCTTTGCAATAGATTAGCCACTAATTTGCCTGTCTACCCTGCCTTTGAACATGTACTGCATTGGGCAAACCCCGAGGCAACGTACCTCTTTAAAGTTTTAAAAAGCAAGGGTGTCACTTTGACGACTAAGGTGTTGATGAACCAAGACATGGTCTTTTCAATCACTTCATATGCATATGAAAGCTGGAATGAAAAAGGAAAACAGAAGAAGAATTGATGCATTCAAATTGTGTTGTTGGCAAAGAATATTGAATGTAGTGTGGACTGCCAGAAGAACAACCAAATCGGTGATAGAAGAAATGCAACTAGAATGCTCTTTAGAAGAGAGGATGGCAAGACTTAGGCTCAGTTACTCTGGACACATCATCAGAAAGACCAATCACTAGAAGAGGGCATCTTGTTTGGTAAAGTAGAGCATCAGCGAAAACGAGGGAAACCCTCAATAAGATGGATTGACACAATGGCTACAACAGTGGCCTCAAACATATCAAAGAACATGGAAATGGCACAGGACCACGGGGCAATGTTTCTTTCTGTTGTACATGGGGACGCCATGGGTCAGAGCCAACTCCATGGCAACTAACAAAAACAACAACAGCAACAGCAACAACCCTATCTTTGAGAATTTACCTTCTGTGAAGGGACGGCTTAGGTATGGCAAATGAAAGGGGAAAAAATCCCTTCTCTGCCCATCTCATAGGGCAAATGTAACCTTGCCCTCCCCAACGCCCCTTCTCGAGAATCAAAATAATCCTTGTGGCTGGTGCTGTCTGTCAGAGACAGTCCCGGAGCAGAGCACTGATTGATGACAGGCTGGGATTTACCACGGTAATAAGGTTCCCAGAGATCACTGAGCAAGTGAAAATAAAGGTGTAATGATTGAATTATATATTCTCTTTCTGTGATTGAAAATAATATCAGACAACTGACTCCGGTGCCAGACAGATTACATAAGCACAAGTTAAGTGGTAGAATAAAAATGAGTGATTTTCCTCCTTGACTTAAATACAGCACTAAGTAGTGTGCCCTTGAATTCAGCAGAAAGCAATTTCCTCCTCCCCAGTAACAGCTAGGGGGCATTGCAAATGCAAATTGAGTTAGCTTTGAATTTTTAATATTCCACATATCCATAATTCACTGCCGAGATTTTAGAGATGTTATTGCTACTACTTGGGCACATTTAAATTATTTTGCACCTCTGAACTGTTGCATTAACTTTAACACTGGTGCTTAAGATATATGTGTTAATCTATAGGGAAGACTAGGGCTCGCAATAGTATAGGACAGACTGTCAGTTAACTTGTCATGTTCTCTTTAAAAGGAGAGCTTGTTGAAGTAACTCCTGCTTAATAAGAAAAGAAAAAAACTCAACCACTATATCATGATGTGCGGCCCTCTCCCGAAAGAACGTAGGTGCCAACAATGTCACCCAGACCAGTAGTATAAGAAGCACTTACAGACCCATTGTGTGCAAGGAGAATTGCATTGCTGGTAATCAATAGTAACCCAATTCCTTTTTTGAAAACCTGCTTCCATAATGTATAACAGGATTAAGTTTACCTTGTTGGGAGAGGATGAGCCTGGGGAATAACATGAAGTAAGGAAAAAGCATGTCTCTTGCTGTGTTTTACAAAATAAAATATCAGCCTTACATCTCAACAATTTGGGGTCATTCTTGACCTGAGCGTAGTTAAGTAACTAGTGGAGTCTGAGCCTGTGAGTATTACTAAATTCCCATTTGAGAAATGTAACTGATATACAGTCTTTCTACCAGATTCCGTTTGGTAGGTTATTCCTTTCTTGAAAGTCTGCTCTGGGGTGTGGCAGAGGCCAGGGAGCTATAGAGGTAGGTTCATACCCATGGTGGTGGGGGTGGGGGGGGGGTGGGGGGTGGTATTTCAAGGGAAGGACATAAGTTATATTTCTCCTTCCTTCCTTCCTTCCTTCCTTCCTTCCTTCCTTCCTTCCTTCCTTCCTTCCTTCCTTCCTTCCTTCCTTCCTTCCTTCCTTCCTTCCTTCCTTCCTTCCTTCCTTCCTTCCTTCCTTCCTTCCTTCCTTCCTTCCTTCCTTCCTTCCTTCCTTCCTTCCTTCCTTCCTTCCTCTCTCCCTCCCTGCCTCTCTCCCTTCCTTCCTTTCTCCTTAAATCTGGGAAGTTTATTAGCATGCTTTGAGAAACAGGTTATGGTTCTAGGGAAAAACAAGAAGTTAGCAGATGGTCCTTTTGACCAAGGAGGAATGCTATACAATCTGGAATGAGGGAAGCTAATTCTTTTATTTTTCTCTAAGGTCATACTAACGTTTTAGATAAAGGTGTATTCAGATTTCACTAATTTGGACTCACTGGGGCATAACTTTCTGAATTTTAGAGTGTTAAAAAGCATCACTTCAGTGCCTACTCCTGAAGGCCACAAGGATCCAGAAAAAGACTTTGATGAATTCTCTTTAGGATGATTTATACAAGAAAATGTCAGATTAAATCTAATACCCTCTTTCAGCAGCTTTCTTCCTCCTACCAAACACACTCATGTGTGTGCGTGCACGTGTGTGTGCGCGCACACACATGCTCCCTCCTTGCAAGTCTCCTTGGTGGGATTCCATTCATACTAACAAGCTTAATCAGCTGAAAGACCACATCTACCATGAACCCTGTGATTGGTCAGCTGACCAGTTCCTTGTCCCTCTTCTCATTTTCTGACTCTGAGTGAGAGCAACCTCTTCTGAAATGGTGGCAATCGGGGAATTCCCTCCACCCCAGCTCTCTCACTGTTGGGCCCCTTTTGGGCTCTTGTTCACTCTGCCCCACTCCCTGACCTCCAGGGAGTCACAGACCAGAAGTCTCTAGCTCTTTTCGGCTTAATTCCTAGCTGGCCAGCCAAAAAGAAAGCAAAACCGAAAAAGACCAAAACTGTAGGTTGTGTGCAAAAAACCTTCTTAGGTCCCATGAGGGAAAAGTGACCCATAGTTTTGTTTTTCTCTCCCTCATTTTGTTTCCATTTCCTTTACCTACCTCCTCCACTGTTTTTCTTTTTCCCACTAGATGATCTCTGCTGTCTCCCTGGTAGCTTCTCTTTCTAGATAGATCTCTGAGAGCAAATCCTACATTACAAACACCAAGCAATGTTAACATTCATTCATTCAAAACACTTCACTGATTGTCTGCATACTAGGTGCTGGGGTACAGTAGTAAAGAGTACAGACAAAAATCCCTGCCTTGTGGAGCTTACGTTCTACCTGAGAGAGAGAGGCAATACATTTAGTTAGGAGCTAAGTTATCTAGTGTGCCAGAAGGTGATAAAACCAAATAAATAAATAAAAAACAGGCCCACTGCCGTTAATTCCAACTCGTAGTGACCCCATAGGGATTCTGAGGCTATAAATCTCTATGGAAGATTTTATTTATCTCTGCCACATCTTTCTCCCCTTAGAGCTTCAGGGAGTTTCGAACTGCCGACCTTTCAGTTAGCAGTTGATTGTCTTAACCACTGCACCACGAGAGCTCCTTAGAATGTGGTAAGTGCCATGGAAAAAATAGAGCACAGTAATGGGGACCAGGATAGAGGGTTGCAAATTTAAATAGTGTGGTCAGCGTAGACCTTGTTGGAAAGGGGATGCCATACAAAGACTTGAAGGAAGGGAAGCAGCTTGCCATGATGGTATCCGTGGATGGAGTACTCCAAACAGAGGGGAGAGCCAGTGCTAAGGCCCCCAAGTGGGAGGATGGAGGGTCTGGTTGGTCAAGGAGTAACAAGAAGGCCAATGTGGCTTGAGCCCTTGAAGCCATTGCAAAGGCCTGCTTTTATATTTCACTCTCTTTGTTTTAAAAGGTCAAACTGTACCAAACACTAGTTCCTTAGGGAAACTGCTTTATCTAATATATTCAAATGATTTCTAATTAGCATACAAATTGTATATAAAAAGTACTTTCAGAGGGCTCAAAAAGTTTGTTCTGTTTAGCAGTATAAACATCTTTTTTGTAATATCCCTTTTGTTTTTGGTTGTTTTTTAGCCTACAGCCTGCTTTACTCCCATAATGGGTACACTCTTCTCAATGCCTGTCTAAATTCACAAATTCCATATTGGAAGGTCTTTTCCTATGTATAATATTGTAGATAATAGAGAATTCAGTTTTTAGTTTAAAGTTTATAAGACACAGAAACCTAAAAAGAATTGTCTTCATTTAATTATTCGTCATACTCAGGTTAGCATTTAAAATTATACTTACAGCAGGGAGAAAAAGGAAATAAACATTTTGCCCTAAAAAGTAGTTTAGAAAGAGATACCATTGTTTTATTTTTTTACATTTAATTAATTGATGATGATGATGATGATGATTATTATTTGTTGTTGTTGTTGTAATTAGCTGCTATCTAGCTGGCCCAATGGGATCAGACCATTGTGATCCATAGGATTTTCATTGGCTGATTTTCTGAAGTAGATCACCAGGCCTTTCTTCCTAGTCTGTCTTAGTCTGGAAGGTCTGCTGAAACCTGTTCAGCATCATAATGGCATGCAGACCTCCACTGACAGACAGGTAGTGGCACATGAATTGCGTTGGCCAAGTCCTGAACCCGCATCTCTTGCATGGAAGGTGAGAATTCTACCACAGAGCCACTACTGCCCTCTGTAGTAGTAAGGTTGCTGTTAGTTGCTGTCGAGTTGATTTTGACCCACGTGTGCCCAGTAGAACTGTTCCATAGGATTTTCAAGGCTGTAACCTTTCAGAAGCAGATCACTTGGCCTGTCTTCCAAGGCACTTCTGAGTGGGTTTGAACCGCTGACCTCTCGACTGGTAGTTGAGCGCTTAACTGTTTGTGCCACCCAGGTACTTCATTACCATCTGACTTTGGGTAAATCCTATAACCTCTCTTTGAAAAATGGGGATGACAACACTTGCCTCACCCATTTACAGAGTTACAAGCACCAAGTGAGAGAGTGCATGTGGAAGTATATCGTAAACCACACATTGTTTATATGCTACCTAGTTATTATTATACACTATCTAGTTATTTCAAAAGCCCGAGTTTTATGCCTTCCAACTGGTGATTTCCTTATTACTATTACTACTAGTAAGGAAATCACCAACTGAAACAACTAGATAGTATGTAATAATAACTAGATAGGGTATAAACAATATATTTTTCATGTGTTTTTAATAATACACTTTCAATGCACTCTCTCATCTGATACTTGTAACTCTGTAAAGGGGTGAGGTAAGTGTCATCCCCATTTTTCAAAGAGAGATTATAGGGTTTACCCAAAGTCGCATGGTAATGGTGCGAACGGTTAAGCACTTACAGAAATTAAAAAAGGGCAGGCCTTTCATTGAGCCCTTTTGCATGTCTGATTCAAATTCAACCAGCACTGATTGAGTCCTGGTAAGGAATCATTACTTCCTGATAATCCCCAGCATGTGGACAGTCATTCTGCTATGACATCCTTCAATCATGAAGGCTGAATTTAAACAGTTTTTCCCAAGATCACCTTGTATCTAACACCCCATGTACAAAAGCTGCCACTGGTCTATATGACACTTTGTGCCCATTCTCTTGGCAAATGCAACTGATTTCAGGGCATGTGGCTTGGTGACTGGATTTTAGGCTGGATTCCTTGGCCCCCTTGAGCAGTGAACAACCTCCTCAACTCTTCATGGCAACCCTGTAAGTGCATATTATCTGTAAGGTAAGGCTTGACCAACAGCCCATTATACCACATCCTCTCTTTTTGATGATGAACTAAATTATTGGTTAAAGAAAAAAACAAGAAATCAAAACAGTGATCAGGATAAAAACAGTACCTCCAGAAGCAAAGCTGTTTCATCTACAAATTACTTAATCTTAAAGCCATAACACTGTTCTTTTTTTTTTTTAATTATTATTATAGAGTCTCACTATTATTCATTACATTAAAGGTTATTGTTCTAGCGAATTGCTCAGGATAGGAAAAACAAGTTTTACCTTCTGTTCTAGTTTGTGAGTGACGTGTGAACTATCAGGAACTTGTGCTGGGGCCTCCATTAAGGCACCAGCTGTATTTGGCTGAGGAGAGATTTGCTGAATAGCTTCAACCTTTAAGTGCAGAGAATAAATGGATGGTGACATCATTATACCTTGACAAATAGAAATTATATCATGCCTTTTTTTTTTCCCTTTTCATTACCAAGGATGATTTATTTCAGAAGCTTTCAATTCATGAACCTATGGATTGTCTGCAAAGTTAAAAACCTTTTAAATTTGTAACATGCAGTAGAGGTGGTTAATGGCATTCATGAACCACACCATATAACGTGATTGGAGATGTTTTCTCAGTAAACGTGCATTATAAACAGGTGCTGGGAATTTACAGCAAGCAAATTTTTGAGCCTCATATGCCTGGTCTTATTTCCCAACCACCATAATGTTAAGTTATTATAAATGACATGACATGTGACCCTGTTGCTTTTCATCTTCATCAAATACCGAATGACACATGAAGGTCTTAGAATGAATACTTAGAGTCAATAGAATTGTTTGTATCACGAAAAATAAGTGCCGGCTCTCCCATAACCTTTGTTCTCCCAGTAAACCCTGTTTTTGTTGCTGTAGTTGATTATTTTGCGTATATGCTCCCTGCAATGCCCGGGGATTTCCATGAAATTTTCTGTTATTACTCAAGATTACATCGCTTCACCATTCACTGAGGCTGATGAATTTCAAAGCCTGAAAAGGGAAGTATCCATGTTTGGACAATCTATTTCCCAGTCTAGATTACAATGACAACATAAATCCTGAAAGTTCAGGGATGAAATTTGAGTGGATTGCAACAGGAGATAAAAACAAGCTAGATTTTGTTTATCTGGGCCCCAAATCAGGGAACAAAATGGTTGCCTGAAGAGGGAAGATACGTTTAGAGGGGAGGAGAGTCTGTGGAGGAAAAAACACGAATACTTTGGAGGCAACTTAAATACTGCCTTCTGGGTGGCACAGTTTGCACTTGGCTACTAATGGAAAAGTTGGTGATTTGAATCCACCCAGCAATGCTGTGCGAAGAAAGCCCTGGCAATTAACTTCTGTAAGATTACAGCCATTGAAAACTCTATGGAGCTCAGTTTTACTCTGACACACATGGGGTTGCCACAAGTCAGGAGCGACTCGAAGGCCACTGGTTACTTTAGATAACAGAAGTTGACTTGAAGGTGACCTTTTTACCATAATCTTTTTGTATTGAGGATGACAGGAAATTAGAATAAGACTAGCTAAATGAAAAGACACTTCGGGAAACAGATGAGGATGAAACTGCACCAGGAACAGTGGAGATGATAATTGGTATTTCAGCAGATGCTTTGGGTGGGAGGGGGTTCACTGTGGGGGGCTGAGAGTGGGAGATGACACGTTGAGGATCCCTCCTGATTTGTTCCTGATTTGCCCCTTTTCTGAAAGAGAAAAAGTCTCCATGAGGCTCAGAGTGCAAGAGGAAAGGTAAGCCGGGGAAGCGGGGAGCTTCCTAGTAACTGGTGTACAGAAGGCTGTACAGAAATTTTGTCAAACTGAACGTAATTTAAGACTGTGATGGTGTCTCAGAGCCAAGGGAGGTCCTCCAGCACAGCACCAGCGCTGACACATCCTCACTGCCACTCATTCCAAGTGGCTTGTTGGAGAGCCCTCAACAAGACTGACAAATCTCCCCACCGACGGTGGAGTGGGGTCGCTCTCACATAGTGAACGTGATTATGTTGTGAGGAACTGTCCGTGAGCTAACCTGTCACGCCACCGACATCCTTCTGGTAAGCTGCCCAAACTCTGCTGATACAAGGCTGTTTCTAATGGAGAAAATGTTAGCCTCAACATTTCCTTTGCCTTATATCATATGCCAGTGTTTCTGGGGGGATGCCTGTCCAATTAGCACCAGTGCTATTTTGCATTTATAGTGCACATTTTATTTTCCCTTTACTGTGCTTATGGAGTCCCTGAGTTGTGCAAATGGTTAATGCACTTCACTGTTAACCAAAAGGTTAGAAGTTCGAGTCCACCCAGAGGAACCTCAGAAGAAAGACCTGGCAATCTCCTTCCAAAAAATTGGCTAATTGAAAACCTTATGGAGCACAGTTCTACTCTGACCCACATGGGGTTGCCATGAGTCAGAATTGACTCCATAGCCAATGGTTTACTGAGATTATTCTACATCCACCCCCACCCATCTCCCTGCCCCTTCCCAGGACCTCTTTTAGGCTACAACAATATTATTTCTGTTTGCAGTACCATCCACATATGTCCAGCACTTATTAGATTACGGCATACAATTGACTCTAAGATTTAAAAGAACTTGCCCAGAGTCCAGGAGAGCAACACAAATAATCAGAAGGTTATAAAATAAGACCAGGGAGAAAAGGTTAAAGAAATTGAGATTATTTAGCTTTGAAAAGAAATAATGATGGGTGACTTAATTGTTTTCAGTAGTCTGTAAATGCCATTTTCTAAGAGGTTATTATAAACACGCACACACGCAAATTAAAAGCACTAGCTCCTAAAGAGCTCATTTGACTCACCGTCTCTTGGCTTTTTTATAGAAGGTGATTTTGCGCATTTTTCTCTTATTTATTTATTTATCTTGGGGATGGGGGAGGGTCGGAAGTGAAGAGAATGAGGTGGAAGGAAGGCAGCCCAGGTCTGTGTTCTAGAAACCTTGGGAACAGATCTTACTTAAGTGGCAGCAAAGAAAAAATATATTAATGTGAAGTTTGGGCTGAGCATATGGGACTTCCGGGCCCTCAAAATAAAATCACCTAATTTCTCTTATTGCTTCCGTAAAGATGCAGCAGCTTGTTTAAGGGCACAGCTCCCCACTCTGCCCTCTACTTATTACCCTCATGAGAGCTAAACACAATCAGACCAGGAATGGAGAGGCCCTCCAGACTCTCATTTCAGCAGCACATGTAGCAAACTCATGGGGCTTGTAGTCAAATCCCCAACACAATACTGGGCACAGAGAAATTTCTTGGTTAAAGTTGGTTGGTTTGAATTGAGTACCCGGACTTTCCAATTTTTGAGTGAGATTAAGGAAGGTACTGAACTTTTGAACCAATATCCGTCCAGGAGTAGATCCCAAATTGAAGATCTTGACTCTCCAGAGTGCGCTGAAAGATGTAGAGGTAGGGAAAGCTGTTGGAAATTTCTAATACAGAGTCCTAGGTTGGAACAATATGTTTTGAACTTTATGAAAGAAAAGGATCATAGCTTGCAAGTGGCCAGAAGATGAGATGCATTGGTTGGTTTCTTCTATGTCAGTAATTCCCAAAAGAAAAGAGTAATACCATCAAAGTTATTTTGCACAGTGACAAAGCAGAGAACTGAAATAATTATTTGGCCAGGGTTACCTAGATAACCCACTGTCCGTCTGTTGGTTTGTCGTACTGTGGTGCCTTTTGTGTTGGTATGATGCTGGAAGCTATGCCACCAGTATTTCAAATACCAGCAGGGTTACCCATAGTGGGCAGACTTCAGTGTAGCTGCCAGATTAAGACAGACAAGAAAAGCCTGGTGATCCAATTCTGAAAATTAGTCAATGAAAACCTTATGGATCACAGAACATTATCTGAGACTTTGACTCGCTTACTTTGGACATGTCATCAGAAAGGAATGATTGCTGGAGAAGGACATCATGCTTGGCAAAGTGGAGAGCCAGCGAAGGCAAGGGAAACCCTTAATGAGATGGATAGACACAATGGACTCAAACATACCAACCATCATGAAGATGGTGTAGGACTCGACAATGCTTAGTTCTGTTATACACAGGGTCACCATAAGTAGGAGACAACTTGATGGAAACTAACAACAGTCTACATAACTGAATTAATTTTCTACCTTTAGCAAATATAAAGCTGGCCATGGGTCTATGCTTTAGTAAGGGGCCTCCTCTCTCTTCAAGGAAAGCTAAATGTTTCATGTTCTCCAAGTTTCACTTATAAGACAGTAACCCTCGCCATCCTCATTTCACATTTAATCACACTTTCCAGGCTGGGTATTTATTTTCTAAGTAATCTAGATAGCAATAGATTTGGTTTTCCAAATGCTTTTTTTGCAAACTCCTCTTGTCAATTAGAAATAGCCATCAATGTGATTATCGATGCAGCATATCAGCTTGGTGTTTCTGCTGAAGAAGTCTCTTTGGGGATGGGTTTGCATCTGTTGGTGATGAAATAACTAAATGCCATTGTTATGGATTGAATTGAATCCTCCAAAAATGTGTGTCGATTTGCTAGGCCCTGATTCACAGTATTGTGGGTTGTCTTCCATTTTATGATCTGATGTGATTATCCTATGTGTTGTAAATCCTAACTTCTATGATGTTAAAGAGGCAGGACTAGAGGCATATGTTAATGAGGCAGGACACACTCTGCAGGATTAGGATGTATGTTGAGTCAATCTCTTTTGAGATATAAAAGAGAGAACTGAGCAGAGAGGAGAGGGACCTCCTACCACCCTGGAAGAAGAGACTGGAGTGGAGTGTGTCTTTTGGACCTGGGGTCCCTGCTCTGAGAAGCTCCTAGACCCAGGGGAAGATTGAAGACAAGGACCTGCCACCAGAGCTGACAGAGATAGAAAGCCTTCTCCTAGAGCTGGCCCCCTGAATTTGGACTTCTAGCCTATTAGACTGTGAGAGAATAAATTTCTGCCTGTTAAAGGCATCCACACTTGTAATATTTCTGTTATAGCAGCGCTAGATATCTAAGACAGTCATCATCACTTTTCCTCATAGGGTATTACTTAGGGGCAAACAAATCGTTCTCCTGTCTCCTGATGCATTTCCAATTAAGTCAAGCTTTTGTTCTATCAACAGCAAAACAAGCATTTTGTCAAAACCTATACTGAGAAAAGGGTAGTGGCAATAAGGAGAAAGACATAAACTTATTGCCTTTTTTCTTTACATATTTATGTAAAGTTAGCTTTCATTTTCCTATAGGGCTAACCAGAGACAAAATGGGGAAGGCAAAGTTCTTTTGTATTCTACAAATCACAGCCCCCACCTCTTCCCACCATCATCCCAAGACACTCCCTTTGTGCCTGTGCAGGCTGCCAGATGTTTGTCACCTCTTATTTTTCATGCCACTAAAACCTGAATTCATTACCATGGTGTTTTAGGCTTTGCCAGCTGAGGGCCTGAACGCTGTCTGCAGCCTTCTCTCTACTACTGGATCCATTAGACAAATTCTCCCATGTCATGTGAAGCCAGAGCCCGGTTAAAACACTCATCTTCTTAAGGAAGCCCTTAAGAAGGTGGGCTCCTGGAGGCAACGTCAGGGCAGGTGATGACTTCAGAGAAGTAGAACAATGACCACTTGGCAATTAGCTAAGTCTGCCTTTGGATGGCCCTACATACATTTTGAGCTCAGCTGGACAGACCATGGGCAGCTTTCTCCCACATAATGACCAGTCTCTTTGCCCTCTGTAGCCTGTTGTCTGGCTCCTGAAACTCCAACTAGCTAAGGCCTCCAGGGTTCAAGAGCCAGGGTGCTTTTTGGACAAACCGAGACACTCATATGTCTTTCTCCATTTTTCTTCCCGCTTCAATGTCTGCTCACCTCTGAAAGGAGCTACCAGGTGGCAGCAATCATTTACTTCTGCCTTTGCATGCCCAGGGCCCCACATCTGTGTGAAGACAGATGTTTACTGCCTGAGTTTTCCATCCTCTTGTGGTAAACCCAGTCATAATTTAAAGCGCAACTCACACGTCATGCTGAGGGCAGCAGAAGGCTTCTGCTTACCTCGCTAGTTATGTTTTCTTCCCTCTTCCTTACCCACAGATCCCATTTTAGTGCAGGGCAGAAAGCTAATAAAACTCTTGCGTGTAGGAGTGGCCATTGATGGAATTCTGATCAATCAGATGAGAGCAAAATTCTACTGGGTGAGGACTCAATGAAAACTATCGTTTTCTTTCTAAAAAAGGAAATAGGCTCAGTTGGTACTAAGTGTTTTCTCCCCTCCCTCAACTTCCTGCCAAGCCTGTATGTGTGATGCCTAAAGCGAAGAGGTCCAATAGAACTTCCTGCAATGATGGAAATGTTCTATATCTGCACTGTCCGATACAGTAGCTACTAGCTTCATATGGCTATTGAGCTCTTAAAATGTGGCTAATGTGATGGAGGGATTGGAAATTTAATCTAATTTAAATAGCCACACGTGGCTAGTCAGTACATATTGGATGGTACAGAGGTGCGGCAACCATCTTTCAAGTGAGAGGATGAAAGCAACACTCTTAAGGGTGACACCTGGAATGAAAGTCCCCAGGGTAGTGTAGCAGCTGTACAGCCCTGAATTCCTAGGTGTGAGAGAAACATAGACCCTGATTTAGTTAAACAACTGTTGTTGGTTTTTAAATATAGTTGTATGTGTTCATATCAGGTACTCTGGCCAAAATATTCAGGTAGTCAGGTGTAACCTCTGGCAGAGCCAATGGTTGAAGAAAGACAAATAGTACAATGAGGACACTATGTTAGACTTGTCTTTGGTTGAGCATCTGGTGTTTCCTTGAAGTATGTCTCTCTCCCTAAAACCTGCCTTTTGGAATTGTATCTCCAAATGTCTGTCTAGTCACATATATATGTCTCTTGCGGTCTAAGCATGATGGCTAAGAGTTTGGACACTGCAATCAGATTCCTTGGATTTGCATCCTGGCTCTGCCACTTATACGTAGCCTTGGGCAGACCGCATCACTTTCCTGTGCTTTGGTTTCCTCATCTGTAAAATGGGGGATAACCATATGCCTACATCTTCAGGTTATCAAAAGGATAAAAGTGAAATCCCTGTGTGGTCCAAATGGTTTACACACTCAGTCACTAACCAAAAGTTTAGAGGTTCAAGTCTACCCAAAGGTGCCTTAGAAGGAAGGCCTGATGGTCTACTTCTAACAAACCAGCCATCGAAAACCCGATGGAGCACAGCTCTGCTCTGACACATGGGGTTACCATGAGTCAGAGTTGACTTGATGGCACCTGGTTCTGGCCTCGTATGGTGCTCCAAACAGTACCTAGCACAACATAAGCACCCTGAGAATGTGAGCTGCTGTTGTTATTATTTTCTAGCCACTGGGCAGAGCTAAGGAGCCCTGGTGGTGCAGTGGCTAAAGCCATCAACTTCTAGCTGAAAGGTTGGCAGTTCAAAACCACCCCTGGAGCCGTGGGAGAAAGATGTGGCATCTGCTTCTGTAAAGATTTACAGCCCTGGAAACCCTATGGGGTTGCTATGAGTCAGAATTGACTTGATGGCAGCAGGTTTGAGTCTGGGTTTTGGGGCAGAACTACTGCTTATTTAGAGCATGACATCTAAAAATGTACGTCTCTGAACATCAAAAGAACCAGAACCAGAAGCCTGGTCTCTTCCCTCCCAGATGAATGCTCTTTCCCCTGTCACAGCATTTCCACAGAGCAAACTTTGGGAAGTACTGCACCATAAAATCTAGACTCTTTCAATCCTGTGACTACTCATCGTCTGAATATTTCATCTTTCTGTGCTACCCCTTCCATTATTTAGGGCTCTGGCTCCATTTTGTCCATATTCCTTGTCTGTTCCCAGTGGAAAGGGTACAGAGGCTTTGAAGGCAAACAGACTTGCATTTGAATCCTGGCTCTGCCAATAATAGCTTTGTGACTTTGTGCAAAGTAGCTAGTTTCTCTGGGCCTCCTTTGCATCTTCTCTAATGTAAGAACAAAAATGCCTGCTCCACAGGATTGTTGTGAGGGTTACATTGAGTGAGATATCATATATAAGGCAGCTAGCAGGCTGAGTGGGAGTCCCTGGGTGCCGCAAATGGTTGAGCACTCAACTATTAGCCAAAAGGTTGGCGACTCGAACCCACCAAGAGGCACTTCAGAAGACAGACCTGGGCTTCTTCTTCTGAAAGGTCACAGCCTTGAAAACTCTGTGGAGCAGTTCTACTCTTCACAGTTGGGGTTGCCATGAGTTAGAATTGACTTGACAGTAACTAGCAAAAACAGCAGGGTGGGCACTTGCCATGGATTGAATTGTGTCTCCAAAAAGTAGCTGTCAACTTGGTTAGGTCATGATTCTCTTGTATGATTGTATGATCGTCTACCATTTTATCATCTGATGTGATTTCCCTCTGTGTTGTAAATCTCACCACTACGATATAATAAGATGGATTAGCAGCAGTTATATTGATGAGGTCTATAAGATTAGGTAGTGTCTTAAGCCAATCTCTTTTGAGATATAAAAGAGAGAAGTAAGCAGAGAGACATGGGGGCTTCACACCACCAACAAAGCAGTGCTGGAAGCAGAGTGCCTCCTTTGGACCGAGGTTCCTGCACTAAGATGCTCCCAGACCAAGGGAAGACTGAAGACAAGGACCTTCCTCCAGAGCCGACACAGAGAGAAAGTCCTCCCGTGGAGCGGGTGCCCCGAATTCAAACTTCTAGCTTACTGGACTGTGAGAGAATAAACTCTTTGTTAAAGCCATCCACTTGTGGTATTTCTGTTATAGCAGCACTAGATGACTAAGACAGCACTTATAAACATTAGCTCCCTCCTCTTCCTATTTCTTAAATTCCTCTTCAAGATAGAAGAGCCCTGGTGGTGCAGCGGTTAAGAGCTCGGCTGCTAACCAAAAAGTGGACTGTTGAAATCCACCAGCCGTACCTTGGAAACTCTATGGAGGCATTTCTACTCTGCCCTATGGGGTCTCTATGAGTCGGAATCAATTTGACGGCAACAGGTTTTGTTTTCTTCTTTTTCCAAAGAAGGAAAACATCTTGAGAGTAGTTATTTCTGGCTGGAGTAAGGTGGGGGGAGGGGGGGGGCTTCTAGCTACAGTGACTTAGAGAAGATTTAGGGGTTACAGCTATCATCATACAATCTTAGGCTTAGGATGAGCTTGAGTGATAGATGTCTAGTTGAAACTTTCTGTATTTATGAGAAAACCTTAACCCAAAGTGGTTAGGGACTCTGAACCTCAGAACTATAAGAGATTTGAGTTGTTGTTACCTGCCATCAAGTCAGCCCCTGACTCAAAGTGACCCCATGCACAACGGGATCAGACCATTGAGATCCATAGAGTTTTCACTGGCTGATTTTCAGAAGGAGATTGCTAGGCCTTTCCTCCTAGTCAGTCTTAGTCTGGAAGCTCTGCTGAAGCCTGTTCAGCATCATAGTAACATGCAAGCCTCCTGACAAACAGGTGGTGGCTGCCCATGAGGTACCTTGGCCAGGAATCAAACATAGGTCTCCTGCATGGAAGGTGAGAATTCTACCACTGAACCACTACTGTCCTCTCTAATTCAACTTGCCCGAAGTCACACAGCTAGTTCCAGGCAGAGGTGAGATGCAAACACAACATGCTGGACTCTTCATTCAGTGTTTTTTCCACTGTACCAACATCTCTGTAGAACATACTCGGGAAGTACTGCATTATAAAATTCTCACTTCAGAAGATTTCATCTTTCCAAAGAATGCTTGTCCCCACTGCCATGGATATGGAGATATGACTACATAAATGAGTCAAGGGTTTTTCAGCAATGCGGATAACCTCTTGAGACAGAGGAAGTGGTGATGAAAGGCGGCTGTGTCTGGTGGATAGAGCACCATCTAGTGTGACTTGGGACCCAGTTGCAGCACTGCCGCTCATTACGGTGTGCTTTTGGGTAAGTCATTTAAAATCCTCCCATCCTGTGTCCTTCATGTTAACAATGGGGGCTCTCTTGACCTCTTTGAAGCATGAGCTTGATCAAGGAGAATCAGATGAGATCATGTACATGGAAGCACTTTGCAAAGAGTGAGTTGCTCCACTAGAGAAAGGGTTATTACATTTCCTAATAGGTATGAATCAAAATTTTCTCTCTAATGGGTTCAGACCTTACCAAAATGCTGTGCTTAAGTACACTTGGGAGTCCCTGAGTGGTGCAAATGGTTAAGTGCGTGGCCGCTAATTGAAAGGTTAGACGTTCAAGTCCACCCAGAGGCACCTTGGAAGAAAGGCCTAGAGATCTACGTCTAAAAACACAGCCACTGAAAACCCTATGGAACACAGTTCTACTCTGACACGTATGGGTCTCAGTAAGTTAGAGGCGAGTGGAAGTCAACTGTTGTTTTTTTTTTTTTTTTTGGCGTGAGGTGGCACGTGTGAGAAAACTAGACAACCTTTAAAAATTCTCTCATTCTGTGCATAGATTTGACCTCTCTGAATTGAACTGTAGGAAATCAGCATTGCCAAAGTAGACACATCTCCATTTCTAGAAGTACAGAGCCTAAGACTCTTAGAAAACTTGCACATTTTCTTTGTATTTCGAGAGTCTTAAATCACAACAGATGACTCAGTTTCCCAAGGGAACTTTGTCGGGGAAGATGAAGAATGACCGTCTGTGAACTTGCTGACAATGGGCTCTCACATCAGAAGAGTTAGAGCTGGAAATGACTCGGAGAGTTCCTCCTCAGTGATCTGGGAATGCTTTCTGAAAAATATCATCACATCTCCCTTTGGCCCCTGGACTTCTGGATGCCATGTTTTGTCTGATCCCTCTGATGTATTTAGTCCCAAGCGTGACATAATGACATCATCAAGTGAACTCTTTCTAATAACTGACTGAGGGTAAACATAATCGAGTTCAACTGTTCGTATTTTGAAGGGCATGTGCTTTTATCTCTGCATGATTGTATTGGGCCAAGTGAATTCTGAATAAAAACAGATCCTGCTGTGTTCTGGTTTACATCTCTGTCTCTCATTATCTCATGCAACTACAGTTAAACACTTCAGAATAGAACAAATGAAAGTTCATACTCATAAGTATACAATATAAATCACCAGTGGCCGTTGAGACGACTCCGACTCATGGCGACCCCATGTGTATCAGAGTAGAACCGTGCTCCACGGAGTTTTCAGTGACCGATCTTTTGGAAGGAGATCACTAGTCCTTTCTTCTGAGGCACCTCTGGGTCGACTCAAACCACCAACTTTTCTGTTAGCAGCCAAGAACATTAACCATTTATAGCACCCAGGGACTCCATACAATATAGACAGACAACCATATTATTAGTTCATATGCTAAAATGATACTTCAAGCAGTGATTATAATACATCCTTGTAAGTGAAAGAAAATAATATAATAATTTAACCACCTGCTACAGTATTGTTAACTTTGATTGGTTTTAGGTGAGCAATTGGTTGACTGTGCTTTTCGAAATAGAAGTTTTTTTGTTGTTGTTGTTGAGCAACAATTAAAACTGAAGATAACAGAGCAGCAGAGAAACAAACAGTTCATCTAGTGTCTTATGGGAATAGAGGTAGGAATAGTACTCAAAGGACTGAAATTTCTAGGTGAGTCTAATTTTTCTGAGCCAAGATAGTATACTTGAGTAGTTTTCTCAAGCTCCTCACCTAGTATCCTGGAAAATCATTTATCTGCTCATGTTTTTTAATGATGTCTCAACAAACTGACATTTCGTTTGTCTACTTATTGTTACACCTCTTGGTGTCTGCCATTTTCTCTTTACACATAGGTTCTCCAATCAGGCTTTATTGAGTGACAAACTTGCTAAAACCCACTTCTGCCAGTTTGATTCTGACTCATAGCGACCATATGTTGTTGTGAGTTGCCGTCAAGTCGCTTCCGACTCAGAGCGAACAAAACACTGCCTGGTCCTGCGCCTTCCTCACAATCGTTGCTATGTATGAGCCCATCATTGCCGCCACTGTGTCAATCCATCTCATTGAGGGTCTTCTTCTTTTTCGCTGACCCTATAGTGACCCAACAAACTATAAACTTGCCAAAGACAGAGGGTTTTGTTTGTTTGTTTTACTTTAGCTTATTAACTGTGACTGTTGTAATAGATCTAGTACATTTTGAAAACTGGAAATTTATTATTTTCAAGTAAACTCTCCATTAAACTATTCAGTATCCTGTGGTTTATCTAAATCGTGTCTCCTCAAATGAGGTAAACCTATTCAGTTTCTGGATCAATTGATGCTGTTCTTTGTGTCAAAAAATGACTATTGTCTCTGAGGCTGGAAAGCCACTTTTTGTAAATTAATATGCACTGGTTTTAAGTTCTTTTTTTTTTTTTCTTGTAGGGAGCCTGTTCCTTACAAAAGGAGGTACAGCAAAGGAAAATGAAGAAGCAGAAACCCTGCCCCAGGCTCTGCTGTTCTGGCCCCCTGTTACTTCCCACCTGACTACTGTGATAAGATGTTCCATGGGTGGCTCCTGACGGGCCAGCTCCTGCTGTTCACGCCCTAATGTACTCCTCCCCTGTGCTGACTTTGGGCTTGGCCTTATGATGTGCTTTGGCCAAATAGTCAGTCTGTGATGCAAACAGAAGCTTGACAAGCACTTGCATGCAGGGATGCTCCCTCTTGAAACTGAGAGACCGTCATGCTGTGGGGAAGCCCAGGCCTTAAACATATGTTGTTGTTAGGTGCTGTAAAAGTCAATTTTGACTCATAGCAACCCTATGTGACAGAGTAGAACTGCTCCTACAGGGTTTTCTAGGCTGTAAACTTTACTGGAGCAGATCGCCAGATCTCTCTCCCTTGGAGCCACTGGCTGGGTTGAACCAGCAACCTTTCGGTTAGCAGCTGAGAGCTTAACCATTGTGCCACCAGGGCTCCTTCCTCAAACATGTAGCCCCTGTCAAGTCATCTGAGCCATTCCAGCTGAAACCCTAGACATCGTGGAACAGAGATGAGCTGTCTTTACTGTTTCCTGCTTGAATTTCCCACCCACAGAATTGTGAGCAAATACAGTTTTTGTAGTTTTAAGCTACATGAAGATTTGGGATGGTTTTAAGCAGCAGAAGATAATAGACAGGAGTCAGTATAGTGTAGCAGCTCAGAGCACAGACTCTGGAGCCTCGCTGCCTGTGTCTGAATCTTACCTCTGTCACCACTTGCTCTGTGCTCTTAGGCAAGTTACTTAACCTCTCTGTGCCTCAGTTTCCTTAGTTGCAAATGAGAGTAATAATAGTACCTACTTACTTAACAGGTTGTTTGCATTAAATGGGTAAGGTTATATAAAAACTCTTAGGATAGTACCTGGTACCTAGCAAACTTTGCCCACGCGTTAGCTGCTGTGTCCCTAAAGCCAGGCTCCCAGTGAGGTGAGCTCAGTTAGACAGCTCCAACGGAAGGCAGTTTTGAACTTCGGGTGGGGCTGAGGCATGTGAGAACAGAACCAAACCAAAAACCGAACCCACTGCCGTCAAGTCGATTCCCACTCATAGCAACCATAGAGGACGGAGTAGAACTGCCCTGTAGAGTTTCCAAGGAGCACCTGGTGGATTTGAACTGCCGACCTTTTTGTCAGCAGCTGTAGCACTTACCCACTATGCCACCAGGGTTTCCTGTGAGAACAGAAGAGTATTCTTAATAACTGGCTAGTTGTGGAATCATCTGAATTGGTGTGCTCGCAGTGTTAAAATGATTCTTCCCAAGTCATTTCTCTTTTGGGGACCGCTCTAATCCAAAGGGGCAATTCCTTACAGGGGCAACATAGTCTGGTTTTGGTGTTGCTCTGAAGTAACTTCATAGTGAGCAAGTCACTTAATCGCTGTGGACTTTAGTGCCCTGTCTGTTAAAGGACAGAGGGTCATGCTTCCTGACCTCAGGGTTTCTTTCAGCTCTTTTCTAGTGAAATAAGGATATTTTAGATGTCAGGCCCATGGGGGAGGTATCTGGGGACAGATGAGTGCCCCATACCCTCGGCCAGTGCCAAAGACTGACTATAAAATCCATTCCCCACAGGGCAGCTTGGGAGCAGCACATAGAGCTGCCCCCTCAGCTCTAACCACTTACTCCTGCCTTACCAGTTGCTGGGGAATCAATTCCGACTCACGGCAACCCCATGTGTGTCAGAGTAGGACTGTGCTCCACAGGGTTTTCAATGACTGATTTTTTTGAAGTAGATAGGCTTTTCTTCCAAGGCATGTCTGGGTGGACTATAACCGCCAACCTTTCACTTAGCAGCCATAAAAAAAATAGCCATAGCTTTCCCCAAATCTTACTTCAGCAGATAGTATCACTGCCTTGACTGAGGCAGCAACCGTGCCGTGTTTACTATTGTATTCTCAGCACTCCCTTTCTCTTCCTTTCAGGAGGAGAAAGGTGGTAAGTGGGAGTGAACACAGCTCACAAGGAAATCGTACTAGGGCAGCAGTGAATTGGAGTTGGAAAAAAAAGGCCTCTGGAACTTTGAGTTAAGTATAAATTACTCCAGAATGCTTCAGAATGTTCCAGCTCTCTCGAAGGTCAAGGAAAATCTTGGAACTCTTCAAATACAGTGGCTAAATTTGGTAAAAGACCACCATGAAGTATCCTGCAGACATGCCCGCATAGCTTTAAAGGTCAAGTCCTTTCACGTCACCCAAGACAATATAACCAGGTGTCTGCCTGACACAGTCTGAAAGTGCAGGACTCATTTCCTAGCACATGCTCTGCTGGTTGACTGACTCACTGTCTTTATAAAGTGTACTTTTAAAGCTTTCATTTACTAAATTCTTAATATATACCAAGCATTGTGCTAAGGGTCTTATTCATTGATTCATTTATTCACCTATTTCCCATGTTCCTAGCATTTTTGCTGGGTGCCATTTGAAAATACAGCAAAATGCTTTTATGACACTTTGTGTTATTTCACTGATTTGTCTCTCCTGCCAAACCTAGTGTTTCTGTTACTTCCCAATGTTTCTAAAAAGAAAAAACCCACTTGCCATGGAGTCTACTCCAACTCATGATGACCTCACGTGTGTCAGAGCAGAACTGTGCTCCACAGGGTTTTCAGTGGCTGATTTTTCAGAAGTACATTGCCAGGCTTTTCTTCCGAGGTGTCTCTAGATGGACTCCAACTTTTTGGCTGGCAGCTGAGCGTGTTAACCCAGAGCTTTGTTGCATGCCTTCCATGAGTCAGGCACCTTGCTAGGCACTGGGGCAACAACCGTAAACAAGACACAATCCTGTCTTTACCGAGCTTACAAGGTATCTCGTGTAATCTTTGTGACAGCTGTCAAATAAAGAACAAATCCGGACTTTGATAGAGAGAGGCTTCATTCAGAAAGATAAGTGGGGAGGGATTATTTATTTCAGTGGGGCGGGTGTTGAAACAGGGAGAACACAGATCAGTCATAAGCTCAGCAAGTGTCTCGAGGAGTTAGGGAAAAAGCCCTGTCTTTTATAGATACTGAGAGTACACAAGACTAGAAAAAACCCAGGCGTAGGGAAACCCTGGTGGTGTAGTGGCTAAGTGCTATGGCTGCTAACCAAGAGGCTGGCAGTTCAGATCTGCCAGGTGCTCCTTGGCAACTCTATGGGGGCAGTTCTACTCTGTCCTGTAGGGTTGCTATGAGTAGGAATCTACTCAACGGCAGTGGGTTAGGTTTTTTTTTTTTTAGGGAAGCGGGATGGAAGGGTGATGTCTTGGGATAGCAAATCAGAATGTTTTATGTCGAGCTCAGCCTCTTCTCTGGGAGGGGCCCTTAAAGAGGGGTAGTAGGCTGGCTCAGGCTGAGTGTGAACCAAAGTTCAGGGACTTGGGGGAAGGAGTGAAGCTAGCCAAAGTTTGCAATCAAAGCTAACAAGCACTTTGTTTCTGATGGATCAGTGGGGACTACCAATTCAGTTACTTATTTATGAGTCAAGGAATGGAAATTTGGAGACTGTCTGGCCTTGTCATGGGTAAATATGGGGCATCCGTGAGTCTTATGTAACTCATGTGGGAGGGGTGGATATTGTTGCAGTAAGTCATTTTCCTGATCACAAAGGGCGGGGGATTTCATTCACCATGACTCTTTTCCAGCATCACAGGGTTAGGTAAAATTCAACACTATCACAGCCTACCTATAAGGTGAAGGCGGTGGTGCTTCAGTGGTAGAATTCTTGCCTTCCATGCAAGAGACCCTGTCATGGACTGAATTGTGTTCACCCAAAAATATGCATATCAACTTGGTTAGGACATGATTCCCAGTATTGTGTGGTTGTCCTCCATTTTGTGGTTGTAATTTTATGTTAAGGGGATTAGGGTGTGATTGCAACACCATCCTTACTTGGGTCACCTCCCTGAGCCTCAGTAAAGGGAGTTTCCCTGGGATGTGGCCCGCACTACCTTTTATCTCTCAAGAGATCGAGAGGAAAGGGAAGCAAGCAGAGTTGGGGACCTCATATCACCAAGAAAGCAGCACCAGGAGCAGAGCATGTTCTTTGGACCTGGGGTCCCTGCTCCTGAGAAGTTCCTCAACCATGGGAAGATAGGTGACAAGGAATCTTCCTCCAGAGCCAACAGAGAAAGCCTTCCCCTGGAGCTGACACCCTGAATTTGGACTTTAACCTACTAGACTGTGAGACAATAAACTTCATTTTGTTAAAGCCGTCCACTTGTATTTCTGTTATAAGAGCACTAGATAACTAAGACAGACCCACATTCAAATTGTGGCCAATGCAGCATATGCACAGCCATCACCCATCCCTCGGTGGAGGCTTGTGTGCTGCTATGAGGCGAAACAGCAGAGCTTCCAGACTAAGGCAGACTAGGAAGAAAGGATTGGTGACCTACTTCCAAAAATCATCCAGTGAAAACTCTATGGATCACAAAGCTCTGATCTCCAACTGATCATGGGGATGACACAGGACTGGGCAACATTCTGTATCATTGTGCACGGGGTCCCCATGAGTTGGGGGCCAACTCGAGGTAGCCAACAACAATACCTACAAGGTATTTAACGATTATTCCCATTTTACAGAGGAGGAAATTGAGGCAGAATGGTGACACAGCTAGCTAGTGGTAGAGCCAAGATTCAGAGACAGGCTTATCTGACTCCAAAGCCCTTTATTTTAGATGCTGTTTCATTTTATTCCTCTTTATCTCCAAAGTTGCAGCTTATTCAACAAGACAGTTTTTGTTTTGAATTATTCAGTGCATATGTTTCTGCAGTCTCATTTATTTGCTATGAGTCAAGTTTCCACTTCACTTGCTGCTCTGGAGATCCAGCCCTGTAAGTCACCAAGGCAAGACGGTGAGATAAGTGATGAGGGTTTGCAGTCCTGAATGGCACTCTTAGTGTTCCCACCCTGCACTCTTGTTGCTTATGACCTCTGTGTATTTGCTACCCTGAGGGGACTATTGTTTTTTTTTTTTTTTTGCTGAGATTTATTCTGACAATGCTAAGCAGAAGATTTGGAAAATTTATAAAATGAGCATATGTGAAATTATAAGAAAAATCTGGAAACTTATTCTACTTGAATAAAATCCAGGATCTTTTTGTTTCTTTTTATTCTGTATGAAAGCATGCATGCCATTGAAGTTAATACCTAAGGCAATGTAAATATTCTGGGGTGGTTTCTTGGTCTTCCCCTATTTTGTTAGTCAATAGCCTTTTTTCTATGCCTGATACATAAAGACCATTATGTTTGTTTTGGGAGCAGGGGACTCACTTTAATTACTTTTTTATATTAATTGAGAGTGCACTACATGTAAGACAGAGGATTATGTAGCATGATGAATCATTCCAGTTTGAGGGGATTTGGAGATGAATTCAGGGAACACTAGTTGCTCAAGCATGGGTGAGCAGAGCCTTGAGAGCAAGTTGGATTTCAACAGGCAGAGATGTTGTGGGGTGAACACCCATTCTGAGGGCACACTGTGGGCAAAGGCATGTGGAGGTATCTTAGTTATCTAGTGCTGCTATAACAGAAATACCACAGGTGGATGGCTTTCACAAACAGAAGTTTATTCTCTCACAGTCTAGTAGGCTAGAAGTCCAGATTCAGGGCATCAGCCACAGGGGAAGGCTTTCTTCTCTCATAAGATAAAAGGTGGTACAGGCCATACCCCAGGGAAACTCCCTTTACATTGGATCAGGGATGTGACCTCAGCAAGGGTGTTACACCCACGCTGATCCTCTTTAACCACAGGCAGAGATTATGATTTGTAGCACATAGGAAAACCACAAAATGGAGGACAACCACACAATACTGGGAATCATGGCCTAACGGAGTTGACACATATTTTGGGGGGACACAACTCAATCCATGGCAAGAGGGAAAATACAATGTGTGTTCAGTGACTAGTGTAGCAGGCCTGGGGCTTTGAGGGCTGGGGACCAAGGAGGAGAAGAGAATAGAAGGCGATCAGCTGGCAAATAGACTGCATCCTGGATAAAAGCTCAAGAAGTTTATTCTGTAACAATGTGGAGATAAATCAACAGTTGGACAGCAGAAAGTGAAATGATACTGTTCTTTAGGAAAGAAAGAGGAAAAGGAGGATGACGAAGAAGAAGGAAGGTGAAGGAGGGAAGAAAAGGAGGAGGAGAAGAAAGAAGAAAAGGGAAGGAAAAAGGAGAAAAGGAAACAGAAGAAGGTGGAAGAAGAAGGAAGGAAAAAAGAAAAAAAAAAAAGAGAGAAGGAAAGACAATAAGCCCTGCCCAGTTTGCAATCTCTGTGAAGGTGTTTGCTTTATCACATGAAACTCACCTTGGGGAAAAAAAGGCACAGAAATGCTTACGAAACAATCAAGAGTTTGTAGGCTTTCCTAGTTCTAGTTTGTCCCCAGTTGGCTGGAGTGGTTGAGATGGGTTATTCATGGCCAGAAAAACCAAAAAGTGTGGTTCAGTGCATGGTTGGGCTTCTGAAGTCTGAGTTATTTTGTGCTCATGACCCCAGGTTTGAGCAGAGGTGAGGTCACCCTCGGTGGCTTCCAGAGTCCTAGACACTACTTTCCTGTGGTCTTATCCGACACTGAACTTAAGGCCCTGGCCTGAAGCTAATCAAGTCTCCCAGAGATCTGCCCCGCTCGGGGTCACCAAGACCTCGAAATGCTGAGTCAGCAATTTTGTAACTTTCTGTTTGTTTTTTGTCTGCAGAACTTTTCCTTTAAACAAACAAAAAATTCTTTTTTGAAAAAGCTAGATATGGTAAACTGATAGATGTCGACCTGCTGTTGTTGAAAGCAGAGATGAGGCGTGCACTTGCTCCACCCCAGGCACTCCTCTGGTGTTCACTGAGCCTGGAAGATTCTGTGGAGCATGGTTTGAACACCCTGTTCTAGGCTCAGTCTTGCCAGAATCACTTTTGTGACTAGGGATGAGCTGGATCAAAACTAAGTTACCAGGGGATTTGGTATTGGGAACAAGAGGGAGTGCCTATACAGGACTGATGGGGGTGAGGAGTGGAGAGGTGGTGGCGAGGTTTTAAAAGATGGCTGAAAAGGCATTTTTCATGTTTCCAAATATAGAGTATTGAACCTACCATGGACTGCCAGAAGAACAAACGAATCAGTCCTAGAAGAAATGAAACCAGAACGCCTCTTAGAAGCAAGGTTGGTGAGACTTGCAGCTCACTTACTTTGGATACATCACCAGGAAAGATTAATCACTAGAAAAGGATATCATGTTTGGTAGAGTAGAGGGTCACAAAATCATTGAGATGGATTGACACAATAGCCACAACAAGGGGTTCAAACATACCAACAATCATGAAGACGGTGCAGGACCAGGCAACGTTTCGTTCTGTTATACGTGAGGCCACTAGGAGTCAAACCTGACTTGACAGCCACTGATAACAAGTATTTTTTGTTGGGTACCACTTGAAAATACAGCACAATGCTATTATGAAGCTTTTGTGTCTTTCCACTGGTGCTTCTTCTGTCACACCTAGTGTTTCCATGTGGGCATTCCTTCCTGACGTATCTCAGGACTTTTGTTTTTCTGAACCCCAGAAAAATCTGTCAACAGATTGCGAAAGGGGAAAAAGTATAATTTTCCTGTGAGAATTAAATGTTAATGATCAACAAAGAGATGTTACTGGTTAGGAGGAAACCACGAACATTCAGTTGAAAGCAATCACAGAAATCACTAACATGGATTCTGAAGTGAAGGTCAACATTCTGGAAACCTGGTTAGGTGCACAGAGGAGAGAAGTATCTCAACCTAACCAGTCAGCCGTGCTTGTAGTTGAGGACAGTATGAGTATGTCTTGGTGGGCCAGTCTGCTATTAATGAGTCATTCTTGCAAATAAGATAAATATTAGTAAATTTATATTCACAGTGTACTTTTTGCAAATCCTATGAGTGGGGTTCCAAGAAATAATGAGTTTGGGAAGCAAAATAAGACCTTAAATTGGCAATTTAGATGGTGATTCTGTGTAGCGCTATTAGTTTTGCTGGGGGATCTGAATGCTATTTGAATACTCCCGGATAATGTTTACTGGGTTTTCCAGAGTTGGAGTATTTTCTGTGTGCTACAGTTCTTCATAAACTCTGCTAAAGTTGATTTTTCTTGTTAACTAGACAAATTTTCAGATGTCCATGATAATGAGTAAAGATTATGAAGAACACTTAAAGTATTTTTAAGAAGAATTTATGATTTGGGAAATTTCTGAGAATTTCCAGGAATTACGATTTCTTATCCTGAATTCTGATTAATATCTGTTGAGAATTTGGAAACACTGCCTGGTCCAACTTCTGGCTTTGAGGCAACTTCATTTAAATGATGTCAAATCACTGAAACAAATGCCAAATTTATTTATGCTGTGACAGAGATTTAGCACATGTTTCTCTTTAGGATGAACTTGCAGCTAGCAGCAGTATCCACAGCTGACTTCAGAAATAAGGATCTTTTAACCATTAAAGATGAAGTCTTGGGGTTTTGGTTTTAACCATCAAAGATGAAGTATTGGGAGTGTCGTCCTGAGAGTGGATGGATACTATAATATGTCCTTCAAAAGCTTTCATTTAAAATAAACTCCACTTAAAAAAAAAAAAAAAGCCAAACCCGCTGCCATGAGTAGATTCTGACTCCTAGCGAAGCTATAGGACAGAGTGGAACTGCTCCACAGGGTTCCCAAGGAGCAGCTGGTGGATTTGAACTGCTGATTTTTTAATTAGCAGCCAAGCTCTTAGCCACTGGGCCACAAGGGTTCTTCTAGAGTCACTGAAGAAGTGCATATCAAAGGCATAGGGAAGGGAGAGGCGGGGGGGGGCGCTTGCCCCCTCTACCCCCCGCCCCCCCCCCGGGAGCGCAAGTGCAAGGGGGCGCCAGACGTGTGCGGAATGACATTCCCAGGCGCCACAAATACGAAAGGCTCCTGGCTGAGGCAGCCTTACAAGACAAGGGAAGGTATTTCTGCTGATGGGTGGTTGCTATCTTGAACTGGGCGGGGGAGGCGCAATTTAGAGGTTATCTCTGGTCGCAAATTTAGAGATTGCCCCTGGGCGGTCTTTACCCTGCTAAGCCCCTGGTGCTTAGCTGCGATGTGTGTGGGTGTGCAAGCATGTGCTTACAAGGTGAATAGAGGCTCTTGGCCTTCTCTCCATCTGAAGTAAAGAAACAACACTTCTTTTGCTTTTGTGTGTGGATTCCTTACCAGCTCAGAGTTACAACATTGGATTTCAGAATGTAAATGGTGAACTCCGGAGCAATGGGAGCATGGGGTTGAAGTTTCCTTACGATTTGATTATAATGTGCATGCTTGAAAGAGAACATTTATCATATGTCATTGCTTTGGACTGGTTTTAAACCACAGCTTTATTAAAGGCTTTTTATTAAATAGGTTTTAGTTTGACCATAAAGCAATTCTGCTTCCTGAAATCTCATTTGTTCAGAAGGAGCATCACATATTTATATTTAACATTTTGGGGTCAAACAATGGAAGGAAGGTTAATGCTTGAATTATTGCACTATTTATAATCAATGGTTACAATAAAGCATTATCTCTAAACTCAACCATCAGTCAGTATGGTCTTCAAAAATATATTGGTCTGTCCAACTATTTTATAGCTGGGAGAGAAGCTGTGTTGATTTTTGCCTCTGCCAAAAAAGGAAGGAAGAGATTTCTATGATCTAAGTTGGTGTCTGGATTAGATGGAGAGGGTGAGCTTAAAAATAAATTAGCTGGAACTCTATTTACATGACTTTTGACACCATCAGCCCAATGTCCTGGCAGATGTTCTAATACTACTAGTCTACCTACGACTGACTATGTCAGTCGTTAATATGGTATGAGATATAGTTTGTGTTAGCTTGTTGCATTATGTGAGAAGCAGTAATTAAATTTCTGGAGAGTAACTCTCACGATTAAAGTCAGTCGAAGATGTTGTCTTTAGATGAAGAATAGTCTTAAGACAGCCAAGTGAGGTAAAAATTTTCACATCCCTGCCCACTATTACAAAGCAGTAGGACCTGACTGGACAGGGTAGAACTGCCCCATAGGGTTTCCAAGGGGTACCTGGTGGATTCAAACTGCCGACCTTTTGGTTAGCAGCCATGGCTCTTTACCACTATGCCACCAGGGTTTCCAGTAAAATAATGGTATCCTTAATTGCCATTTCTTTGAAGATATTGCTGAGTCAACTCAGCCTTTAAATTAACATGAACAGATTTTTAACAAGAAATATATTTCAGTCAAAGACAAAAGGTAATTATGAGCCCAAAAGACAGAAAGGGCAACATAAACCAGAGACTACATCAGCCTGAGACTAGAAGAATTAGATGGTGCCCTGTGACAACCGATGACTGGCCTGACAAGGAACACAACAGAGAACCCCTTCGGGAGCAGGACAGCAGTGGGATGCAGACCTCAAATTCTTGTAAAAAGACCAGACTTAATGGTCCAACTGAGACTAGAAGGACCCCAGAGGTTACGGTCCTCAGACCTTCTGTTAGCCCAAGACAGGAACCATTTCCAAAGCCAACTCTTCAGACAGGAATTGGACTGGACTATGGGATAGAAAATGATACTGGTGAAGAGTGAGCTCCTTGGATCAAATAGACACACGAGACTACGTGGGCAGCTCCTGTCTGGAGAATAGAGGAGAGGGCGGAGGAGGCCAGAAGCTGGCTGAATAGACATGAAAATAGAGTGGAGGGAAGGAGCGTGCTGTCTCATTAGAGTGAGAACAACAAGGAGTATATAACAAGGTGTATATAACTTTTTGTATGAGAGACTGACTGGGTTTGTAAACTTCCACTTGAAGCACAACAAAAATTAAAAATATATATTTCAAATTATTTAATATTTGTTACCTATCTTTTTTTTTTATTTTTTTTATCATACTAGAGCCTTTAAAAAATTTTCAATATTGTTTCTCATCTTCAAAACACTGAAATGGGGATTATCGGTGTGTACTGAGCTGGGGTGGTGGTGGGAGGAGGTTACAGTCTGTGAAGAACTTTCAACCCCTTTAGGTAGTGATGGGGAAGTCTCTGACTGTTGCTGGATGAAAGTAGAAAAACTGAGCATGAGTGAGAAATCCATTCCCTGTGATTTGGGAGAGTACCCTGTTACACATTTCTGGGATTGGAGGGATGCAATGGATCAAACCTGATTCAGCTTCTTTCTCTCATGTTGGAGGGGTGGGGGGAGTTTACATTTATTATAACACATTTTTTTTAAACAGCAAAGAGATTATGGATTTCAGATTGACCAATCATTATTAAACAAACAAACGAACAAAACAGGGCAATATCTGACTTAAGTAACTAAACTAGGGCAAAAAGACTCACTCTATGCTAAAGAGAATAGTCAGCCACCTTAAATTCTTTTCAAATAAATGAGAGTTATAAGTAGAATGAGAAAGAGAGAGAGAGGTAGATATTCAGGGAGATAGGGCAGACAGGGCAAAAGTACTTTGTTTTTCCACTGGAGGGAAAAATCCGATTAGAAATAATAGAATTATGAAATTTTAAGCCAGAGAGAAATAGTGCATCTTGTTTAATCCGTTGTTCCTCGAAGATAACCCCGGGAGGAAGGGGTGATACTTCCCTTGATAGGGGTGGCTAGGTCTTGCTTTCCAAGATTGGGAAGAAGAAGGGAGAAGTATGGGCTCCACAGAGTTTCCCATGACCATATCTGGTGGATGATGGCTCCTTCATTTTGGGGGTGAGAAGGAGGGTTGATAGCACTGTTCTCAGGCTCTTGTGTACCTAGAAAGAGTGATTCCCCTTTCCCAATTCAACTTAAACTGGATATGAGTTCTGACACAGTGTCAGGTTTGGAGCTCAACAAGGATGTGGGAAAGAGTCTTAGAGTTCCCTTTTTCTTCTTATAAACCAGCAGGTCCATTACAGAGCTCCCTTAGTGTAAAAGGGAGAATGGCAGGAGTGGTTACAAAGATCAACATGAAAATATGTTAATAATGTCAAATATAATTTAAATTAATGTCTACCTATTAAAGTTTCAGAATGATGAATATTTTTTCAGTGAAACGAATAGCACAATTCTCATGTTTTTTTCTCTGCTCACATAATCCTTTCATTAGGAATTATGAAAACAGGAGGGGATTTAAAAAAAATATATTTGTCAAGTGATAGGGACCCCTAAAATGTGGGTCAGATATCTATGGCTTACTTTTATAACATGATCCAGATCTATCCTTTTGATCCTAAAGCACAGAGTTGGCATTTTTCTTCTCAGTCAGTGTACAAACTAACCTAGAATTAAATATATCTTGGCCAATGTGGAAAGCTGATGACCTTCATTTTCTCTCTCAGTGCCTCCCAGGGCAGAAAAATGTTTGGTTACTACACAAATATAGTAAAGACAGAGTGTCCATAACAAAATTCCCCAAAATACAGTGGCTTTAAAAAAGAGTGAGCAGCGTGGACCAAATCTTTCATGAACTAAGTTGATGGGCAGTTATGCTCCTTTCATTCACTCAGTGACCTCAGTTCCTGCCCTATTCTTTCTCCACCATCATCTGGGGCAGTATTATTGTCTATTAAATCAAAGCTGGGTCATAGACATGTTCACATTCCAACTAGGGGGAAGGAAAAAAGAAAGAAAAAAATCCAAAGCAAGAACTTGTCTTCTAAGCAAGTGAGGCGTATGTTATACACGTAACTTCGGCTCACAGTCTATTGGGGAGTACTTGGTCACATTAGTCTCATAGGTACACCGGCCCATAAGCAAAGGTCATTGGTAGGACAAAGGCATGGGGTCAGGATACAAGGTAGGATTAACACAGTGGAGACCAAATTGTGGGGTCCAAATATCAGAAGCAAAAGGTTCTTTTTCACAATCTTATGAGATGAAAATTTCTATCTCAACCGACAGGCAATATCCTTCTAAATGGGTTACACAGGAAGCATTCCCATTAAAATCAGGACCAAGAAAATGATGCACTCTGTCATCACTACTATTTACCATTCTTCTAAATCAGGGAACAGGAAGTATGGGGTTGGTGTGGTAAGGTCATGGGTTTGAAATGCCTGGGAGACATTGAAGTAGGAAGCTGAGGAAGCTGTAGGATATATGTGTGGGAGCTTGGAAAAGGGGCTGGGGCAGAGATAAAAACTGGGAATTTTAGGTATAAATGGTAAATAAAACCTTGACAGTAGATGAGATCCCTTAGAGAAAGAGCATAGACAGAGAGGAGAAGAGGGCCTAGGATAGAAACCTATGGAACCTCAATATTTATGGTTATATAGAGGAAGGGAACCCCAAAAAGGGACTTTGAAGGCAGAGCCAAAGAGGTAGGAGGGAACCAGGTGTCATGGACCAAAGGAAAAATGAATTCAGGAAAGGGATAGCAGTCAACAGGGTTGAAAGTTGCCGAGAGGTCAAGTAAGATGAGAATGGAAAGGTGTCCAGTGGATTAAGCATATGCACTCTATCATCAGCCATAGCCTGGGCCCAAGAATTCTACTTCTAGTATATGTCCTTCTAAAAGAAAACAAGGAGTCCCTGGGTGGCGCAAGTGGTTATTTAAACAAAAGGTTGATGTTCGAAACCATACAGGTGCCTTAGGAAAAAGGCCTGGAGATCTACTCCTGAAAAATCCGCCATTGAAAACACTCTGGAGAACAGTTCTACTTGGACACACAAGGGGTCGCCATGAGTTGGCATTGACTCGACAGCAACTGTTTTTTGTTGTTGTTGTAAAAAACTGAAGTTGGAATGAAAGGTTTGAGTGGAAGTGTTATTCCTTTGTAATTGCAGAAGAAAAAAAATTAAAATCTTAAATGTTCAACCTTAGAAGTAATGTTAAAATATTTTATGTAGCAACTAATGACCTGTTTTTGAAGACTATTTAAGAATATGTAAAATAAACATAAATACACCATAGTAATATCTCTGAGAGTTGGGATTATAAATGATTTTACATTTTCTCCTTTATGTTTTTCTAGAATTTTCTATAATAAAAGCATATATAATTTTATAGTCAGAGGAAAACATGATTTAGATAGCTTCCCCTTCCCCTTTCCCCCCACACAATGGCTAGGGTATACATTCTTGCTGACCAGGGACAATAAGCTTTAATTGGGTTCTTTCTGGCAGATTATAAACAGAAATCTAAATCACCAAGAGAAGGACTGAGTCCAAGAAGTCTGTCAATTTACATAGAACTTCATTTCTAACTCTTAGCTCTTTTGGAAGGACAGCTGGAATCTTTCATGGTATCTTGGTTCTACCTGCTCATCTTTTGTTTCCTGCCTTTGCCTTCTGTTTGTTTGAAGAGTGTTTGCTACTTGTTAGGCAGGGTGAGAAGGGCAAGGCTTTTACAGTTTCATGCGCCATCAACTCTCACTTAGAACTGAAATTGCCCCTTAGTTGCTATTGCTTCAAAATACAAATAGGAGAGTTGGGGGGTTTGGTAGCAAAAATGCAGCGCTCTGAGTGAGAAAAGTTGCACTGGTCGGAGTGGGTCTTCAGAAAGTACAACGGAAGGTTTTCAGAATCGGGGGCAAGCAAGTGGGAAATGAGAAATGTTTTCCTCTGTCGTTACAGCATAATGATGAATTGCTTTTGCTTTTCCAAAACCAGGCTTGAGCTCCTCTGTTCACCTCTATTATCTGCTGCTGGTCTCCAAAGGCATATTACCATATTAATTCATTGTGTTATACAATTTGGTCAGCTAAATGAGCTTACCTTATGCCCTCTTAATGGCATTTGCTTTTAATGTTGGCTTCGTGGGATACATTTAACAAAACAGATGCGTCAAGGAAATGTATTTAAACTCAATTTGGTTTTAAAATGACTAGAGGTCTCTCTAATGAGCCAGGTACCAAAAAAAAAAAAAAGAAAGAAAGAAAGAAACAACAGAAGTGTTGCAAGGAACACACTGTTGTAAGTAGAGTTTAAATGCTGAGATATCCCCCAGCACCCAGGGTGATCAGATGTATGTTCTGGAAAGGAAGTCATGCAGTCCAAATATGCCCTTACTAGATCTGAAGCGTAATCCATTCATAATTCATGGAAATGGTATAATATTGGTTACTTAAAGGAGTTTGCTGGTGTGTAAGGCTGAGAATTGCATGTCATAAACACTGTCATCTCACTGACTTAGTGAGACATCTCAAAGAAAGGATGATAGTGTGGACGGTGAAGGACCCATGGCATTAATTCCTACCTGAAATTCAAGTTCACAGTATAGTACAAATATGGGTTTAGAGCCTTATATATACCTGTCTTGGAATTCCTGCTTCAGCGCATTATTTGCTGAATGATCATAGATGAGGTAATTAATCTATCTAGACTTCTGTTTCTTTATCTGTAAAATGGGGATAATAATACTTACACCTAGAATTGTGAAGTCTATAGGGACAGTGCCCAATGAATAGTAGCATTTAGTGAAGTACATCTGTACCTTTGTGTGTGGGTATGTGTGTGTCCATGAGAGAGAGAGATCTTTATATAATCTTTATGTCATCAGTTTACCTACTTTATAATAATTACTTGATTTTATTGAATTGTTAAACCAATAGCTGAATTCATGAATTCCATCCCTTTACAGTCTTGGGTGGCTCCACACATTCAAATCGGGCTGTCTACAGAAAGGCCCATCTAATCATTTCTCCCAACCTCATGGTCACGATGGATTGCTGGCTGGTGAGGCAGCTCCAGGAATTGGCCTGATCTTAAGGGCAGCCAAGACCATTAGCCTGGCCTTATAACATCCTGATGCTGCATATTGACAAAACTAATGTCCAGTGCTTGGAAAAAGAGTGAAAGTTAATGGTCTTTCTTGGATGGTATGATCAATATTTTCTCACAGACGCCTAATATCTAAGGCACATTTCACCACATTTTCTCTACTTGTTGTGACTGTGACAGTGGCTACAGCACAAATTCTCTTTTTGGAGATGTCAGAAGAAAAGCAATTCACATCTTTAACTTCTTTCTGCCACTTCTCCTACATCATACGTAATAGTCCAGGTAAAGTAACTGAGTTTAGTTCATAACTCTGAGCTTTTGCTACACCACTCATTTATCAACAAGTATTTACATATTTACAAATGTCAGGCCTATGATAGGGGCCGGATGACATGACAATGAATAACACAATCGCTGTCCTCAAGGAGTTCGCAGAATAGGAGACGGCCACTCCTCCTTACTAGAATTTGCTTCTTTTTATATGGCTCTTATCCATCACTTAAGATGCAGATAAATTCTTGGCTCTTCAATACATCCCTGGGATAGTAAATTAGTGATTCTCTATGGAGGGCAATATCTAATAAAATTAAAATGCACATAGAATTTAACCTAAGAGGTTCACTTCAAGTTATTTATCCCATAGGTATATTGCACATATACTAAATATCATATTTACAAGGGTGTTCACTGCAGGATTTTGTGTAACAGGAAAATATTGGAAACAATCTGCATGTTCATCAATAGTTAAATCAATTATGGTGTATCCACACTATGAAAAATTCTGCAACCAGTGCAAATACTGAGGAACCCCTATAGTTACTGATACAGAATGATCTCCAAGATATATTGTTAAATGAGAAAAACAAAGTACAGAAAAATACATAGAGTGAACACAAGTTGCCTAAGGAAAAAATAAACAAATTACATATTTGTCATTGCTAGTTGCCATTCAGTCAAATAAATGCACAGAAAAACCTTTGGGAGAATCCAGGAGAGACTGTTATCTGTGGTTCCTGAAAAAGGGGGCTAGAAAATGATGGGACAAAAGAAGGGAGAAGAGTCGCTTTTTACTCCATAACCTTTTGTACATTTTTACTTTTATACCTTGTACATATTTTATTTATTCAAAATAAAAAATTCAATTTAATTGTAAAAAGATCTGACTCTTTGAAATAAAAAATTCTCTTGTTCTTTTCACTCAAAGGACCTCTTAGCCTCTCCTATTATCAGTATCAGTTGCTGTCAAATTGATTCTGACTCGTGGCAACCCCATGTGTGTCGGAGTAGAACTGTGCCCCATGGGGCTTTCATTGGCTGAGTTTTTGGAATTAGATCACCAAGGCTTTCTTCCGAGGCACCTCTGGGTGGATTTTTGGTTAAGTAAGTGTTTGCACCACCCAGGGACTCCCCTCTTATAGTAGGCATGGAGCAATTTGAATCAGGATCTGTAATTTCCTGCTATGAAATATTTCTTGTGCTGTTTGAAACATTTAAAACTTTAAGTGTATTAATACTAAGGAGGGGTCCACACTATAAATTAGATGGAGTTCAGTATGGATGGGTCACTTCCGAAGAGCCATCCAAGAATGGAAGCCAACAACAGTTAGAGAAAGGAGAAGGGCCTCTCTAGTAAGTGGCTGGGAGGACAGCCATGTGAGTCCTGGGCATGGTTGGTGCCGGGGGGCTCACTCCGAAGGCCCTATATAGTTGCAGTTGATTTAGGCTTCCAAATGGAAGGCAAGGAAACCCTGGTGGCATAGTGGTTAAGTGCTACGGCTGCTAACCAAAGGGTCGGCAGTTAGAATCCACCAGGCGCTCCACGGAAACTCTATGGGGCCGTTCTACTCTGTCCTATAGGGTCGCCATGAGTCGCAACCAACTCTACGGCAGGGGTTTGTTTTTTTTTGGGTATGGAAGGCAACAGAACTCTGCTTTGGGAAAGGAATTATTCCTGTTCCTTTCCTGAACAAATGTTTCTAGTCAGGAAATACCTTGAGAAACTGTGTCATGGATGAAGATGATGGCCGAGGGCATGGATTGGAAGGAGATCACAAAGACTTAGCTAAGCAGCTTTGCATAGGAAATGAACAGGAACGGAAGTAGGAGAGAGTAGAGAACAAGGGCTGCGGTGGAGGGAAAGGAGGAACCGTGGAGCTCACTGGCTTTTCAGGAGACCAACACACAGAAAGGCAGTCAAAAAAAAGGTCTTGGTCCTGGGGTAATTGGGGGATTCTTAAGAACAAGAATATCTTTCACTACATATTAAATTGTTTTTGTTCCTGCGAAGTAAATGCCATTTCTTTCCCCAAATGTTCAGGAAAATGTGCTGCTACATGCCAAATGCCTGATGTCAACAGGCTTTGGGGAACTCCAGGAAAAGGGCTGGGCCACATGGCTAGATGGTGAGGCTGGGAGGGCGGGGCCACAGCAGGAGGTTGGGGGGCAGGATTCAGCTGCAGCAGGAACTCAGCCAGCGGAAGCCATGAGCGCCCAGCCCCTGGGAAGTCCCGGAGAGTTTATGGATGTGTTGGGCGTTGAAGGACGACAGGAGATTAGAACTCAGGACACATTTTTAAAATCTGAAAGGACAGGATGATCTCAGTTGCACCTTTACAATGTGCAAACTTCCCAGTGAAAAGGAAAAGAAAAATTTAGACACCTGGGAGCCTATTTGAGACCCGCAGGCATTTAGAAACCTGTAAGCAGGTGACTGACTTTTCTCTTTGTGCGTGGCAGCATTAGGCATTGCAGGCAAACAGCCTAGGATCATGTCACTGTGTCTAGCTAGATATGTAATTCACCCAACGGAGAATTCCTTGATGGTCTCCATCATTGACATCTGCCTATGACACAAACTGTTGTGGTAAATAAGAATACATTTGTTCTGAATTGGTTCTTGCTATTGACAGAGCATTTTGCTCATAGGCTACAACTCCATGTTGAAATTCTCAGATGAGCTTACACTACTATTTATAGAACTTTGCAAAGTAGACAGTGGCATCTGCCTACATATTTTGCTAAATTAAGCATTTGGACTGCTAAATGTAAGATAAGATACAACAATCAATAAAAAATATGTTTTAAGTCCTGCCATTGCTTTCTCTGTATTTCCCCAGAGTCTGTTACAAGGCCTTGAGGTAGCTACAGTCTGTAAATGCCAGCCCTACCCCCACTTTCAGCAATGACATCCATCCAAGAATCCCAAAGCATTTTTTAATAACAGACTCATTAATCCTCATAACACTCCTTCATGTGACACATGTAACTCTCAGCACCTGATATGTTGGTACTTACTCTGAATTTAATTTCACAGGTTTTTCTCCCCGTTGTGGCTAGTCATTTACATTGACCTCATTTTCGTTGAGTTATTGCTCAGATCTGAGCAAGTTTGAATAGCCTCATCCCAAAATAACATCTCCTGGCTGAGAGAAGAAAACCATCTGAAGAAGCAATTATTATTATTATTATTATTATTTTTTTTTTAAGGAGAGTTTTCAACAACAAATGGCTCTATAAATAAACAACTAGATTTTAATCATGGGCTAAGAGAGTGAGACATTTTTGCCATTTTATAACAATGTGAAATTGAATGAATTTCAGAATTCCTGGGAGGGAGAGAACAAAGGCTTTAGCTGAGCCTGGGAGACCCTGGGAAGCAAGAGTTTAGCCTCTTGTTTTATCAAAGGAGTTCATGCTTCACAATTTCTCTCTCTATTCTTGTTGTCTGTGATCTCTGTATTTCCTGTGGTCAGATATCAAATGGTTTTCTAGAGTTGTCAAAGTCCCAAGCAGAAGTAACAAAGCCCCAAGCCAGAAGTCAGCTAAATCAGGTGTCTAAGAGAGTGTGACTAGCAAAAGTGGTTTTGGACATGGGCTGAGATATCTATTGTGTCAAGCAAACAGACAAGATGCATACAAACAGGGCAAGCAAAGCACAAAATGGGCCAAAGTTTGGTGGACAAACAGGAGCTCATGGTCTGAGACTGACAAGGAGTTAGGGCTGTGTGACTAGAGTATGTGGGAGAACCTGGGACAAATTGTTATAAACGGTGTTCTTTTGTGACTGTGCCTTTACTCAATAGAAGGATATTTTTTCCATCATTTTTAAAGGCGTGGTGCTCCAAACGCAGGCATCTCATAAGCTTACTCCTCCCCATGGCTTCAGCTATCACCTCTATGTAATCTCAGATCTCTAACCTCAGCCTCTATCTCCTTCTACAGCAGTGATTCTCAAACCTGTTGTACTCAGTACTCCTTTTATAATAAGTATTTGGAATGCCCTTTTTATTAAAATTGAAATTCACAAATAATATAAATTACCTATACATATAATTGGAGCCCTGGTGGCTCAGTGGTTAAGAGCTTGGCTGTTAACCAAAAAAATCTACCAGCCACTCCTTGGAAACCCTATGGGGGCAGTTCTACTCTGTCCTATACCGTCTTTATGAGTCAGAATCAACTTGATGGCATCGGGTTTAGTTTGGTTTTGTGTATACATTATTAAAACAGCAATGAAACACCTTAAGTGTATTATAAAAAAAAGAAATAAAGAAAAGTAGTTAATGATTGCCCAGGTACTTCTGAACAATGAATAAGGAAGACCGAAGAAGAATTGATGCCTTTGAATTGTGGTGTTGGGGAAGCATATTGAATGTACCACGGACTGCCAGAAGCACGAACAAATCTGTCTTAGAAGACGGACAGCCAGAATACTTCTTAAGAAGTGAGGGTGGTAAGACTTTATCTTATGTACTTTGGACATGTTATCAGGAGGGACCAGTTCCTGGAGAACAACATCATGTCTGGTAAAGTAGAGGGTCAGCAAAAGCGAGGAAGACTGTCAGTGAGATGGACTGACACAGTGGCTGCAATGATGGTCCCACGCCCAGCAAAGACTGTGAGGATGGCGCAGGACTGGTCAGTGTTTTGTTCTGTGTCACTATGAGTTGGATTCAACTCGATGGCACCTAACGACAACAACAGTTAGTATAATGTGCATTTCAGTATGGAAATGCTTGCGCCCGGCTACACTAGAAGACATACAGAAGTAGTCAGAAGCTTGTACGTTACTGAAAAAAAGCATGGCACTGAGACAGACAACACAAAGCAGGCAATACAAGTGTACTATATTGGGAACTCTAATGTGAACAGTGTTATTACTGGGGATATAACTTTATGAAATGGTCAACAATTCTTGGTCAAGTTTTAAACCAAGCAACATAGAATCTTCTATTGGCTTACACGGTAGTTGCATTCCCGGAAGTTGGTGCATATTAGAACATACAGAAGTACTTTGTGTTTATATATAAAACAGAGACAGGTTCTAGAATTAATTTTTTTTTCCTACATTAAACCAGTTGCCATCAAGTCGATTTCGACTCGTGGAGACCCCATATGTGTCAGAATAGAGCTATGCTCCACAGGGTTTTCAATAGCTGATTTTTCAGAAGTAAATTTCCGGACCTTTCTTCTGAGTGTCTCTGGGTGGACTTGAACCTCCAATGTTTCTGTTAACAGGCCAGTGCAATGACTGTTTGCACCACCCAGAGATTCCTTTCCTGCATTACTGATTCTCAAATTCTTATCTCTAAACCTCTTTTACACTCTTAAAAATTATTGAGGACCCTTAAAGTTTTTTCTCTTGTTGATTATGTCTATTGATATTTACTATACTAGAAATTAAAACAGATATTTTAAAACTATTTATTTATTAATGTATTTAAAAAATAAACCCGTTACATGTAACATAAATAACATTTTTATAGAAAAAATCATATTTTCAAAAAATTAATTCAATGAGAAGGGCATTGTTTTATATGTTTGCACATCTCTTTCATGTCTGGCTTAATTAAAGACAGCTAGATTCTCTTATCTGCTTCAGTATTCAATCTGTTGTGATATGTTATTTCACTTGAAGTATATGAAAAATGTCTGGCCTCACACAGATGTGTAGTTATAGACTTTTTGAATAATTGTGAATTTTTTTTGATAAAACACAGAGCAATAAGTGATAGTTTCTTACAGATTAGTTACAATGTGGAATCTGAAATCATATCAATGAACTTTTAGTACTCTGTTGCATTAAAATGCATTCGTCTATCTTGCACTTTAGATGGACCTTACTCGTGTGATTTATAACATCATGCATGAGCCACTTGGAGTATATTGGCTCACCGAGTTATACAGACCTTCCAAGTGTTGACAGACTTCATTACACAATATTACTAAATAACATTTGTTAATAAGATCACTGATACCATCACTGATACCATCAGAAAAGTCTTTAGGTATTGGTAAGCAGCCAAGGTGGTGGGTACAAAATTCTAATTTTTGCTTAAAACCTTGAATTTTATCGTTGGCAACAACTTGTAATTGTTTTCTTAGAAATAATATCCTCACTTAGTTCACTGGGGTGCGGGATGCCCATCTGAATAACCACAGTTTGTTTGCCAATTGTAAGAAAGTTGTTCCATGAAGAAAGCTGCTAGTTCAGCTCGCAGCTCAAATAAAAGTGCACAAGCATGTTTCCTCAAGATTGCTGTTGTAGTTTGGTGTGTAGCATTTTGTGAAACAGAGTATTAATGAGGTGTGAACTCAAGACTCAAGGCTTAATGAACTTAATAATTTTTATTGCTTCATCACAGACAGTTTTTTTTCCCCTTTCTTTTTTTTTTAATAACTTTTATTAAGCTTCAAGTGAACGTTTACAAATCCAATCAGTCTGTCACATATAAGTTTACATACATCTCACTCCCTACTCCCACTTGCTCTCCCCCTATTGAGTCAGCCCTTTCAGTCTCTCCTTTCTTGACAATTTTGCCTGCTTCCCTCTCTCTCTATCCTCCCATCCCCCCTCCAGACAAGAGTTGCCAACACAATCTCAAGTGTCCACCTGATATAATTAGCTCACTCTTCATCAGCGTCTCTCTCCCACCCGCTGACCAGTCCCTTTCATTTCTGATGAGTTGTCTTCGGGGATGGTTCCTGTCCTGTGTCAACAGAAGGTCTGGGGAGCATGGCCGCCGGGATTCCTCCAGTCTCAGTCAGACCGCTAAGTTTGGTCTTTTTATGAGAATTTGGGGTCCATCACAGACAGTTTTAATGAAACCGGAGGGTTTTGTTTAACTACAAGTGCATGGCAGTGAAGAATACACTGACCACTAGCACAGTACGGGTTTATGTTGCTTCCTTGATCGGGGTTAAGACAACAGCAGTTTTACCCACCATTACTTTTGTCTCATCATCGCAGAAGTCAATTCAGTGAAAAAGGCAATAATGTCATGGTATTACTGTGAAAGTGGTTTTGACCTTAAGTTATCCCTGAAAGTTTCTCAGGGACCCTCCAGCGGTCTACAGACCACACTTTGAGAACCCACGTCTTACTTGAATATCTAAGAGAATACACGAAAGTCACACAGAACAATTCATCGTTGTGTTTGTACTGTATGCATTGTAGATATGTGCTCTCTCTGGTTCTCATCCATTAATGTAGATAGTACCTTCCGATCATTTGGACAACCAAAAATACCAGACACATTTCTATAATACCCCTTAGGGGCTGGTGCTGACCCATTGGGAACTCCTTCTCTAGATGTCCTTATCCGTGTTGGCAACTTGCAGAGGAAACTTTCCACATGAATACTAGCCTGTAATCAACTTGTACAAACCGAACTCATCACTTTCTGATGAGTTACAGAACATGTTGGCGTTCACTTATGTTCACGCTTCACTGATGAAGAAACTGAGGCACAAGAAAGATAAGTGACATTAAGGTATTAGTAAGTATTGAAGTCACCGTTATTGAATAATGGGCCATTCCATCATGTTTCAGGCATTGTATACATTTTCGCCTGTAATTCTCATTTATTTCTATCCTTGTTTTACAGAGGACAAAAATGAGACTCAGAGGAGAGATGGTTTCCCAGAGTTTATAAAACTAAACAGGAGCATAATAAAGACCTGAATCCAGGTCCCTTGGTTCCAAGTGCAGTGCGTGTCCCTCCATGCCATGACTGACCCTTCTTTTTCCTGGTTTCATTGTCCATAGCCAATTAGATGCCAAGGCCTTCAGATCCCTCCTTCATCAAGTTTCCTGCATTCACTCTGCATTGTCAATTCTATCCCCTAGTTTGGATCCTCATTTCCTCTCCCTTTGACTCATTGCCTCTTAACTCTGACACTCCTCAGTTCTTTCCTCCATCGACCTTAAATGCTTATACTCACACTCAGGTCATGGATCAGGGGAGAGACTCCATCTGAGTACAAAGACACACAGGGAGACCAGAAGGACTGATGGGTCTGGGGACTTGTGCCCTATGGTTAAAGACTGTCCCAGGTGTTTGCATTTCCTTTTGTCTTGCAAGCAGTTCATGAAGTCAGCACTGTTACTTCATTTAACATGAGGAAATTGAGACTCAGAGATGGTAAATCACTTGCTCAAGGTCATACAGCGTATCAGTGCCAACTGGTAGTTTCAACTCAGACTTTCAAGCTTTCTTCTGTCTACATCTCCCTCCAGGAAGGCATCAGAATGATGTTCAGGAAAATGTTAGAATCCCTACTAGTCCTAGAAGTGGTGCAAACCCAACTCAACTTCTGACCAACTTGAGCGTGTTTATTTAGCATCCAGTTCAGAGAGGATAGGGTGAGGAGAAGATTCTGGGACTCGTTCCTCCAGGATCTATATCTAAGGAAGCCAAGCCTTGGTTGGAAGTGAGTTAAAGTTAGCTGAGTAGATCCAGAGAAGAGTCTTGAGGAATCTCTGGAGGCCCGTGTGGTAGAGGCTACTGATGGTGGTGCCACAGGTAGGCAGAGCTGAAAGAGGTGAAGGGCAATGCCGGGAGGAGTCAGGAGCTCTGTGTTCAATCCTACCTGAGTGGCCTCGTGGCCAGCATTCCTCCTAACACTTGCTCTACGCGCCAACTGTTTTATTCATCTCCTTCCCTCCAATGCAGCAAAGTCCTCACCCGGTCCCTACTTCTCCTGTATCTATTCCATGGAATATAGAACTAAAGAGTGAAAGCAAAATGGGATGTTAAGCCTTTTGATTCCCTCCTTTCTCTAGTGTCTGCAAAGTAGACACAGAGGCAGAGATTAAGATTTAGTGTATGGTTTTCTAAACATTCCTGAAGACAAGAATCAGGTGATGACATTTGTTCATTATTCTTGGTCCTCTCCTCTGGAAATTTTTGATTCATCATGTCTCAGTTGGGCTGGAGAATCTGAATTTCAACATCTCGGGTGATTCTGAATTTCAACATCTCGGGTGATTCTGAATTTCTGATGCAAGGCAAATGGTCTTTGAGAAACATGGCTGGAGTCTACGACTCAATCTTATTCATTTATAGACACTTTGGTTTCCCCTTTTCAGTTACTTCCCTATCTCTGACTATTCAAACCATTTCCAATATGTAGGCACAGGTTAATAGAATCTTCTCAAAAAATCAAGAGATGATTACATGCAAAAATGAGAAAGACCTGAAAGAGTGTAGGGATAAATTCAATCCCCTCTTGGCCTCGCTTCAGAAGCCTTTGAATTTTTTTTTTTTTTTAAACTGTCCTTCAGAAAGAATTGTTTAAAGACCTGTAGGAAAGTGGGAGCTCCTTATTCCAATTTGACTTGAGCTGTAGCCTGGAGCCCACTCTGGCCCTCAACTCTGGTTATGGACAACATGGTTTTCAGAATGTTTGGGATTTATAATTTGAAAAACACCAGAAAATCAGAAACTTAAACTCCCCCCTGATTTATGTCTAGCATGCAGTGGTTAAGAGCTACGCCTGCTAATCAAACAGTCGGCAGTTCAAATCCACCAGCTGCTCCTTAGAAACCATATAGGGCTGTTCTACTCTGTCCTATAGGATTGCTATGCGTTGGAGTCAACTCTACAGCAAAGGGTTTGGTTTGTGCTTGTCAAAGCCTCTAACCCGTTGCCCTTGAGTCAATTCCAACAATAGCAACCCTAAAAGACAGAGTAGAACTGCCCCATGGAGTTTCCAAGGCTTGTAATCTTCGCAGAAACACACTGCCCCATCTTTCTCCCATGGAGCAGCTGCTGGGTTCGAACCGCTGGGTTAGCAGCCAAACTCGGAACCACTGCACCACCAGGGCTCCTTGTCAAAGGCTCTAGAGCTTTAGAAACATTAAGTGTTTAAGTGAAGCTCTGAAGTGTGAGCTGTGTCCTTTTTAGCTGATTATTACTAACAATGATTGACTCCAAAGCTTTAGTGGATCTCAGCTGAAACTTTTAAACTTGGTCCAGTGTTGCTTTGTGAGGTGTTATAAATTCCACGATTAAAAAAAAAAAAAAATTATAATAGGAACGATCTCTGACTTTTTTAACCAATGTTTCTGAGACTGGTTACCTGGGTGATAGGGTAAGTCTTCTTTATCGGAGGAGCTTTCTTGTTGAATGCTGAAAGTATGCAGTAATGTTTTTTTTGTTGTTTTTTTTTTTTACCAAAGAGACAAGTACAAACGCGTTCATTTGTTGTCTGTATTTGTGGCTGCTTATTATAGATCCAGGAGCATTTGGTCCTGAAAACTGGCCCCTCCTCCCCCACGTGGTTACCGTAAATGATTTAAATCAATCCCTTTTATGTGGCATCTGGTAAAGGAAGAACAATACGTAGTGACTAAATATGCCATTTAAATTCTTCTCAGACAAAGGGTAAAAGAGAGGTGGTGCGGGGGGGAAGAGTGGGAAAAGCAGAGATTGCCGAGGTAGCTGTATTCAAATATTTTTGATAGGTTTCTAAGATACATGTCTCTTTTTCCAAAGTGAATGCATTCATGCCTAAGAAAGGAGACAAACAGGGAAAATGTAAGCTCTTGTGCTGGTGAGCTCATAAGAAATGCCAAAAGAGTTGTTTGTGCACAGCCTCAAATATCAGGGTTTCTTTATTGTTGCACTTTCATGCTCAGAATCAGGCGGAACGTTTCCATGACAACAAATAGATGTTATGTTTATTTACTGAGTGGCAGGGAATGACAGTGTCAGCAACTGACATTTTAGTTTCTTCTTTTTCTCCCCAGTAAAGATTTGTTTTGGTCAATGAAAATGGCAACAGTATCTTCCATTTTATTTGTCAGCGCTTCTATGGCAAAAGCAGACAGCAGTTAATTTGATGCAGTTATGCCGTGAAACCTACTTTAAAGGCTCGTTGCTTTATGGACTTTGGAGAGCGTTTATAGTGGACAGTTGTTTGTGAGTAGATGAATTTACAAAGGGAAAAGCAAATTTCAGATCTTATTCACTTGGAAATGATAGAACAATCACATTGCATGGTGTCTGGTGTCTACATTTACATAGGTCTCATTAATGTCGTCTTCTAAATTTCATGTGACCTTGTTTATGCTCCAACTGATATATTCGCATAAAAGATCTATTAAGACATGTAACAAGACCACAACCTCAGCAAAGATGGGAGATGGGGCTGCAGGGTGGATTGGGACCATTCCTCACTGGTTGTAAATAACGATATATTCCACTGTTATCTGCCTGTGGCTCGTCTGCCCTCTAAATTATCTGCGGTCAATTTTTAATGCTGAACTGGCTTCTTCCTACTTTCCAGCTGGTGTGTGCTCAAGGGATATAAACCAATGTTAGCATTTGCTTAAAGAAAACACAATTAGGAAGGCAAGCTGCTCTTGGGAGAGGGGGGAGCGTGGATTTTCATAGGATGTATGCTAAAGCAGAGAACTGGCTCTTTCTTGGTCTCTGTTTTGTATCATCTGTGCTGCCGTTCTCATTCATTTGAGCAATTGAGGCTTGAGACACTTTTGACTTTTGAGAAAAGATCTCTGAGAGCTTTAGGAAACAAAATCAATGCGTGACTGCTAGGAGGTGCTCAAAATATTATTGCCTGAAACACCATCCTCAGTTTCCCATCGTCCCAGGCAGAAATTAGCTCTCTTCACAGCAGTTCTGGCACTTCATTACACTTTTCGGTTGCAAGTCTGTTTCTCACACTAGACTGTAAGCAGCTTGAAGCCAGGGATTGCCTTTTACTAATCTTTGTATCCACAGCATCTAAGACAGCTTCTGGCACAGCAGGGACTCAGGAAATCTTCATAGAATAAATGAATATGTGGATTATCACAACCCAGCTCATCACCAGCTCAGCCCGGGGTGGCATCAGGGATTCCCTCCTCTGGTCATACCGCCATTACAACGTCCTCATCGGTAATTATGTGTTTCTAGTTTTGTTGAATGAATGCATAAATTATTGTACACATAAGAATGAGAGAGCCAACACTTTTCAAGAGGCAGTTCTTCTTCTCCCAACACACACACGCAAATGAACAAGCACACACCACATAATACAAGAGAAGATGACAAAAGAAGGAAGCAGATTCTGATGGCTCCACATCTAGCCATAAGGAGACTGGGAGAGAGGAGGGAGCACACAGAAGGTCTGGAAAATGGGTTTCCTGTCACTAGCTGGCCACACCATCTTTAGTGACCTCACCTATATATAAAATGAGGTGTTTGGACCGGATCAGTTTTTCCCAAATTGTATCCTGTGGGACGGCATTGTTTACAATATGTTAAAAACTCATATGAAACAGCCAAAGAGGTCTGGGAGCCACTGTGTAAACCAAAATGAAGTGGGAACTGTTGGACTCCAGGTAAGTGTAGAGCGAGTCTGAGAGGTCTTAGAAAATACTGACTTCTCTTCTGCGGTGTCTTCTATGATTGCTGTTAGGAAGCTACAAGAGGAAGCCCATACCAAAATTACTCCTGTCTTCAGCCTCGTTTGATAATTGAGCCGCGTTGCTCAGGAACACCGCTAAACATCCCTGGGGACCTGGACCAGTGGTTCTTTTCCAAGGGAAAATAAGTTTGAGGTGACCTGAATACTGGGCCATGTGCTTTGTTTTGTTTTTACTGAGTCACATTTTTTCTAAAACTCACAGTGTATTTCACAAACTAACAGAAAAAGAGCAGAGACATAGAAATTTAAAGTAGAATTCTCGATAATTGATTTAAAAAATCTTCTGCATTCATTCCTGGTTTGTGTACACTTCCCAAATTCACTGATAATGCTCGAATTACCCATCCCCCATAAGTGTAGACCAAGTCTGACAGGCCTTAGAGAACATATGGCTTCTATTCTGCAACATCTTCTAAGATTTGGACAGAATTGTCAACAAAGCTCTAGTAATTACGTATTTTTGTTCCTCTGCTCTTTTATATTACTCCGAGTGGGCCCTAACCGTGGCTGGTCTTGCACTCAATATACCCGAGAAGGTCCAGTGAATGCTTCGGAATTCTGTCTGCCCTTTGGAGATAACACTGGTTTTACGTTTCCTTTTGACAACATCAGCAGGTTGTGGTTAAGTCTAACTGCTGTTCTGTACACCGCACCTGTTTGTTTTTCTTTTATAGTACTTGTGGGTGTTCCTCTGTGGCCTTATTCTAGCTATCAGAATGTCATTTGAGTATTGACACTTGGAGTCTGTAAGAAAGTGATACAGCATTTGGAGCGGGGTTTTTTTTTTTTTTTTTTCCACTTTAAAACTTTTTTCTTATTGAAATTTTCAAATATATCCTAAGGTAGACAGAATAATATAAAGGATCCCATGCACCCATCAGCCAGCTTCAACAGATATCAACTTACAAATGACCTTTTTTTTTTCTTGTTATGCTTTTGATGAAGGTTTACAGAGCAAACTAGCTTCTCATTAAACAATTAATACACATAATGTTTTGTGACGTTGGTTGCCAACCCCACGACTTGTCAACACTCTCCCCTCTCAGCCTTGGGTTCCCCATTACCAGCTTTCCATTCCCTTCGTGCCTTCTCATCCTTGCCCTTGGGCTGGTGCGCCCATTTAGCCTCTTTTTGTTTTACGGGCCTGTCTAATACTTGGCTGAAGGGTGAAGCGTTTGGAGCAGTCTTGAGTCACAGACATAATGTTTTCAAAATGTTAAAACTGTCAAACTTTAATAGACTCCTTTAAAAGAAATTGAATGTGCCTACAAATACAAACTAGCCTTAAAAAAAAAAAAGTGTCTTGAAAATTAAAAAAAAAAAAGCGTCTGGCATTACATTCAATAGAGTCAACACTTGGAAAATGATTACGGTCATCTAACTTCAGAAGTAGATGGGATATTTTACAGATATTTTCATCCAGAAAATTTTAAACTGTGTCCCATGTAAGGAGTTCTCTGGGTGTGCCACAGAGGCTGCGGGGCTGGAGGTCTCTACCCCCACTCCAAACAGAGCGTTCCTCCCTTATCTATGTTAGTGATTGGACCTTCTTGTAAGATTTCATTTGAAGAATGGCTTCATAGATACAAGAAATTGTGGAAACCACATAATCCCTTTATGCCAGATGAGGAAAAACTAAGCTCTGGAGGAGGGGTATTACTTTCCTCAAAGTGGAATACATAGATAGACAGACAGACAGACAGACAGGTAGATAGATAGATACCTGTCACCGAGTTGATTCTAACTCATGGCAACCGTATGTACAACAGAATGAAACATTGCTTGTTCCTGTGTCATCCTTCCTATTGCTGGCATGTGTGAGTTTATCGTTGCGGCTACTGTGCCAGTCATTTCACCGAGGGTCTCCCTTGCCCTTGCTGGCCCCCTACTTCACCAAACATTATGTCCTCCTCCAGAGATTGATCTCTCATGAGGACGTGTCCGAAGTAAAAGAGTCAAACAATGTTTTGTGATCTATAAGGTTTTCATTGGCTAATTTTTGGAAGTAGATTGCCAGGCCTTCCTTCCTAGTCTGTCTTAGTCTGGAAGCTCCACCGAAACCTTTCCACCATGGATGACCTTGGTGGTATTTGAAATACTAGTAACAGAGCTTCCAGCATCACACAAGCCAGCATCGTACTGCAAACTGACAGACGAGTAGTAGAATACTGGTAGTGAACTCTGGACTAAACTTCACTGTGCTCATACCCCTTCATTTAGTTTTCCTACTCTACAACAATGTTTATCAAAAGTCAGGTTTATTTGAGGCTTGTTGGTCAGAGTCACAGAATTTTAGATCATGTAGGAAACTTTATCCTTCTCACCCTATTGTCCTCAAATGATTTCTTTTGTGCTCAGATGTGCTAACATGAATGATACCAAACTATTGTCAATGACAAAATGAGATACACAGAGCAGACTAATAAGATGGTAGGAAAATGAGTATGGTCAAAAAGGCTGTAACCTTGAATAATTTCTGTGAGCTTCTGTGTTCACAGGACATCATCAGGCTTCTTCTAAGTAGTCTCCCTGAATTTCAGGGTGCTAAAATACAAAACCTACGTTTCCCAGTTTCCCTTGCCAGGAGTCTTGGTCAGATTCCATTAATGGGGGCACTCACAGGAAATTTGGAAGGCACAAGGAAAAGAGAAGCTATTTGTCTCTGGCAAGCACAGACAGACAGCTAATATGGGCTATAGCTGGTGGCTTAGTTTAGGACATCTTCCTAAGAATGATCTGCTTCAGTGTTGCAGGCAACTGAGACAATTGGCAGTGACTTCCAACTGCTTTGCAAATCTGTCTGAGAATCAACTATGTTTACACTGCAGGAAATGGAGACCTTTGGTGGTGGCTTCCCAGTGATCCTGTATTTCTGGATTTCTTGAGAGCAGCTTTCCTGATCTATATTTTCTTAACTTTCTAATAACTGCGTGTCTTCTAATTCCCTGTTATTAAACTTCTTCCTACTCAAAATATCAAAAGCAGCTTCTATTTTCTGGACAGAAGCCTGTATTTTCAGAAATTGGCTCCTTCAAGGAAAGCAGCACAGGGGGAGGGAGGTGGGTGGCAAGGAGATCGATACCTGGAGCTGGAAGAAGAAAACTCATGTTAAGTAGGAACAAAACACTTGGAAGGATGACCATGTGACTATTCAGTCTGCACCATGGGAGATGGTGTTTATTGATTATTATTGGCGTCACTTAGTACGTATTACAAGAAAGAGAAGAGCTCATTACAAGAAAGAGAAGAGCTCAAGAAAACACTGGCCAGGTTGCAAGCAAAAAATAAAAAGAAATAGAGAAGCTCAGAAATTCAGAACTTTGCAGATTTGGAAAAGCCATTGCATTTAGATCTCAGACAGCAACAGCAATGAGGTTAAAAAAAGATCTTAGAGTGAAAATGGCACAGTGAAAACCATTGGTTGAATAAGCTGAGCCAAAGCCAAAATCAGTTTAAGGGTATAGGCTTCCTATTCAAGCCTGATAGGTTCAAGGTGAGTTCCTGGGTGGCACATATGTTTAAGCTCTCAACTACTAGCTGAAGGGTTGGTGGTTTGAATCCACCCAGAGGTGCCTTGGGAGACAGGACTGGCGATCTGCTTCTGAAAGGTAACAGCCTTGAAAACCCTATGGAGCCGTTCTATTCTGCACACATGGGGTCACCAAGAGTTGGAATCAACCTGGCAGCAGCTAACAACAGCAACAAAGCTCAAGGTCACCACTATTAATTGGAGAAGCGGAGACATGGAGCAGATTTGACAAGTATGTACCAGAAAGAAGTTTGGATATGATTTCTGCACCTGAAATTGACTAGAAGGAAACAGATGATAAGCCTGCTAAATTTTCAGGGAATTGTATCGCCAATGAAATCCACTGGCGTGGGCAAAACTAAACAAGACAAAACAATAACAATAAAACTTTTGATTGATCCAAAGCCTTTGACTAATTCTGAGGCCTCTACCCTTCCAAAAATAGGAGACAGTTTCAAAAGTTGTTTAGGTCCCATGGGGGCCATCTTTAGGTATAGGCAAGGAGAATAAGAAACCAAGAGGAGTTCCCATGGGCAGAACCAGAAGCCATGGAGAGCAATGGGCAGGGTAGTTCCTCCCAGAGAATAGAACTAGAGCCTCATCAAGGGATTTTCCCCACCCTGGGTGGGAGTTCTTCAGAGTATTTTCCCAGTGAGATTTCAGAATTGCTACTAATTAGTGATTGATAATGTGACTTCCTTTTTTTCTTTTTCCAAATGGGAAGGTTTATTGAGGCCACTCTGGATCTGCCTTACCGTTGTTGGTGTGTATGTGACGGACAGATAACTGGTATTTTTAGTTTATAGGCCATCAGATTAAGAGGAGTTCTGTTTGGAACTGATGAAGAAATATGCACACCTCCTGGAGATCTGAGAGCTGAGCTTTGGACTATCTCAGTGGATAGAATTTTGACTTGTCCCTCTTGACAGAGGTGAGAAAGTTCTACGTGTTAGGGAAAGAGGAAAAAGTGAAATGGATATTTGGTGACTAGTGGGTAAAACTGGGTCAGCCACGAGCCAGATGCTTATTATAAGTCTTATTTTTTTCTTCTTGAACTCAGAGAAGATCCCATTTCCCAGTTTGCTTTATAGTTTGGTTGGTGCACCTGATTTCTGGACAATGGAATGTGGGCTGAATGCATACCACTCCCAGGTATGGCATAAAAGTCCCTGTGTGATCATTCACTTTTTTCCCTTTTCGTGGCAACCATAGTAGATCACTGAAGGTATCAGTGCTGGCTGAAGGTGTGAATGTCTCAAGATAGAAGGAGTCAGGGTGTGGGGTTGTTTCTTTAAGGAGATTTACCCAAGAAAGCCTCTCAACCCACATCAGCCTGTGATATAGGTGAAAAATAAGCCTTTATAGTGATAACTTACCAAAATTTTAGGGTTGTTTGCTAGAGCAGATAGTGCTTCTTGTCCTCACTGAGACATGAAGGCATTTGAAAACACAAGTAGCTCAGTTTTTAGGGATTTTAAAATGTAATCGGGACAAATCAGAATGCTTGACTCTGGCACCTACTGCAGTTAGAAGGTCATGGCCTAATTCTTGGTCTTTTCAATCAGGGGTTCCAAGACTTTTTAATTCTGGGACACATTTTCAGTTTCCTGATATATCTGCAGGAAAGAGTCATTTCTTCTATTCTCATATGTACGGATAGACATTTTTGCATTTGATGGTAAAGGAATAGGCCTTAGAAAAGAATTCCCTTGATTCTGATGGTCACAAATGAGAAACAAGAGAAGGAGGTGTGCCTAGAGCTCCAAAGGAGAGAAATTCTTCCATGCTGAATATGAGTGATTGTTGCTATAGACTGCCCACCCTGGAGACAACCTTCAGGACAGTGAAGTCAGCTCCCAACCTGGAGGAATAAATAGGAGAGGTGGTATCAAGAGGAAGAGAGAAGGAAGGGGAATAAAAGGTCAGCTGTGGTTGATGATGCAGAGTTTGGGGATACATTTAAAGGTGCTATACTTGTTGCCCCAAGTCCCACATTTAAATGTAAGGGATGAGGCTCACAGTAGATCTCTCAGTCGAGGCCTGGTTTTCCTTAATAGTAAACTCAGTGTTTATCTACTGTAGAAAATTTAGGAATTATGGAAAAGCATAGAGTAGAAAAAATTCATAATCCCTAATCCAAGACGTAATCATTATTAATATCTTGTCGTATTTCCTATCAATCTTTCTAATTCGTATACACACATATATTCCAAACACAAGGCTGATGCATATCCTCTAAAGATATTTTGTATTAATTAGTGTAGGCCGGTTATGCTGCAGTAACAAAAGATCCCCAAATCTCAGTGCCTTATAATAACAGAAGTTTATTTCTCAGTCATGCTACATGTCCACTGCAGGTCAGTTGCAGCGCTGCTCCACATCGTCTTCTTTCCAGGAACCCAAGGTGAAGGAGTAGACTTTATTTGGAACAATTTCCCGGCATAAAGAAAAGAGAATGTGGCAAATCGCAGGCTGCTCATAAACTGTCTGCTCACATTTCATTTTGAAAAGCAAGTCATGTGGCCAAACCTAACGTCAAAAAAAATAAAATAAAATAACGTCAAAGGATAAGAAAATATGGTCCTGCTTTAGCGAGAGGCGGCAAATATCCATGAACAATAACACTTATTTCACTTCGCTGGTTTAATGTTCCACACTCTTTTGCAAGCTCTGGAATTGTTACAAACTCAATGTGGTGTTACTTTCTCAAAATGGGAATTTTTGCACATTTGCTACCTTTAGTTCTTCTCATCTTTGTTCTCATTTTCATAAGAAGAGAGTGGTAGGGCGGGTTGGAGACCCTACCCCCAGTGGTAGCTAATTAATTATCAATAAATGACAACAATATAATAAGTAAAATTCTGGAAGTTTATAAAGTGAAGCCTCAAACACAGGCATATTGGTAGGAGAAATTTCATTCTTCCTAAGTTAAAGACTTAACTTACTCAATAGAAATCTTCAGCAAATGGCAATCCTTATCTGGTTTCTCTCTGCTGAGGGAGGGACTGTTTTCTGGCCCTAGGGCAGCCCTTTCTAGCAGCTCGTCCGTATGTGATCAGAGCTAGTATCTGGGATTCAGATGCCCGCGTTTACCTATCTCTGTCAGCCTGCCACCTTCTCTTCTCACAGCCTCTGGCTATGGGGCCAAAATGCCCCTTTGTAAATCTGAAATCACCTGCTCATTTTCTCAGGACCCAGCTGTTCAGCGAATGGTATAAGAGCAGAAGGAAAATGTCCTCTCTCTTCTCCCCCGTGCTTCTGGCCCTTGGCTTCGTGGGTATCACCTCCTGTGCTGAGGAGGATGTGAAAGCTCAATCACCATCCATTATGTCCTCACCAGGGCCCTCAGGTGTCTGCCTAGGGACAGGGAGATATTCATAAAGCCCCTCTTGATCCTTCTCCAGCCCCTGGTTTTCCAGTTGCCTTGCTGAGTTCATGGGCAACTGATATTTTCCCTATTTTATATCCATTTTCAGAGCAGTAGAGATCAAATTATTCTCAGACGATAGCAAATCAAGCTTTATCTTGCAAATGCGGTTTGACTCTAAGTATCCTGGGTATGCCTCCTCAGAGCACCCTTTGCCCAGCTCGTCGAGAGGTCACCTTTGTGTGGCGCCTGTGGTTTGGATAGTCAACAGCCTCCTCTGGCTTCACACCATGCTTGTCTTTAACGTGTGTTCCATGTTCACTGTTCCTGCTGCCTCTTTTCCTGGTCAGCTTCCATGGGTTGTTTGCTTCTATTTATTATTCAGGAGTAAGTACATGTTTTGCATTTAATAAGCCACTGAACACCCAAGTCTCCTTTTGAGCTGGAGTGGACTGTGGGGTTTGCTAGATGGACTAGCTTCTCCAGAAGGTCAATTAGGAACCCTCCTGTCTCTCACCACCTCAGCTGAACACCCCCCAAATGAACACACCTCCAAAACACAAGAGTGTCCTTTGGCATTTTGTTTTCAGTCCTAGGCCTCTGAAGAGACATATTCAAATGCTTTTCTAATTTTTTAACATACCAGAAACTGGGGAAAGGCTTCCCAAGCCCTGTGCTTGCTTGATTTGAACACCAACACTGGAAATAAAGACAGAGTTCCTGTCCATAGCACACACACTCACAAATTTGACCCTTCTTCTTTTCAAGTGAATGACATCTTGTCTTCAGTGAATACAGAAGAGAATTCTAACAACACTGTCTGCAAATATGGGGGCTTCTTGAGGAAACAGTGGAGTCCCACAGTGGTGCAAACAGTTAGCACGCTTGGATGATAACTGAAAGTTTGGAGATTATAGTCCACCCAGAGGCATCTCGAAAGAAAGGCCTGGCAATCTACTTCTGAAAAACAAACAAACAAAAAAGAGCTATTGAAAATGCTATGGAACACAGTTCTACTCTGATACACATGGGGTTGCAGTTGACGCAAGAGCAACTGGCTATTGGTTTTGGGGAGACAGTAAATCTCACGTCCATGGTGAGAGATGATGAATCTGGAATGGTGTGAATGGGGTTCAAGGATGAAATGGGGTTAGCCTGGATGCCTTTTAGGGTGCTTTTCAACTCTGAGAGTCGATGAATTCATGTGCACTGTGTTGCCTAGTCAAAATGAGCTAAGAAGGAAAAAGCAATTTCTAAGACAAATTGTTCCTTTCCTTAAAAAAAAAAAAATTAAAGCAGTGCTTTATTCGAATATCTAAAGAGGGGCCTTCTGAACGCCTGGAGTCATCTTTGGCTGCAAGACAAGCAAATGTTGGGCAGAAAATCAGGAGGAAGGGAAGGGGAATAACAACAAAAAGACCCCTTGCCAGGAGTGTGGAGGAGGGGATGTGGCAGGGCCAGCCTTCTGACTGGCACTGCAGGTTTCTGAGGCCTGGGACAGCTGTGGAGCCGACCGCCTCGGGAGGGAGGATTTGGTCTGCCTCTGGCTGCCCCCTCCCCGCACATTCTCTCCAGCTAAGTTCATTCTTGGCTGGTCCTCACTCACAGGCAAGAGAGCCAGGTGCTGGGGTGGAGCCAGGTTAGAGATGAAGTTCAGCCACCTTTGTGAGATTACAGCTCGGGGAGCGGGGGGGGGGAATGTGAGAGAGAAGAAGGCTTAAAAGACTCTTAATTCCACTCTGAGGGTGAGCTGTAGGGAGACTGGCATTTGAGAGACAAAGATGGTAGCTTTTTTTGCCTCTGCCAAAGCAACACAGACGGCCCTGCTTATCCATGAATGTTTGTTGTTAGCTCCTTCTCCCTTGTATGTTGGAGGAGCAAACGGCTTTTGCTGTCTATGGAAGATTTGTCAGACTCCTTGGCCATCCTCAGATAAGGACACTACTGCGAGATTTGCTTGGACGTGGGGAGAGGTAGCTGTGAGAGCTGGGCTTGATCTCGCTAATCCTGTCAGAGTCGACTGTTGTTGTGTGCTGTTGAGTCGATTCCAACTCAGAGTAGAACTGTCCCAGAGGGTTTCTTTGGCTGTAATCTTTAAGGGAGCAAATCACTAGATCTTTTCTCCCACATAGCGGCTAGTGGGTTCGAACTGCCCACCTTTCAGTTAGCAGCCAAGGAATTAACCACTGCACCACCAGGGCTAGACAGAGAGAAAAGCCATGTATTAAGCTGTTATAAAGAAGTTAAAAGTGCAAGGGCTTCCTGGTGTCAGTGGGGAAACTGAGGGTAAGAGTTCTAACCAGTCTGGATAACTCTAGGTCTCTCAGAATTCCCATGATTTAGTTGATGCAAGCCCTGTCCTGGCCCCCAGCCTAACCAGATCCAGTCTTGACTTGCCACCCACTTTCAGCAGCTCTCAACCCTTCCCAGTATAAATTAATCCAGGGACTCTGACTTCTCTAGTTGGCATCTCTACATCTCCAGTGGAACACAAGTCTAAGCACCCAGCAAACTTAACACTGTTCTTGGAAGGCTGGATAGGATACATTGTCAACACTTGTCCTTAAATACTTAAAATTTTTTTCATAGGCGTTTTCAGGGAAACAGTGGTGTTGATTTTATAGCACTGCCTAGAGATGTGGAAACCAAAAACAAAAACCCACTGGCATCGACCCTACATGACAGAGTAGCACTGCCCCATAGTGTTTCCAAGGAGTGCCTGGCGGATTCAAATTGCCAACCTTTTGGTTAGTAGCCATAGCTCTTAACCACTACGCCACCAGGGTTTCCAGAGATGTGAAACTAACATCAAGTAAGTTAAAAATAAAAAAAGAAACCTACAAGTAGAAAATTAAAAAAATATATTTTGATTTAATTTTAGTATTTCCAGTAAGTGCAAATAAGACAAAGGGATGGAAGCTACAGGGAGAGATATTTTGTATCAGACATAAAATATATTTTTGGTAATAGCACTGCCCCAAGATAGAATGGACTGACTTGGCTACAGTGCACTCTCCTTCATTCAAGGTATTCAAGCAAAGGCTAGAAAACTATTTGTTCACTAATTAGTTTCAAGGTATGAAAACAGCAGTGGACTTTTTACTCCATTAACTAAGGAGTTCTTAATCTGTCAACCTGTAAACGTGAATGTAAATATATTAAGTATGTGCACATTTTCTGAAAGGGTTTTTTGTTTGTTTTAAATAACCCCCTGTCCTACATGATAAATCAGTTGACTAGCTCAGCCTCTCCATGTAAAGTTGTAGGTCCCCACCTTTAAACATGACTTTTCTGCTAAGGATCAACAGACATTGGAGGATAACGTCTTATATGAAAGACAGAAATCAAAATTAACAATGCAGGGAGAAGAAAAAAAGGGGGAAAGCCCAACAATAACATAATTCATTGATATGCTCAGAGAATTACAGAAGACATTTCATGAAAAAAAGAACTGGAGATTATAGAAAAGAAACATTCAGGAGACAAAAAGGAACTCTTAAAAATTAAAATTATAATGGTAGGAAAAATTCAATAGAAGGGTTGGGATACAAAATTGAGGAAAACAAAATAGAAAGGACAAAGAAATGGAAAACAGTTTAGAAAAGATTTTTTAAAAGTGAAGATTAGCCCCGAATATGCAACATTTGAATAAAAGAGAAAACTGGATAAGACAAAGAAGACATTATCAAAGAAATAATTTAAGTATAAATCTCCGGGGCCAAAGTACATGAATTTCCAGATAGAAAAGGCCTGTCAAGTGTATCCTATAACCTATTTTCTAATTTAGAAAAATACCCATACCAGGGTATATAAGTATGAAATTTCAGAATATTGGGTTACAGAGAATGTACTAACATTTCTAAAAAAGTCACATTCAAAAGACTGAAACTCGAAGTGGAATTGGACTCTTGAATAGTAACACTGGATTACATAAACAATGGATTAATACCTTTAAAAATTCTGAAGAAAAATTATTTCCAGCTCAGACTTTTATACTCAACAAAATTATCAATTAGCTAGTGGTGGGAGTGATGGCAGCAGTGAGGCTGGGGCAGTAGAATAGAGACTTTTTCAAGGCGTTGTTCAAACAAAGCAAATGACTAGAGGACATACACATCAGGGTTGCTGGGGCAGTGTCGACTGGGGAAATTTATGGTAACAACCTCAAGTGTAGCAGGTCTGAAGGTCTCCTATTGCACATCACATTCTGGGAAACGGCACAGTCTGGCAAAGTCACATGTCAGACTCTGGAGAAGGCACTCAAACCCCGGGGCTTTGGGGCTTTTAAACTGCATACTGAGGGAAGCAGCAATCTTTCCTCTGTGTAATCAGTGGCCAGGAAACAACGGCAATAGTACTTGGCAGAAACTTATCTTCAGCCCTTTTCTGCCGAGACTTTGCTCTTGCCTGGAGATAACACCAGCCACTCTCCTGGAGTGATCAGGGGCTAGGATCCAAGCCTTGAGATTGTAGCTGTATGAAGTGGCAACGTAGTGGCAGACCTTATACCATCAGCATTCATGGTTAGTAAAACACCAGCTCTTTCCTGGAATGATTGGAGGTGGGATCCAAACATCGTGGATGATCAGAATTGATTGCCTTACACATCAGGCCATATCCTATTCAAATCAAGCTTTGGAGGAAGCCAACTCTTTTTCTTGGAGGTCAATTTTCAGGATAGCAGTCTTGGACAAGTTACCTCCCAGGTAAGCTCGATGAGTTTACTTTCCATGCACCCTTTTTGAAAAAAACCACTGGACGATATGCTCTACCGTGCTGAAAGAGTAAACCAAGGAAAAGCAAGATGTTTGTTGTTGCTAGGTGCCATCGAGTCAGTTCCGAGTCATAGCGACCCTATGCACAACAGAACGAAACACTGCTGGGTCCTGCGCCATCCTTACAATCGTTGTTATGCTTGAGCTCATTGTTGCAGCCACTGTGTCAGTCCACTTCGTTGAGGGTCTTCCTTTTTTCCACTGACCCTGTACTCTGCCAAGCATGATGTCCTTCTCCAGGGACTGATCCCTCCTGACAACATGTCCAAAGTATGTTAAGATGCAGTCTTGCCATCCTTGCTTCTAAGGAGCATTCTGGTTGTTCTTCTTCTAAGACAGATTTGTTCGTTCTTTCGGTAGTCCATGGTATATTCAATATTCTTCACCAACACCACAATTCAAAGGTGGCAATCCTTCTTCGGTCTTCCTTATTCATTGTCCAGCTTTCATATGCATATGATGCAATTGAAAATACCATGGCTTGGGTCAGGTGCACCTTAGTCTTCAAGGTGACATCTTTCCTCTTCAACACTTAAAAGAGGTCCTTTGCAGCAGATTTACCCAATGCAATGCGTCTTTTGATTTCTTGACTGCTGCTTCCATGGCTGTTGATTATGGATCCAAGTAAAACGAAATCCCTGAGAACTTCAATCTTTTCTCCATTTATCATGATGTTGCTCATTGGTCCAGTTGTGAGGATTTTTGTTTTCTTTAAGTTGAGGTGGAATCCATACTGAAGGCTGTGGTCTTTGATCTTCATTAGTAAGTGCTTCAAGTCCTCTTCACTTTCAGCAAACAATGTTGTGTCATCTGCATAACACAGGCTGTGAATGAGTCTTCCTCCAATCCTAATGCCCTGCTCTTCTTCATATAATTCAGCTTCTCATATTATTTGCTCAGCATACAGATTGAATAGGTATGGTGAAAGAATACAACCTTGATGCACACCTTTCCTGACTTTAAACCAACCAGTATCCCCTTGTTCTGTCCAAACAACTGCCTCTTGGTCTATGTAAAGATTCCTCAAGACCACATTTAAGTGTTCTGGAATTCCCATTCTTTGCAATGTTATCCGTAATTTGTTATGGTCCACATAGTCGAATGCCTTTGTGCAGTCAATAAAACACAGGTAAACATCCTTCTGGTACTGAAAGAGTAAACCAAGGAAAAGCAAGATGTAGGATCCAAGAAAAAAGGGGATACACACAGAAGAGGCAAAGGTAATTACCAGGATGACAGTGAAAGGAGTTTGGCAGGAGGGTCACTAGCCAACAATAGCAACCTAGGTTGGTGTAGTCAGAAAGAGTGCTCTAGGAGCAAGGTCCCAAGAAGATGAAATTGATAGACTTCCCATTTTTTAAATAGCTTTATTGAGGTTTGTTGTTGTTGTTTTCTTGAGCTGTTGAATTGAATCTGACTCATGGCAACTCCATGTGTTAGAGCAAACCGCTGGGCAGGACTTTTTTTGGCTATAAGAAAAAAAAAATTTTTTTTTCTTTTTAATCTTTCCAGAAGCAGATCTAGAGGTATGTTTTCTGTGGTACTGCTGAGTGGGTTGGAACCTCCAACCTTTTGGAAAGATAACAGGGAAATATAACCAAAACCAAACCAAACCCACTGCCGTCGATTGGATTCCGACTCATAGCGACCCTATAGGACAGAGTAGAACTGCCCCATAGAGTTTTCAAGGAGGGCCTGGCAGATTTGAACTGCCGACCACTTGGTTATTAGTAGTCGTAGCACTTAACCACTATGCCATCAGGGTTTCCCAGGGAAGTATAGGAGCTATAAGATAAAGAATTATAATGACATGTCCAAAGAGCTGGAGATGGAAAACCAAAAGGGAAGAACACGCTCGGTGTTTCTCAAGCTGAAAGAACTGAAGAAAAAATTCAACCCTCGAGTTGCAATAGTGAAGGATTCCATGGGGAAAATATTAAATGATGCAGAAAGCATCAAAAGAAGATGGAAGGAATACTCAGAGTCATTATACCAAAAAGAATTAGTCGATATTCAACCATTTCAAGAGGTGGCATATGATCAGGAACCGATGGTACTGAAGGAAGAAGTCCAAGCTGCTCTGAAGGCATTGGTGAAAAACAAGGCTCCAGGAATTGATGGAATATCAATTGAGATGTTTCAACAAACAGATGCAGCGCTGGAGGTGCTCACTCATCTATGTCAAGAAATATGGAAGACAGTTTCCTGGCCAACTGATTGGGAGAGATCCATATTTATGCCTATCCCCAAGAAAGGTGATCCAACCAAATGTGGAAATTATAGAGTGATATCATTAATATCACATGCAAGCAAAATTCTGCCGAAGATCATTCAAAAACAGCTGCAGCAGTGTATTGGCGCGGAACTGCCAGAATTTCAGGCCGGTTTCAGAAGAGGACGTGGAACCAAGGATATCATTGCTGATGTCAGATGGATCCTGGCTGAAAGCAGAGAATACTAGAAGAATGTTTACCTGTGTTTTATTGATTATGCAAAGGCATTTGACTGTGTGGATCATAACAAACTATGGATAACATTGCGAAGAATGGGAATTCCAGAACACTTAATTGTGCTCATGAGGAACATTTACACAGATCAAGAGGCAGTTGTTTCAGACAGAACAAGGGGCTACTGATTGGTTTCAAGTCAGGAAAGGTGTGCGTCAGGGTTGTATTCTTTCACCATACCTATTTAATCTGTATGCTGAACAAATAATCCGAGAAGCTGGACTATATGAAGAAGAATGGGGCATCGGGATTGGAGAAAGACTCATTAACAACCTGCGTTATGCAGATGACACAACCTTGCTTGCTGAAAGTGAAGAGGACTTGAAGCACTTACTAATGAAGATCAAAGACCACAGCCTTCAGTATGGATTCCACCTCAACTTAAAGAAAACAAAAATCCTCACAACTGGACCAATGAGCAACATCATGATAAATGGAGAAAAGATTGAAGTTCTCAGGGATTTCGTTTTACTTGGATCCATAATCAACAGCCATGGAAGCAGCAGTCAAGAAATCAAAAGACGCATTGCATTGGGTAAATCTGCTGCAAAGGACCTCTTTTAAGTGTTGAAGAGGAAAGATGTCACCTTGAAGACTAAGGTGCGCCTGACCCAAGCCATGGTATTTTCAATCACATCATATGCATGTGAAAACTGGACAATGAATAAGGAAGACCAAAGAAGAATTGCCACCTTTGAATTGTGGTGTTGGTGAAGAATATTGAATATACCATGGACTACCAAAAGAACGAACAAATCTGTCTTAGAAGAAGAACAACCAGAATGCTCCTTAGAAGCAAGGATGGCAAGACTGCATCTTAACATACTTTGGACATGTTGTCAGGAGGGATCAGTCCCTGGAGAAGGACATCATGCTTGGCAGAGTACAGGGTCAGCGGAAAAGAGGAAGATCCTCAACGAGGTGGATTGGCACAGTGGCTGCAACAATGAGCTCAAGCATAACTACGATTGTAAGGATAGTGCAGGACCAGGCAGTGTTTCGTTCTGTTGTTCATAGGGTCACCATGAGTCGGAACCGACTTGACGGCACCTAACAACAACAAATAGGAACAAATTAGAAGTCCTTTTGGTTACCAACGGAGCACAAACCATTTGTGCCACCTAGGCACCTTTATTGAGGTATACATGTAGTCCCTAATTTACAAAGTATTTGAGTTACAAGGACATGCACTTACGACTGTTTTATTTTTTGTGTATCTTATCCTCTCTTTATCCTTAGTAATATGTACTACATACAGTGTTGCAGCACATAAAAAGACCATATAGACAACTCTTACTAACTTTCTGGTTAGAAATGCCATTCCTATCCCAGGGACAACCCAGATAATCCAGAACTTTCCACAAGTGGAGTCATTACAGCAACTGAGAAAATGCCAGTACTGTCCATTTTTTATGGACTGTGTTTTTTTTAATGTAAAAAATAAAGATCAGATTTATAAAGAAGGCAGTAGTAATGAAAACTAAGAAAATAAAGTATTCAATTTTTGACAGAGTCTTAGGAAGGGAACCCCTTCATAAATTGGGGACTACCTGTAATTGGCACAAAATAAACTGAATGTATTTAAGATGCACAATTTGGTAAGGTTTGACCTATGCATACACCGTGAAATCTCTACCCCAATCTAGGTAATGAACATATCCCTTATCATCAAAATTTCCTCGTGCTCATTTGTAATCTCTACCTTCTGCCTCTCCCTGTCTCCCCTATTTCCAGGCAACCACTGATCTCTCAGTCACTATAAATTAGTTTGTATTTTCTAGAATTTTATGTAAGTGGAATTATACAAATGAATTCTTTATTGTCTGGCTTCTTTCACTCAGAGTAATATTTTGAGATTCATGCACGTTGCCATGTTGGTGTGGTATAAATCAATAGTTTAGTCCTTTATTGCTGAGTAGTGTTCTGTTACATGAACCCAGCAGAATTTGTTTATCTACTCACCTGTTGGTGAACGTTTGTTTCTAGTTTTGCCCATTGAAAATAAAGCTGCTATGAACATTTGCCTTCAAGACTTTGTATGGATATATTCTTTCTTTTCTTTTGGGTAAATACCTGGAAGTGGGATGGCTAGATAGTGGCATGATTATTTTCAAAGGTGTTGTCTCATTTTACATTCCCATCAGCACTGTATGAGAATTCCAGTTCTTCCATACCCTCACCAGCACTTGATATGGTCAGTCTTTTAATGTTAGACATACTACAACTATGAAATGGTATCTCACAGTGGTTTTAATTTGCATTTCCCTAATGCCTAATGATGTTGAGCATCTTTGCGTGTGCTTGTTTGTCATCTTTATATCTTCTTTGGTGAAGTGTCTTTTTAAAAATTTTTTTTATTGTGTTTTAAGTGAAAGTTTAAAAACCAAGTCAGTCTCTCATACAAAAACTTACATACACCTTGCTATATAGTCCTAGTTGCTCTCCGTCTAATGAGACAGCACACTCCTTCCCTCCACTCTCTATATTCGTGTCCATTCGGTCAGCTTATGACCCCATGCCCTCTCATCTCTTCTCCAGACAGGAGCTGCCCACAGAGTCTCACGTGCCTACTTGATCCAAGGAGCTCACTCTTCACCAGTATCATTTTCTAACCCATAAAACCTACTGCTGTCGAGTCGATTGCAACTCATAGTGACCCTATAGGACAGAGTAGAACTGCCCTGTAGAGTTTCCAAGGAGAGCCTGATGGATTCGAACTGCCGGCCTCTTGGTTAGCAGCCGTAGCACTTAACCGCTACATCACCAGGGTTTTTTCTATGCCATAGTCCAGTCCGATCCTTGTCTGAAGAGTCGGCTTTGGGAATGGTTCCTGTTTTGGGCTAACAGAAGGTCTGGGGATCATGACCTCTGGGGTCCTTCTAGTCTCAGTCGGACGATTAAGTCTGGTCTTTTTACAAGAATTTGGGGTTTGCACCTCAGTGTGTTTAGCCTATTTTTTATTGGGTTGTTTGTGTTCTTATTATTGAACCTTGTGACTTCTATATATACTTTGAATACAATTCTCTTACTAGATAAGAGAATTACAAGTATTTTCTCTGAGTATGTGACTCGTTTTATTCTCTTAACGGTGTCTTTCAAAGAACAGAAATTCCTAATTTTGATGAGGTACAATTTGCCAATTTTTTTTTTCCTTTGGTGGATTGTGCATTTGGTATTGTATCTAAAAATATCTTTGCCAAACCCAAGATCACAAAGATTTTCTCCTAGAAGTTTTATGGTTTTAAGTGTACATTTAGGTGTATGATCTATTTTGAGTTATTATGCTGAATGTAAACGATGAGGTGGACATTCTTGTTCCTGACTTTAGGGAAAAAGAATTCAGCCTTTCACCATTAATTGTGATGTTAGCTGCAGGGTCTTTTTGTAGATGTCTTTTATCAGGTTGAAGGAGTTCTTTTCTATTCCTAGTTTACACAGTTTTTTTTCCCCCCCTTTTTAAATCAGGAATGAATGTGGGATTTTGTCAATTCTGTTAATAAAGGTCGGACTTCTTTCATACGGAAAGATAACTGGGAAGTGTAGAACCTAACTAGAAGTCCAGAAACACTGAGGCTTCCTTATCAATGGACATTAAAAAGGTATGATTTTGAGAAGGTCTTTGTTATGGATTGAATTGTGTCCCCCCAAAATGTGTGTCAACTTGGCTAGTCTGTGATTCCCAGTATTGTGTGATTGTCCACCATTTTGTCATCTGATATGATTTTCCTATGTGTTGTAAATCCTACCTCTATGATGTTAATGATGTAGGATTAGCGGCAGTTATGTTGAGACAGGACTCAATCATAAAATTAGTTTGTGTCTTAAGCCAATCTCTTTTGAGATATAAAAGAGAGATGCAAGTAGATACAAGGGGACCTTATATCTCCAAGAAAGTTAGTACCAGGAGCAGAGTGTGTCCTTTGGACCTGGGGTTTCTGTGCCAAGAAACTCCTAGATCAGGGGAAGATTGACAAGGTCCTTCCCCCAGAGCTGACAGAGAGAGAAAGCTTTCCTTTGGAGCTGGCACCCTGAATTTGGACTTCTAGCCTCCTAGACTGTGAGAGAATAAATTTCTCTTTGTTGAAGATATCCACTTGTGGTATTTCTGTTATAGCTGCACTAGATAACTAAGACAATCTTCTACTTCTTGCAAACCCTGTCCTTGAGATTGGTATGACTCTTGAAACAGGGAGGGCTCATTTGGTTGGATAGACAGTGGACATGGCTGTATCCACGAACATTCTTAAGCTTGCTTTCAAATTTTATTCCACACTGTCTTCTAAAAGATATCTAAGTAAGCTTTAATTATCTTAAGCCTATACAAAAGAATTCACAACATGTGATCTTTCTAAAGTCAAAAGCCATTCCCAAGCCCAAGGACCACTGGACTAATCTCATCAAAATGTCCAAGCAGGTATATTAGCAACACTGACAATGAACTAACACAGTGGAGATTTGACAGGGGGTGGGAGTGGGAGTGGGCAGTGAAAGTCCTCACTCAAGTCACACAGGCTAGATTTCTGAACAGCTCTGTTCTCTTATAGATGTGATGTTCTCATTTCTTTCCCAAGAAATTCTTTACAATCCTGGAAGCTGAAGACAGTTTTTTCTCCCCATGAGAGACTGAAGAGATTGGTCATGAGGGTGAAGTTATCCAGGGTGTGGGACTTGGGGCAGCCTTGGCGAAGCTTCCTTTGCCTTTTTAAGTCCACAGATTCCTGGTGCAGGATCCAACTGGTTGAGCTGCTGATGATTTTCATACCCTATACATAAGTTCTCAGGGGTGAAAAGGAAAATAAGACCAGGGTTTTGAAATTGTTTGTTTTAAAATCATTTGAAAAATAAACACATTTCCCTGTCTGGAGTCACTAGCCATATTTTCTCTCTTCCAGGTCTGAAATCACTGACATGGTACAAACCAGGAAAAATTAAAATTAAAAACATGAATCCAGCCATGCATCAGGAGGCTCCTTCCTTGGTCCCCAAAGTTCTTAGAGGCTGTCCAGACTCCTGGCTCTCTTGGCAACCCCACTCGCAGAGAGGAGCCAAGTATCCTTAGCAGTTACTTTTCTAAGGAAATGTGAGGAGCATGAGATCAGCTGAAGAATTGAATTAGATAATGTGAAACAGCTGCCTCTTTGGCCCTTCAGATTCAACTCTTCTCTAGGGTAGAGATTTGCAAATTTCTGCATGCACAAAAATAATCTGGGGACAATTTTTTAAAAAATACAGATTCCTGGGCTTCACGGCCGAAGGTCTTATTCATTGGGTCTGAATGGAGACCCAGGTGTCTGCATTTTTAATAACCTGTGGGTAGTTGACCTATGAACTCTCCATTGGAGAAAATCTGCTCTTACAGCCTGGGCTTTCAGAATACAGAAGATCTGTTTATGATGGAACACCATGAGCGTGCTCCCTCCTCATTAACCCCCAGCAGCAAGGAATCTCCTCTTGGTGAATTAGGTGGCATTTCTTTAAGGAAAATGTAGAGCTCACCTAGTTGGGGAAGGAGGTTGTGATGGAAAGAATCATCTCACATGTCTGTGAAGGACTGTTTGTAGTCCTAGGTGAGGACTTCAGCAATACTATGCCATTAGTATAGAGATAAGTCAGTGGCATAAAAATGATGAAGCAGAATTACAAGTAGGATTCCCAGTGGAAATAAATTAGCTTTCAGTCCAACTATCTAAGTAATACTTGGCTGATCTCAACAGATGGCTCAATTCTTTCCTTATCAAAATCTTATTCTTCCAAGAATGAATTTCTCCATGAAGCTACCCTCATCATCACTACTACTACCTACAACACCTCATTCTCCGTTAGGTTTCCACACTTCAGTTAAAGCACTTATTTTTTGCTTTGTATCATAAGGAATTTGTATGTGTGATTGTCTCTCTGATTAGATTATAGACCTCTCAGAGGTGGGACAATATCTTTGTAATTTTTGTATCAAGTATACAAAGTGCCTAATGGGTCATGACTTAGGAGGTGATCAATTGTTACTGACGCAGTTAAACCATATATTTTTTTCAACCATTTGACTTTATATGATAGAGTGAACATAATTTGTAATATACTTAACAAGTTGTTATAACACTGAAAACTAGTATTTTTTCTAGTCAATATAATACATTATGAAAAATAGGAAGAAAGTATAACCAAGGATACAATTTCAAGGTAAAAACAAATTTTGCAATATCTACTTGCAGAAATTTAACTGGATAATATCCACATTTTCATTTGGAAAAAAATGATAATAATGAATCACTTCTCAATTTTTATTATTCTTCTGACATCAACTTTATCCATTTTTACTAATGGCACTATGTACCTGTTACGGATTAATTGTGCCCCTCCAATTGTGTCAACTTGGCTAGGCCATGATTCCCAGTATTGTGTGATTGTCCAGCATTTTGTCATCTGATGTGATTTTGCTGTGTGTTGTAAATCCTGCCTCAACAGTGGTAATGAGGCAGGATTAGAGGCAGTTATGTTAATGAGGCAGAACTCCATCTACAAGATTACATTGTGTCTTAAGTCAATCTCTTTTGAGATATAAAAAAGAGAAGTGAGCAGAGAGAAAGAGGGACCTCATACCACCAAGAAAGGAGCACCAGGAGTGTAGCATGTCCTTTGGTCTTGGTGTCCCTGCACTGAGAAGCTCCTAGACCAGAGAAAGATTGATGACAAGGACCTTCCTTCCCCTAGAGCAGACAGAGAGAAAGCCTTCCCCTGGAGCTGGTGCCCTGAATTTGGACTTCTAGCCTCCTAGACTGTGAGAGAATAAACTTCTGCTTGTTAAAGCCATCTACTTGTGATACTTCTGTTATAGCAGCACTCGATGACTAAGATGTTACCCAAGGTGAAATGGGAAATTGAGGAAATTGCATAATTCATGCTTCTAAAAATTTTCTTTAGCTACACATTTTACACATTTAGGGATTGTAGGTGAAAGTGTATTTTTTTTTTCCAGACCTCAATTATCCACTTTTCTATATTAACACATCCAAAAGATGAGGTGCCTGTCATGTAATAGGCAATTCTCCATATCTATGGTATCAGGCAGCCTTATGCATCACTCAGAACCTCTTAGACTCACCAATCCAGTCTCTACTGCAACTAGTTCTGCACTGGCTTCAACTGGCTTCATATAGGCATGAAATGACAGTCCCAAACCACAGATCCATACTGGGAGCCTCTCCCTCCTGGCCCAGAGAGTCTCTGCCCAGGAGGTTATCATGGGAACTTGTTTAGCATCCACACATGTGCAGCCTGGAAGTGCAGGGTAGTTAACACACCCTAATGGAAAACCTTTAACCAATGAAGGGTGGGAGACAGAGGACAAATTCTTCCTGTTTTCCCGTTGAATAAATGGTTCTGAAATACATTTCATATGACTGTTTAGACAGTCCTGAAAGAAGGGCACCAATTGCTCCTTTTGGTGATGCTCTCCTTTGCTATTACCAGAATTCCTAGAATCCTAGACCTGGGAGGGATCCTGGAGGACATCTACTCTAGAACTTTCACTTTACAGGTAAGCAAATACAGGCTCAGGAATGCTAACTGAGTCCATATCAACATCACCCAACAGGTAAGCGCACTGGGCCCAGCATCTTAGACTCCTGATGACCCAGTCATGTGTCCATTCCAGTGTCCACTGCACTTACCTGTAAGGTTGCAGCCTCACCTGGCCTAGGCTGGAGATACTTTTGAAGCAAGGAGGACTGTCTTTTGCCTAACACCATTCTGCGTATAATACGACATTAAGCCTGATTGTGTGTTCAATTCACAGATATGCTGAACTAACAGTAAAATGTATGGGAAAGGTTGTTGAATTCCCTGAAGAGTGACTTTTGCTAGGGGCAATGCATTATTCTTTTCATCATTATTTCAAAATATGGACTGTGAGCTCAATTGTTTGTTCTATCATGCTGACCTCTATCATTTAGAATTAATATTTTGAAGATTCCTGCAATTAACAGAGAAAAAGAGGAGTAAGAACTACCACAAAACATATATAACTAATGACGAGGATGAATAAAATAACCCAGGTTTACAGTAAGGGTATTTCCCATTTTTATAGGAAGTGGTGGTAAATTGAAACTGTTGTCAGTAAATATTAAACTTTTTTGCTAATTTATTTGCAGTAAATTAACAGATGAGTTTTTTAGAAGGCAGCTTTATCTGAGTCCTAGTCTGGAGACATATTAAGGCCTTTTTACTACTAGTAGGGGTTTCATTATCCCACTGTCTGTGGCGTTCTGTCCAGGTAGGACTGCATTTGGGTTCAACCATCAGGGAAGAGAAAATCGTAGGAGAGTCTGGTGTAGTAGGTAGCATTCCAAGATCAATTTCTAGTTCTTCCACTTACTAGTTGTATGACTCGGGACAGAAGTTTTTGAAACCTTTTCAAGACCCAGTTTCATCAACTAGAAATGGGTTATTCTGAGGATCAAATGAAGTTATGATCGCAAAGCACTTAGTACAATGTCTGGCATACAGGAAGTTGTCGTTAGCTGTTGTCGAGTTGGCCCCCTGGAACCCTATGCACAAGGGAGCAAAACACTGCCCTGTCCTGTGCCATCCCCATGATTGGTTACAGATAGGACCCATGTGATCCATGGAGTTTTCATTGACTGATATTTGGAATTAGATCTCCAGTCCTTTCTTCCTAGTATGTCTCACACTGGACACTCCACTGCAACCTGTTTAGCCTCATAGCAACACGCAAGCCTCCACTGACAGATGATGGGTGTTGGCCATGCATGAAGTGCATCGGCCAGGAATCGAATCCGAGTCTCCTGCATAGAAGGTGAGAATTCTACCGCTGAACCACCACTGCCCTCACACAAGAAATACTCCATTACAATGAACTCTTCTTCTTATCATCATTACAACAAATGAGACCTTTCTTGTTCTCCAATTAACATATCACAATGGCCCATTCAGGTGAGGGCTGAAACAGCGCTTCATTTTGACAAGCTAATATGAGAGAAGAGATGCATCAAAAATAAGTACTAAATTATTTAGCTTCAGTTTTTTTTCCCAAAGGATCATAAAATTAAAGAAAGATTCTGCTGGTTAAGAAACCAAAAAAACCCAAACCCGTTGCCATCGAGTCAATTTCAACTCATAGCGACCCTGTAGGACAGGGTGGAGGAACTACTTACAATGATTGTGAACTTGTCTTTTTTTTTTTTTTTTTCTTTTTAATAGAGCAAGAACTCAGTATCTACTCTTAAAAAATTTTAGAAAAACCCATAATCCCTACAATCACCAGAATTAGCTGGGCAGTTGATTTATTTAGCCTGACTCATGGGTTTGGATTAGTTGGTTGGTTAGAGTTTATTGAGAGGAAATTAATCTCTTGATAAGAACTGGGCTAAAGTTAAAGGATAAACTATTAGACAACACACTCTTGCCCATTTAGGGATGCTAGAGAAACCTTGGAGAGAAACCTTTGTGGAAGTTTATTATTTGAGGACTGCAAAGAGGCAGCAGCACTTATTTGAAGCAACCCAGAAAATCTAATTATAGAAGGAAGAAGAGGAAGGGAAAAAGAAAAGGGGGGGTGGTCATGAAGCCTGACCATTTATCACATGAAATATTGGGTTGAGTTGGGGTTACGTAACACTGGACACTGCAAAGGCCCTATCCTTACTCCCTGAACCTTGGGGTAATCTTTAGACATTACCATTAATTATTTAGACTTAGAAGGCTGCAAAAACATCTTGATTCATTGGCAAAGTGACAAGTATATGGCGTGTTTTGCAAACCCCTAGCTTTCTGTCGAGAGGAGGCTAACATTAATTTCTTACAAATTCTGCAGGGACTTTCCAAAGCCAGCCATTGTTAACATGGTTCAACATCCAAGTTGGAGAGCTTGGAGTAGTTTTGAAAAATAAGTTTAATACAAATTAGTAGCTTTATGGAGGCTGGTGACAAGAAAGCTTCTGAGGTGCCACCGTTTCTCCACAGAAAAAATGACTGAGCTCTGGACAGCTTTGCAGCTTGATTGATAGTCAAGGTGGCAGGTCTATTTAGTGGGTCCTACAGGATGGCGCTCAGAATCTGCTGTTCCCTGCAATCGCTGGCACTCTGACAGGCTTGGCTCAGGCAAGGGTCTCTATTCAGCTTCACTGAGCATGTGGTATAATCATGATTGGAGCTGCCCTCTGGTTGAGGGAGTTGAGGTTCCCCCCAACCCCACCAATATACAAGCTGTTGGAGGGCATCCCCTGGGGAAATGTGAGAGGAGGAAGAGAACAAATGGGGAGAGGCATGGTTATATGAAATGAAAGACACAGAAAGACTCCCTTGTCTTCAGGCCAGATTATTGTTTGGACCACTCTGACAGGGTATCAGATTAGGATCAAAAGCTTACCACGTTCCAGGGACAGATTAGTTCTACCTTCAACCCCGTCACCAACTCTTGATGACTCTCTGGGCAAATCATTTCTTGCCCTCCATCCTCTCTGTCAGCTCCTGGACTTCCTCAGACAAGCCTCTACCAGAACGGCAGGGTAACAGTTGAATTTTATTTATTGATCAAATTTATAGAAGGCAGTTTGCACAATAATTTTGTCTATCGTGGCAATAAGGGCAAACGATTAAGGCACAAATAAACCACTTTTCTTTGGAACTAAGAAAGAAAAACAAGACAGAAACAAGCCTTTGATAATATCAACAAAGACAGCAAACAAGGATACTGGCCACTCAGTTGGCTCAGTCTGAAATGGAATGGGAAGGTAGAAGAGAATCCTTCTGATGGAAGCAGAGTCCGTTTGGAATTTCTACCTTCTCTTTAGCCGGTCAAGAATTAAGGAAGAGAGTCTGAATAGGAATAAACAATGTTTTGGAAAAAAAAAATTATATTTCTGGCAAAAGAATCTGAAGTTTCCACCTTGAGTTGAAATGGTTGATTTTGAATTGTTCATGGACAATTTGACCTCTTCAGCCCAGGAATCAAGACTCTCTAAGAGGGGTCATCTGGTCTATTTCAACATGCTTTAGACAAATCCACCCATAAATTGTGCCAGAGATAGAAACACTAGCCGTAATTTTAAAAGCCCTCCTCATCTGGAAAGCCCTTCCTTGTATCCAGTCAAAACCTTTTTGGTAACAGGATAAGTCATTTTTTTCTGTTCTGTTCCCAGGGAAAATATTATCTAAAAAAGATCAACCCCTTTTTTTCATAGTAAAGCCTTTTATATGTTGTGGCCATGTAATCACTCTCCTGTCTTGACCAAGCTGTACAATCCCAGTTTTGTTAATATTTCCCCACAGGTGCTATTTTCCAAGTGTGCACTTACCCCAGTACTCCCACAAGTGGACTTTCCCCGTATTTCACTCCCCTGCATACTGAGGGTCCAACACCTGGGCCACAGCATGGTAGGAAAGTGCTAGTAACTACCAAGTTCTGGATGCCCCCCTAACTCATAACTCCACTTTCTCAGTTTTGAACATTTGTGCTTTATTTATCCCAATAAACCATCATGGGATCAGTTGCCACCATCTTCTTAGTGTTCCTCCAGCTTCAAACCTGGGTCCTTCTCATCTGAGGTCTCTACCTTTCAGCAGTTTGATCCTAGTCTTTACAAATACTGCAGGTGCTGTCTATAATGGGAATGGTATTTCATGGTTCCTTTTCAGATCATGGAGCCCTGGTGGCAGGCACAGTGTTTAAGAGCTTGGCAGCTAACCAAAAGGCTGGCAGCTTGAATCCACCAGCTGCTCCTGGAAATCCTATGGGGCAGTTCTACTCTGTCCTGTTGGGTTGTTTTGAGTCAGAATCGACTCAGCGGCAATGGGTTTGGTTAGGTTTAACTTAATGGTAAGAAGCCCTGGTGGGGCAATAAGTTTAAGTGCTCAGTTGCTAACTGAAAGGCCAGCAGTTTAAACCCTCCAGCCACTCTGTAAAGATTGCAGCCTAGAAAACCCTGTGGGGGCAGTTCTATTCTGTCATATAGGGTAGCCATGAGTCGGAACCAACTCAATGGCACACAACAACTTAGAGGTATATTCTGCCACAAGATGCTATAAGACTGGCTGGGTTCTCAGAGGGCGAGAGGGCAGAGAAAGAGCAAATGGCTGAGAGTCCACACAGTGTGTTGTGTGTGTGTGTGTGTAGGGGAAGGTAAGCTATCAAAGGAAGCCACGACATGGTCAGAGTGCTAGGAAAAGAACTAGCATATTGTTATTTTATAGATTTAAAAAACAGAATTTTAAGAAAGAAAATTTGAAAATAAAATCCAAACCCCTTAACAGGACTTCATGTGTTTGAACCCCTGCCTACCTCTACCACTTAACACCACTCCTGTCTCTCCCTCACTAGCTTTCTTTCATTTCCGGAAGCATCCCGACCTCTCTCCTGCCTCACAAACTCAGTGCCCACTGTCTCCTTGTCTAGAATGCCTGTGTACTCCTGCTTCTCACTGTGACCTCCACTTTGTCTTCGGATGTCTCCAGCAAAATGTCTCCTCTTCAGAGAGGCCTTCTTCATCACTTCACTTGCTTCACAAATCACTTCACATATTATTCCCCTCTTCAGCCTCCTGCTTACTCCCTTCATAGTACTGATCAGGTTGTTAATTACCGCATTCACAAATTCAAATATTGTACTTTCTCACTGGCCTGCCCCACAGAATGTGAGGTCCAGGAAGGATGAAACCCAGTGAGAGAAGCAGACAAAAATGAAAACAAAAGGTTTTGGGCTGAGTTCCAACCATAGCTGTGTGCTTGTTCCAAGAGGGTATCTTTCTGCTCATCTCACCAGTGACCCTCACCTGCTCCCCTTCAAGACCAGGTACAGGGTGCTCTCTAGTTCTCGTCATCACTGATTTTTATTAACGACTTTCCCCACTGCTCTGTCAGGCCAGGCCTGTTCCAACTCCACCTCAAACGATTCAAGATGAAGGCTTCTTCCCAAGGAGAACTTTTTAACTGTGCCTTTGATTTCCTGTTTTTCCCTTTTCAATAAAGACAAGCTGTAGGGTAGGAATCTTGTGGAAGCTTCCATCCCCAGGAGATTCTTGCAGATGAGGTGACTTCATTGCTATTCTGGGCTCTGGGAGCAGAAGTTGCGGGTGGCATTGCCTCCCTTCAGCTGCTTTGCGGGGCTCATGTAAAATCTCAGCAAAAAGTCCCAGTGTGCTTATAAAACCTCAGGTCACTGACAATTGCAGTGCTCATTTGCCGTGGCCAATTTAGCACTAATAAGCTGAAACTAGACTTTGGGGATTTGTTTCTATGGCATACAAGCTCCCTTTAGAAACACATTTCCCCAAAAGAGATTGCAACTTAATAGGTTTTTTTCTTTTCCTTCAACATTTTGGTAAACTGACTTGTAGCTCATTTGGGCAGCATTGCCCCATTAGCTGAATCACCCTTCCATGTCTGTCAGGGCCCGAGTTCCACCAGGGGGCAGCCTGCCTGCCATCCAGACTGTAGTGCCAGAGGACAGGGAAGCCCGAGCCCCAGTCACCTGCCACCTGAAGAGTGTGGGAGGAACTGTGTCTTGCTGGGCAGATCCACCTCTGCCAAACCCAGTTGCTCTGATATCTGTACAGCAGACCTGGGCTCACACACGCACACCCCAGTGGCCAAGGATAGGCCCCATGCCAAGGTGCCCAGGTGGGCTTTGTGCTCCTGTCTCTGACGTCCTCTGCCGGGCCACTCCTTGGAGGGTCCCAGCTGAGGCACACCCACCGCCTCACAGGCAGCAGACACATATCCCTAGAAGGAGACCCTTGGATCACTCTGTGGTCATTCTGGTCTCCTCTCTTCAGAGGAAGCCACCCCATTAGTGACTTGATTTCACAGGGACCTGGAGGCAGGTGTCAGGCCCGCAGGGCGTCTCGCCACCTCTCCCTCCGTGTGAGAGAGCTGACCAACCTCGAAACCTCATGGCTTGTCCACATTTGGTTCAAAACAGAAAGGGGGCTCTTTTCCAAGAAGCGCGAATGTACCCTCTCTCCCTGAAGACAATCCTAGTGGATTCAGGAGACCGCAGAGACGCTGTGGTTGCCAACTCGAAGCTACTCTGTAAATGCTGACATGTCAGATTTGCCCAAAATAAGGAGTCCTGGCACTTCCCTCCAGCCTCGCAGGCAGGGACACCAAAGGAAAAGCACCTTAGTTCCAACCAAAGCAACATCTTGCCAGAAATCTGGCAGGCACATGGCCTCCTGTCCCCGTGGGCTGATTATGGAGTACAGTCGCCTAATTGTTTGTGATCTGCCAAAACCCTTTTCAGAGTTTGCTAGTACCTTGGAAGTTCTGCCAGAAAATTCGCTCTAGTTCTGGGCAGAGACACTCTGAGACACCTTTGGGGCCAACTTTCTTTTGTTACATTCAGCTGAAATGCAGGCTGTCCTGAGAGAGTGGAGAGTGACTGGGGACGTGGGGGTGGGGGCACGAAGGTGGAGGGGGCACAGGACAAGCTACAGCTGAGAGTCCAACCCCACTTTCTCAGCTTCTCTGTTGTAAAATCATCTGCTTTGCATCCCATACAACCACCCAGGAAGGGTGGTTAACAGAGCTCCCGTTTGGGCTAATCACTTGGCCAAGAGCTTCGAGAACAGCAGCCGGTCACCCAGATACCAAAAAAAAAAAATATCCCCCCCCCAAAAAAAACCAGCTGCCATGGAGTCAGCTCTGACTCACGGAGATCCCCATGCGTGTCAGGGTAGAACGAGGTTCCACAGGGGTTTCAAGGGCAGATTTTTCTGCAGTAGATCACCAGACCTTTTTTTCGGGTGCCTCTGGGTAAACTAGAACTTACAACCTTTCTATTAGCAGCCGAGTACCTTAACCATTCGTGCTACCCAGGGACTCCACCCAGGCACCATGGCAGCAGAAATCTGCCTTTCCTAGGGGGCGCTGGTCCTTTGAAGTGGGAGGCCAGCATAAGATTGAAAATGGCAGTTTTCTTCCTAGAAGGAGGATGTCAATGTGTGTGTGTGTCTGTGTGTGTGTGAGAGAGAGAGAGAGAGAAAGAAGAGAGGGAGAGAGAGTGAGAGGGACTCTTAACCCAACCATTTCCTAACCCCCTACATTTGATGTAAAATGTATAGACTATTCTGGAACCAAATTACTGGCAGTGGACTAACCTTGCCAGGTGTTTTGCCTCTGTCTGGTCTATGCTTTAGGCCCTGTTTCATTGTTCAGAGCTCTTATCCTTACCCACTGGGCAAAACCCCATGCTTTTCAAGGCACAAGCTGCATCCTTCTTCTTCCCTAATGAATGATAGCATGTACCGTATTCATTTATGCCCATCAAGGGCATAGCTCACATCCTGGCTGCTGCTGAAAGGGAGTTGGCGAATGAAACAAACACCTGGTGGCCAGATCCCCCTTGCCAGCGTATTCTTGCTCGGACCCAGCTGGGAGACAGGCACTAGATTGTTGCTGGGTGATTAGAGGGATCCCTGCACAAAGAGGAAGGCCAAGTCTACACTAAGAGTTTAGGCAACGTGTGGCCCTCTCCCTCTGATATCTAACTGCCAGACTCAAACTCTACAGGCAGTGTGGTCTCATCTAAAAAAAATTAAGTCTTGCTGGGTAAGAACTTGGGAGGACTGTATGTTATTAGTTCCTTGGCCCTTGGCTAGGAATGTCAGCCAGGTAGGTTATTTTCTACAGCTATGTTTCATTTTTTCTCCAGTTTCTACCCTTACTGCACCCTTAAAAAAAAAAAAACCCCTACTCACCCCTAAAAAATGGTGGCAGCAATCACTTCCTTAGGAGAATGTGATGAAAATGGATTATGCGGTTGGTGCATTTGGAATTCCAGAAAGGAAACGGACTACAAATTCAGATATCATCACAGGGAGACCATAGAGGCAGGTAAATTCTATTGCTGACAGTTGACTAACTTGGTGGTTGGTTATGAAATGCTCATGAGATGAGGCTTGGTTTGCTTAGGGCCACATAGTTTTGGATGTTCTTGTTGGGCATCTATTTAAAGGGGTCACTACTGGGTTTGGTTTTTGGTTTTTGGACAAATGACAAGAGCCCGAGGGTGCCTGGGATGGTGAAGGCTGGCAGCATGACACATGGAAGCAATGAAGGATGGGAAGGTGTTTGTCCTGGAAGAGATAAGAGTAATGCAAGGACCAAAGCATTGTGTTTAAGTGTTTGAATGACTGCCAGTTAGAAGAAAGATTAGAGTTGATCTGAGTAATCCTTTACGGGTAAAAGTTGAAAGCAGGCTAATTTTATAAAAAACCTAAAGGAAAACATTTCTTAAGAATTAGAATTGGCCAACTGTCCAATTCAATAATAAGGAATATGGATTGAACATGGACTATGCGAAGATAAATAAAATCTTGATGACTTATAAGATTTATAATTCTGTAGCTTTCTTGTGTGAAATCTAAACCTCCCAGCAATTATATTTAAATTACCTCCTGTCTAACAAGTAATCTCTGTCTTTACTCCTCAAGCAAATTTGTTGGAACCCTCAGCAGGCAATTTAATCATTCCCAACTCTCTGTCTTTACCGTCTTTGCCCATTCTCGTACCCTTCACCAAGAAAGCAGCTACCTGCTTTGGATGCACTTTTAAATTTTTTTTATTTTTTGATTCTGCTCTTAAACCTTGGCTTAATCCCAGTGATTTCTGCTTGCTCAGTTTCTCTGAGCTACCTCCATACACATTCATTTTAGATGTTGAGTGTACCTAGTCGCCACCTTTTGATTTCACTGGTCCATTCCAGTTACTCTTTTCAGTGCTCCGTGGATAGGACATCTCCTGCCCCCTCTCTGAACAAAGAGCGTCATCTGTGAGAGGTAGCCTTGGGAAAATTCTGCAGGAGCTCTGACACCTGGGGATATAGCACCTCCAGCCTCTCAGCCTTCGAGGCCGTTATGAGGTTTCTGAGTTTCTAGAGCCTTCGTTCAGGGAGGTAGCAACACCAAGACCCCTTACGGGGTTGCACCAATTTTGATAAGTGCCTAAAACTATATATAGCCCATTTAGGTATTGTTGCAGCTTAGAATGTTGGATAAATGAGCTGATAAATGTGTACAATAAATTTACTATATAAATGATAAAATTGTGTGTGAATAAATAATTTATGTGATGGTTTTATCTGTTTTGATCATTTATTTGACCAATATTTACTGAGTGCTTGTCATGTTCACTGTTCTGGGGCAGATTCCAAACACCATGAGATGTGGTACCCGCCCCCAATAAGCCCATAGGATCCCAATCTTGTGTACTTCTGGAGTTATTTTGGAGGTGAAATAACATAATGGATACAAAAAATTTTTTTAAACTGTGAAGTATTGGGTAAATGCACCATCTGTCTCTTAAACTGTTGCCTTTAAGTCTGACTCATATTGACCCTATAGAACAGAGTCGAACTGCCCCATAGGGTTTTCAAACCTACCAAAATATCAGCAGTTTGAATCCACCAGCTGCTCCTTGGAAACCCTATGGGGCAGTTTGACTCTGTCCTATAGGGTTACTATGAGTCAGAATCGGCTCCACGGCAGTCGGTTTGGCTTTTTGGTAATCTTTACAGAAGCAGACTGCCACGTCTTCCTCCTGTGGAGTGGCAGGCTGCTTTAAACCGCTGACCTTTCAGTTAGCAGCTGAGTGCTTAGCCACTGTGCCACCCCCAAACAAAAACCCATTGCCATCGAGTCAATTCTGACTCATAGCGACCCTGTAGGGCAGAGTAGAACTGCCCCATTGAATTTCCAAGGAGTACCTGGTGGATTTGAACTGCCAGTCGTTCGGTTAGCAGCCATAGCTCTTAACCTCTATGCCACTAGGGTTTCCACTGTGTCACCAGGGCTTCTTTTTTTGTCACTAGGAAATCTTAAATCACAAAGTGTAGCATCTGTAACATTTCTTTGTTTTATTTTAAGTGATCTTAAGTCTATTTATACAGACTTATACTATATCCTGCAACCAGGTCAAAACTTTGTGAAAGCTGGATCTTCCACTTTCCCTTTCTTAGTATCACCACAGCACCCAGAACATTGTAAATTGTTCTTTCTTATCTGTGGGTCCCTCCGAAACAATCGCTTCTCTCCCGTATAGCTGTCCCTCACTGCTGATGGGGACGTGGGCTCAGGTCTCCTTCTGCCTGCTCTGACGATCGTTTTAGACTCTTTCTATGTCATTTAAAGGGTTATGTCATCATTTCCTCCCTCTTTGCACAGCTTTCTTCCCACTTCTCTAGCCTGGGGGTGTTTAGCTGTGTTTCTCTATACAGAAATTAAGTGATGAAAACCCTGAAAATCAAATTGCTGCAGTGTAGCTCTTAATGGGCAGTATAGAATAATAACATTAAAAATGAACTGTTGCTACAAAATATCACGGTATTTTAACCACAATTATATGGTCCTGAATTTAAAAGTCAGGCCTGGGGTCAGGAAGAATTCAGCCTGTTCTTTGGTGACCTCTGCTGGTAGATCTAGGTGAAGTCGATTTTAAACCTTTGGATTAAGAGAAAAAGAAAAGGAAGGAAGGAAGGAAGGAAGGAAGGAAGGAAGGAAGGAAGGAAGGAAGGAAGGAAGGAAGGAAGGAAGGAAGGAAGGAAGGAAGGAAGGAAGGAAGGAAGGAAGGAAGGAAGGAAGGAAGGAAGGAAGGAAGGAAGGAAGGAAGGAAGGAAGGAAGGAAGGAAGGAAGGAAGGAAGGAAGGAAGGAAGGAAGGAAGGAAGGAAGGAAGGAAGGAAGGAAGGAAGGAAGGAAGGAAGGAAGGAAAGCTAGGGTATTTTGAAAAAAACAAAACAAAACAAAATCGAACCCATTTCAGTTGAGTCAATTTTGACTTATGACAACCCCATGTGTTACAGAGTAGAACTGCTAGATAGGGTTTTCTTGAGTATAATCTTTATGAAAGCAGATTGCCAGGCCTTTCTTCCATGGTGCCACAGGGTGGGTTCAAACTACCAACCTTTCGTTTAGTAGTCGAGTGTACTGAAAAGGTGAACAAAGATCATTGGGAGGAACACTCAAACACCAGCGTCTCTACTGGCCCACTTGTTGGGCCCTTAGCCTGTGTGTTAAGACATGCAAATCATTTACCTGGCTGGCAGAGTGGGGGGTGGGGATAGGTATTATCATGCACAATTTACCTGGGATCACAGGACTAGTAAGTGGTAGAACCAGCACTCCAACTCAGATCTGTCCCATCCAACCCTTGTGCTGCAGTTTCCCCATCTGCCTCCAGATGCCTCCACTACCACATGTTGTTGTTTGGTGCCATTGAGTCCATTTCCACTCATAGCAACCCCATGTGACAGAGTGGAACTGCCCGATAGGGTTTCCTAGGCTGCAATCTTTATGAAAGCACACTGCCAGGCCTTTCTCCTGCAGAGTCCCTTGGTGGGTTCCAACCACCAAACTTTCAGTTAGCAACCGAGTGCTTAACCATTGTGCCACCAGGGTTCCTTCTACCACCACATAAAGGTGTGTAATCTCTATGGGGATGCATAAATAAGGATATGGGAATAAGTCCTTACACGGGGCTACTGGGAACAGAATGTTCTCTGTGAAGGTGAACGGTTTCTGCCATCTTATATTCATAATAAAATAATAAATCTGCAGTCATCCTCCTTCTAGTGTGGCCCAGGAGCTAAAGTAAGCCTTCATGCTTGCAAATTCATGAATGATTGTTCCCTATGCATTTAGGTCAGGGATTGGTGTTTCATTTCCAGCCTGAATTTAGGACAAAAGTTTAGTAGAGCTTCTAAAGTTGTAAGTGTTGCAATGTATCTTCATTGTGGAGGTTAATATAAAAACAAGCATCCAGCTACTGTTCTGGGTACAACAGTCCTTAGAGTCTTGTGTCTGCCCTTCAGGTGTTCATAGGCAGGTGGAGAAGGCAGGTTATAAACAGGGAGAAAGGGAAAACCCATCAATACTAACACTTTCCTAGTGTGAAATGGATGGTAGTGAAGGGAGAGGGGGATAAAGTCACAGAAAAGTTAAGACCTAAGCATCAAACAGAGTCCCTGTGTGATGCAAATGGTTTAACACACTTGGCTGCTAACCAAAAGGTTGGAGGTTGGAGCCTACCCAGTGGCACCTTGCAAGAAAGTCCTAGTGATCTACTTCCAAAAAATCAGCCAGTGAAAACCACAGTTCAGCTCTGACACACATGGGTTGTGTCAAATGAATTGGTTGGTTTGTTAGTTTAAGCTTCAAAAAAAGGTGGAGCTTAAAAAAGCAAAGAGAGGTGGAGTATACAGGCAAAGGGGATGATACAAGGAAATACACAGAGGTGGGAGCCTGATGCCTGCCTGGGGAGCTGGACGTAGACACATGTGGTTGGAAGTGGAAGGGGATACAGAGGCCAGGCTGCAGGAGATTGAGAGCCAGGGGAGGGGGTTACATCACTGAAGGGATGGAGAATACTCCTTAGGGTTTTAAAGTGTGGGAGCTATCTACTGGGAGAGGAGCTGGACTGAACAACCTCTTCAGGTCCTTGCCAACCCTATGAATGTTTATTCAGATATTTGAGGAAAATTTAAATAAACATCAATTTTAATTAAAAAAAAAAACAACCGAACCCATTGTCGTGGAGTTGATTCCAACTCATAGCTGCCCCACAGGACAGAGTAGAACTGCCCCGTAGAGTTTCCAAGAAGCGCCTGGTGGATTCAAACTGCCAACCTTTTGGTTAACAGAATCAGCTCTTAACCGCTACACCACCAGGGTTTCCTTAATAATATCTCCCGTTAATTATTGCTGGATAAGGGCCAGGCACTGTGATAATCACATTATAGGCACTATCTCATTTTACCCTCCAGTTATCCCGTGAAGTCAATGCTACTATCCTCCTTTTAAAAAATAAGGAATTTTAGTGTCCTTGAACACATACCCGTGCACAAACCATAGATGTATCTACATTACAAGTTTAAAACGTTGGTGTTCAGCTTCCCTTCTTCATGCTACCTCCCTCTGTACTTTATCTATGACAGTTTGTTTACTCTTCCACCCTCAGAAGAGCTTCGTCTCCAATGCGGAATGAAGAACCATTGCTTTCCCTTTAGCCGCAACCCTATAGGAAAAGGGTTAAATGTTACCTGAGCATTCGTAGGACACTTAGGGGGATTGAAAAAGTTTTTTTTTGTTTGTTTGTTTTTTCCCTTCTAAAGATAAGTGTGGTGGTCCCATTGAAAAGAACTCAGCCTTGTAAGGAGAAGGAACGTCAGGCTGCCATTCTGAAAATTACCAGGTGGTGGCGCTATTTCATCAGAGATGCCACATCCTTTTCTAGTAGATGGGCTTGGATGAAATGAAAGTTGAAGAAATCTTAAAGGGCGCGCATATTTTCTGATCTATTATTTATCATGATTCATGATTTTTAAATATCCTATTTCACTAAGAAATACGAATCCGAGTAAATCGGGAACTAAAAAAATTAAATCCCTGTGTTCAACAATATTCAGCTAATTGTTCTGTAGCAATTGTTAAAACACATTGAAAAACCCATCACAGTTTGGGGTGAATTTTCTTTTATTGTAGATGGAGGACCACGTAGGAAAAAAAGGTATAATGCTGGAACACAAGAAACAATACTGAACAAATGACCTATAAAGTAAACAGGGGGGGGGATGCTACCTCCTGCAGTCTTAAGTATGAAATAAATTCCAATTTTTTAAAAAATCAGATGAAAACTTTTCCTGACAAAGTGAAAGCTTTCTCTTCAAAGAGGTACATGGCCACGCATTTCACCAAGAGATTTTTCTCTTTAGTTTTCCTTTACCCTGAAAAGCCTTTGAAGCAGATATTTTAGTATTCGTTGCATTAGCGAAAGGACCTGATTTGGGTCCCTGTACACGTTTCCAGGCCAAATGGTTAAATAGTTAATGTTTTTCTCTCACTCCCTTCTGGGGACCTTGTCTCTCCTTTGTTTTATTAACCATACTAAAGCCAGCATACCCAAGGCCCTGGAGAAGGGGATTGCGTTATTTATCTTCCTGGAGGTAGCACATAAGCATTATCTCCCTCCCCAAACGATGTTTTCTAAACTTTCTCTCTGATTACACAAAATTTTTAGTCTGTCCAACTAAACCATCTATTTTAAGAGACATTTTCAAACAAGTGTGCTCAGGAACTCAAGTATTCAGGGGAAAAATACTGCCCTCGGTGCAGTCTCGAAGTTACCTCCTAATAAATACACAGTGTGTGTAACTACGGGCTTGGGAGGTCTGTTGGTATTCGTGGGAGTTAACAGCATAAATTCCAAGGGAATCTGGAGAACAGACACTTAAAATAACACCAGTAAAGTCACATTAACCGCAGCATACTCAACACACACTGTTTAACGTGGTGTGATTTTTATTAGGTAATGTGTTGTACCTTAAGCCAGAAAACAAAAACAACCAAATAGGCAAAACTTAGGGTAATTCCTCTAGAAATATTTAATGAGAAGCCAAGCTGAGAAAACCACTCATCTGAATCGAATAACAAAGAGATTTTGTGGGGGGTTTTCCCCAGTCATTCTCTGTGGTCAGATAACTGATACCCGCAGTCTGATTTCCAGAACTCCTCATCAACTGTTCTTAACTGACACTCTCTTCGTGTTCATTGTGATGGAAGCTAAATGCTGGCAGGACGCTGTTCTATTTGGTGGAATTGCCTAGTGCTGCCCTGAGATGGAGCGATTTATATTTCTTAGTGAAGAATTATCTTTATTTACCCATGCCATGTGTCAGCAGAAGAAAACCCAATGCATTAAAATGTCACAGGACCATCAGCCTCTGTGTCTGCCAGTCTGCAATTCTGCAGTGGATTTTGTTCAAAACAGAAGTCTTCCTCAGCCAATTCTAGTCCAGCAGATACCAGGCTTTTGGTGGACATGCGGGGATGGCCTAGGTGGGGATGCGTGTCACGGTCTATATCAGGAAAGTATCCTTGGTGGTGCAGTGGTTAAAGCACTCATCAACAAACCCAAAGGTCGGTGGTTGGAACCCACCAGCTACCCCTCAGGGAGAAAGAGATGGCAGTGTGCTTCTACAAGGAAACCCTATGGGGGCAGTTCTACTCTATCCCTTAGGGTCAGTATGAGTCAGAATCAATTGACAACAATGAGTTTGGTTTGGTTTATCTGGTCTATATCAAGGGAAAAAAAACAACAACACCTACTCAAGGAAGGATATGCCCACTCCTGTTGCTTTACCATTGAAGCCAAGAAGCCCCGATTGGGCCTCAGAGGAATGCGTATGTGTATTTTCCCTCTCTTTTATATTCTCTCTCTATCAAAACCCCTTTCGTTAAAAGTGACTCGGTATCACCAACTGTCAGTTGGTCCTACTATGGTGGTTTGCATGTTGCTGTGATGCTGGAAACTATGCCACGGGCATTTCAAACACCAGCAGGGTCACCCAGGGTGGATGGGTTGTAATGGAGCTTCCAGACTAAGACAGACTAGGAAGAAAGTCCTGACAATCTATGTCCAAAAATTAACCAATGAAAACTCCATGGGTCACAACAGAATATTGTCTGATACAGTGCTGGAAGATGAGCCCCCTAGGCTGCAAGGCACTGTAACAGCCACAACAATGGGCTCAAGCATACCAGTGATCATGAAGATGGGGGGCAAAGTTTTGTTTTTTTGTGCATAAGGTAGCCATGAGTCAGAGCCGACTTGATGGCAACTGGCAACAACAGGTAAAAATTTCCTTTTATTTATCAGTGAGTGTGTGAAACATTTTCACCACTAATATCCTGGAGCAATTTTTTAAAACTCCAGTGTCTTTTCTGGACTGAACTCTTACAGGCCTACCTCCCAAGGAGAACATAAAGTTAGGACACTGAGGTTTGAGCAAATTACATAAATGTTTAACCCCATTTCACTTATCTAATGAGATGCTTATTTTATAATGGGAGCCCTGGTGGCACAGTGATTAAGAGCTTGGTTGCTAACCAAAAGATTGGCAGTTCGAATCCACCAGCTGCTGCTTAGAAACCCTATGGGGCCATTCTACTCTGTCCTGTAGAGTCGCTATGAGTCAGAATGGACTTGACGGGTTTGGTTTGATTTATTTTACAATGAAAGAGGCTCTAATTAGTGGATATACATTTGAAGATGGAGTGATAGAAGTAAAATACAGTATTTTGTATTCTAGAAATTTTTTTTTCTTCTTGAAAAGGTACTTTCTAGTGAACATGTATTGTCATAGACATTTTCTGACATGTGTGCTCAGAAGCTCAAGTGTTCTGGGGAAAAACACTAGTCACTTTTCTAACATCCAATTAATGGACAGTATTTTTTTACCCATAAGTGAAAATAAGTGAAAAAAAAGTCTTTGTTAATGACTCCAGTGTAAACGGCCATTGTGGAAGACATTTTTACACTTAACTGTACTGAACGGAACTCATGATTACCAGAATCGTCATTTTTGCCCTTTCAATAGTAATCATAATAACGTAGTATTAACTGCTTGATCTAACTTATCTAAAAATGCAACAATGAATTAACTACTTGTTTTCTCAATTTTTTTTTCTCAAAGGTATCTGTAGGCCCCAAAGCATAAAATTAGTGTAATCTCACTCTTTCTCTCCATTAAAAAAAAAAATTCTTTTTCTTTTTTTTTTTAATTTTTTCTCTCCATTACCCTCCTTTAAAGAAAGTTTTTTTTTTTACGTCAGATTTCTTAACTGCTGCGGTTATTTTTCTCTTACGGTTTTCACTAAATAACAAGGGGTGGTCATCAGACAATAAATTCTCTTTGATATCTCTTCCAATTTCCTTCAGGATGGAGTGCAGTTTGCCCCAGAGAAATTTAAAACGTTTTTGTTGTATCTTAAATTGCCTCCTGACTTTTTTTTTTTTTTCTTCCTTCCTGGGTAGTTGTAGCTGGTAACAGCAAGAAGAAATGTGACTGTTCTAGAGAATGTATACCACTTTAAAATATATTTTCGCCACCCCATTCCCTTTCGAAATAATGTTTCTGTTAGTGATTAAATAAGGAGTTTAAGAGTGGGTGTCATAGTATCTATAAATAAACTCGAGAACATGCATTATAAAGAGCCATATTTTTACAATCTCATCTCCACTAAACAAAACAACATTTTCTGGCACCTGGACACTCGATGTTTCATGTAGTTCTTATTATGGAACTTCCTTTGTCCTTTTGAGATTGAAGATAATTACTGAATGTGATAGAAACTTTATAGCCATTAAAAATAGAACAGAAGATGTTACCAGACAGCACATTGTTGGAAATAAATATGAAACAGGATTTGAGTCCTATCACACACACTGCTTGGCTTTTCTGATTCCAAAAGGGCACAGGTTTCTTTCCTCTTAATGGTTCAGAAATGTTTCTTTAAGAATTTAGGAAAACGTTGCCAAATAATTGTTCAAATTTTAATTTAATAGAAAATCTGGATAGATGAAATTGCTGGCTTTTAGGCACGGAATGGCCAATTGCTGGAATTTTGAAATGGCTTAGCCTGTAATTGTCCTTCTCTAATTAGCAGATTTGGGCAGGTTTAAGTAGAGGAAGGAAACCCTGGTGGAATAGTGGTTAAGAGCTACAGCTGCTAACCAAAAGGTTGGCAGTTTGAACCCACCAGGTGCTCCTTGGAAACTCTATGGGGCTGTTCTACTCTGTCCCATAGAGCCAAAATCAACTCTGTGGCAATGGATTTGGTAAGTAGAGGAAATGGCACCCAGAAACATAATAGTAAAAACAAAAACTTTTCCATTCAAGAAGGCTTATTGACTTCTTCATTATTGGGTGCGAAGAATGAGGTTGGAAATGAGGTAAGCGTGGGATCTATGCATGCTTGTTCCACCTAAGCTTGCTCTGGCCTTTATGAGTCCTGATTTATTTCTTTTCCTTAAGGGCACCAAAAATACTCAGATCTTAAAAAAAAAAAAAAAGAAGGCAGATAGCATATGGTAAATTTGCAGAGATCTTTTGCAATTTAAATCTGAATTTGGTAAGCTTTGATCTTGAAATTCATCCTTTTGTAGTTCAGAAATAAAGTCTTACTTAAAGATTTCAAACCAACATGGCATTTAAAAAATTTTATTTTATTTTATCAGCTAATAATATGGTATTCACAAACCCCTTTGTGGAATTACAGTAGTTAATTTCAGAACTGTTGTATAAAATAGGGCCCAGCTCATGGTCAAGTTTTAGAATGTGAATTGTGTACCTTTTTGCCAGAGTCAAGGATCCTCAGTTTATTGAGTTTCAAATTCATTGAAAGATGTCCTTCACCAAACATACCAATGTTTCTCTTAACAGTTTTTGAGCTTTTATTTTGTGTCAAAAATCTACTGAGCAATTTGCATGCAATGTCATGTAACCCTCAAAAACTAAGTTAGGAACTAACAGAATCCCCCTTTTACAGATAAGGAAGCTGAAACTCCACAGTGCCTAAGTGCTGGACACGAGTGTTCAATATTGCACAACTAATAAGCCAGGATTTGAACTCAGAGTATGAGTAACACTTGTGCCAAATGTTGTTCTAAGAGATTCACATGGACCTATCTCATTTAATCCTCAATCACAACCATTCTTTTATTGCCGTTTCACAGGAAGGAAACTGAAGCACAGAAAGGTGCTACATTGCCACTCTGTGGCTCTACAGCATTATTTTCCAACATGTATTTTGCATTAAACATAATTTCATGGCCAAATAAATCTGAGAATACTGCTCATTCTAGTCTTCTATTGGGTATTCACCATGCCTACTAGCTCATTAATTGTTCTGTTGGATATTTACAATGCGCACTAGTTCATTAATTGTTTTGAAGAGTCCTACAATAACAAAATTCATTTACTTTTGTTGAACCCAGTGTTCCTCAAATTTACATAACAGAACCTTTTATATACATAACTGATTTTAAGATTCTGCAGAAAACATTGAGAAGTATTCATAGCAGTTTTACCAGTTCCCATCAGGCTGATTCTGACTCGTGGTGACCCGATCTGTGTCAGAGTAGAACTGTGTTTCTTGGAAGAAAGGCCTGGCAATCTGCTTCTGAAAAATAAGCCATTGAAAACCTTAGTTTTCTAGGTAGACTCGAACCTCCAATCTTTGGTTAGCAGCAGACAGCATTAACCATTTGTAATACCTGGGGATAATGCCAGGAGAAATACTTATAAACCTAGAAAATTTCAAGATGGTGGATAACTGGCAAGGACCCCAGATGAGTATGCAGCCCTTAAAGTGCTGAAGACCGAGTGTAATTGGTCAAATTCATATGACCTACTGAAGGTGAGTATAAGCAGCAGTGCCCTTTCCAAATAGTGGTATTTGCCGTCAGATGCTGCCGATGCCCTAAAACTGGCTTCAGGAGATAGGAACTACTTGCTGTCGGGGAAAGGGTGAGCCAAGAAGCAGGCAGGCAGGGGGGAGCACTTGCCTGTTTACTCATCAGGCATCTCAGATCTGTGTGGAAGGAAATTTCTATTTTTCTTCATGGTGCCTGTTTTGACCAGCATTTTCAAGAAATATTACCCCTGTCATAAAATAGGGTGGTGGTGGGAACACCAGAACCTTTGAGTCTCTCATTCTTAAATTTGGTTGTCAAGGAATAGCAGCGCAGCTTGGGAACAAACAGTTTGTGAAAGCTGAAACTGACCAGAAGTGTGTTCTTGAGTACCACTTACCAGAAGCCGTGGAGTCAGTTCCGACTCACGGCAACTCCATGTGTGTCAGAGTAGAACTATGCTCCATAGGGTTTTTGACGGCTGATTTTTCAGAAGTAGATCTCCAGGCACTCCTTCCAAGGTGCCTCTAAGTAGACTTGAACCATCAAACTTCGTGTTAGCAGCCTAGCATGTTAACCATGTGCACAACTCAGGGATTCCGTTCTCGAGCGTGCGCGTGTGCGCGCACACACACACACACACACAGAAAACCCAAACCAAAGTAGAACTGCTCCATAGAATTTCCTAGGCTGTAATCTTTACAAAATAGATTGCCAAGTCTTTCTTTCACAGCACTGCTGGGTGGGTTCAAACCACCAGTCTTTAGGTTAGTAGTAGAGCACAAACTAGTTGCACAACTCAGAGACCCACTCTTGGGTACAGTGGCCCTGATTTTGCCTGCAGACAAAGCTCACAGATCACCCACTGTTAATGGTGGTGTTGCCCACGAGGCTGTGAAACTGAACATGGCCCCTTGAGTTTTGCCTGAATAAAGGACAGGAGCAGATTCTTGGCACACACACACAAAAAGGAGACCTGGGGGTAAGGGTGAAGTGGAAGGGTCGTTCCTTGAATAATTGCAGTGGCTTTCCAGAAAATGTTAGCATTTATCTTACTGCGACATTTGCCTCATTGCAGCTGAGCTGTTTTCTTCTCCTTTCAATGAGATATTGGGGAGATCTGAACTCTGTGATAAATGTTAACTTTTTAATGAAAACCCCTGCGCATTGTGTCCCCGAGGCAGCCTGTGTGGGGCTATAGAGAGAAGCCAGCGAAAGAAACTGCTGCTCAAAATCCCAGGAGGTTAATAGGCAGACCAGCCTGGAAACGGAGAAATCAGCGCAGTGCTTCTCTTTCCCTGCTTTTCCTACAATTTAAGACATCTGGGTACCATCTTAGTGCACAAATATCCCATTTTTTCAACTTCTGGGGGGTTTTTGGCCAAAGGAGTCATTTGTTTTTTATTATTATTAATGGCATCCTCTTTCTCGACAGGCTCCAGACAGCCTTGCTGGTTCAGGTCACTGAGCTGGGCTGGAAGGAAGGAATCCTAGCCTGAACACTTGCCTAATGTGACCACTCTGATGGAAGTTCAAAGGTCATGTCGCCTGTTTGTCCCTGCTTCCTACTGCCAGTCTGTGTATGAATATAGCAATCACACATGGTGTGGGATAAAAACCCTGGAGCTTTGCAACTGGAGATCTCAGAAAGACCTTAAGATGATCGAACCCTGGGTTCTCAAACTTTGTCACACACCAGAATCATCTGAGAGTTTTTAAAAATCCTGATGCTTGGCCTAAACCCAGAGATTCTGATTGAATTGGTCTGGGGAGCAGCCTGGGCCTGGGGAGTTCAACGAGCTCCCGAGGTAATATGAATGGGCAGCAAAGTTTAAGAACCGCTTGCCTAACCTGAAGTGTTCTGCAGTTCCATGGCATGGCAATGGGTGTGTCCCCCTCTCGCATTCTTGGCCACTTTCCCCACCACCCTTCACCACCCCTTACTCCAGTAATAAAACCAAGAAGGTCTGGTGGTCATTGGGCCGAACTAAGATAAACAATTTTTTGTTTCATTTTGTTTACTGTAGGATTTCTCAGAACCTTAATTTTTTTTTTTGACTACAGTAATATGAATTTTTAATCTTTAAGAGGGTGCAGAGGGAAAAGCATTTCCCCCATTTATTTGATGCTTAATTTCATGGAGGAGTCCCTGGGTGGTGTAAACTGTTAATGCACTAGGTTGCTAACCAAAAGTTTGGAGGTTTGAGTCTACCCAAAGGCACCTCGGAAGAAATGCCTGGCAATCTACTTCTGGAAAATCAGCCATTGAAAACCCTACAGAGCATAGTTGTACTCTGACACGCACGGGGTTTTCATGAATCAAAATCAACTCGATGGCAACTGTACCAGGTAATTTCATGGAGGAATTCAGGGAGCTAAGGACCTGCAGTTCTCCCCTTCTTGGAAAACACTGCTTTGACCTAAGAAATAAACCCTAAACAGTGCATGTCTAGTGCATTTGACTCCCAGATTGGATCAATTTTTTAAAAACAGATTTATTGAGATATAATTCAAATACCATACAATCCACTCATTTAAAGTACATGATTCAATGGCTTTTAGTATATTCACAGATATGTAACAGATCACTCTTAGTATCACCCTCCTCTATACAACAAAATAATTTTCAGTAATAAACATATAATAATCAGTAATAATTATTGTTTTGTTGATTTAGTTTTAAAACAGTTGACATTTTAAAAGAAGGTTAAATCCCGATTTAAAAATGTTTTGCCAATTTAGCAAAATATTGCTATGCATGAATTAAAGTTTGCCCTTACCAAACAAAAATTGTACACCTCACAATTCACTGCTTCACTCCTAACTTTTAAATAAAAACTGTAAGTGGTCATATATATATATACACATGTACATATATACACACACATATACATGTATACATATCTATATACACATAGACATATATATACACAGAAACATACTATGTGTGTGTGTGTGTGTATATATATATATATAATTGTTATTAATCTTCACAGTAACCACAGCAGTTGCTTAGAACTTAGACCAACAAAAGACTGGCACTGTTTTGCATGGATGGCACATGGTGATAATGAAAAGCAGATTGTCTTTAGTCAGTTTTATTATTGTTTTAAAATTCACTGCAGACAATGCAGCCCTCTTGTGCATACCTGGGCCAGACCAGCCCCACCATCTCATCCTTGCACTCTGTAGGCTCAGGGTCACAAAACCAAACAGTGGAGGCTGGAACTAAAATTCACGTCTCCTGGTTCTCAAGTCAGTACATTCCTGTGTACCTCATGCTGTGAATAATACATTTATTTCTAAAAAGGGCTCAGAATCTTTAGGAGAAACTTCCAAACTACCCTATAATGACCAATAACAGCCAAACAATCTGAAATGTAAGAGTCAGCCAGAATGTCTATTAGTCCATTTGGTCCTGTGTGTATTGAGTTTCAGATAATTTCAGCTCAGAGGTCTGGGTCTGGGTGACATGTGGCCCTTTAGAAAATAGAGATTGCTTTAGCTTTAATAAGAAGAAAATTGTTATTTCATTTTATTAACAAGAAGCTTGCGTTGCACTGAAAAATTCATTGTCTGCGTTCAGCTTGAATATTGTATTCATTATGTTTCCTAATCTGTGTGATTACTACCTGTGTAATTTGATGTCTGGCATCTGCTATCGGAATTCTTTCAGCCCATTATATTTCCCATCTCTTTTTCTAATGGAGGATAAGATTAGGCCATGGAAAATTGCAACTGACTGCCTAAGGCAAACTGTAACCAGCCGGCAGCTGGATGGAGCAGCAAAGGATGCAAACTTACATGGGAATCAGAGAGGGGCAGACTCAGGTCCACAGTCGGCTACAACAGCCCTCACTAGGAAATGAAATTGGCCAGTTTTCCAACGTAGGGGTTGGCCATTCCCAGATCATCTCCAATAACTCAGGTTGGCACTATCCATTCAGGAGTGTTGTTAGAGTAAAAAATGTGTTATAAGTGGGCATTGTACTGTGAGCAAATTGTGACTTGGAGTCCCAGGGATGACAAGTGGGTATTGGAACAAAACCAACAAACTTGCAGCAATTTTTTTTTTTTGATGGACTCCTACAAATCACAGAATAAAAACAAACTTGCAGCAAATTTTTTTTTGTTGGACACGTGCAAATCACAGAATAAAAACATGATGCAAACATACTTTCCTTTTCTCTCCGTCCAACCACAAGCAGCCATTTCATTTAACAGATAATATGAGGCAGGTGGTATATCATAGTGGCAAGAGAATAGATACTCCTGGCTGTGAATCCTAAATCTGATCAAGCAATTAGAACTTCTGTCTCCATTATTTCAAAGGGGGACTAGAGTAGCTACCTCATAGAGTTGTTATTAAATTAAATTATATTAAATCATGTAAGGTTATATATGTAACATTTATTTATTCAGGCCACAGATCATTGGTGATTCTCAATAATTGACTAGAATGACTTATTTTGGCATCCTATACACTAGTAGGTCATCAATTTTAGATTATCTACTTGGCATTTCATTGCCTTGGTCCTATCAACATCTACATTGACAGAAAATTCCAAAAATCAATCCTTTCTGTCTACACGTAGAAGACTATATATTGTGTGTCTTAGGCCAGTATGGCCATCTACTTATGACTCCAGGTTCTTGAATAATCCAAACCTGGATCCCGAGCCTTCTTCACCTTTTCCTATAGGTGTGATCTTGGTAAAGTTTCCTAATCATTATGAGCCTTAGTTTTTTTTTAATCTGTACAGTGGGGGAGAATGGTATCATCTACATCATGGTTGATAGCATGGGAATTACTTATCACAGTGGTGGGTGCATATATGTTAGCTATTATTTTAATACTACTATGTGACTTTCATGGCTTTGTTTTTCTAATGACTGGTTTACCTCCTGAGGCGGTTGTTGTTAGGTGCCTGTCAAGTCAGTTCTGACACATAATGATGACCCTATAAGCAACAGAATGAAACACTGCCAGGTCCTACGCCATCCTTACAATCATCGCTATGCTTGAGATCATTACTGCAGCCACTGTTGTCAATCCATCTCATTGAGAGTCTTCCTCTTCTTCGCTGAGCCTCGACTTTACTAAGCATGATGTCCTTCTCCAGGGACCGGTCCCTTCTGATAACAGGTCCAAAGAATGTGGGAAGAAGTCTTGCCATTCTAAGGAGCATTCTGCTAGCTATATGTCTTCCGAGACGGATTTGTTTATTCTTCTGGTAGTTCACTGTATGTGCATTCGATATTCTTCCCCAACACCTTAAGTCAAAGGCATAGATTCTTTTTCAGCCTTTCTTATTCATTGTCCAGCTTTCTCATGTATATGAGGTGATTGAAAACACAATGGCTTGGGTCAGGCACAACTTAGTCCTCGAAGTGACACCTTTGCTTTTTAACACTTCAAAGAGGTCTTTTGCAGCAGATTTGCCCAATGTAATATGTCCTTTGATTTCTTGCCTGCTGCTCTCACAGGTGTCGATTATAGGCCCAAGTAAAATGAAATCCTTGACAACATTTATCATGATGTTTCTTATTGGTCTGATTGTGAGGATTTTTGTTTTCTTTATGTTGAGGTGTAATCCACACTGAAGGCTGTAGTCTTTGATCTTCATTAGTAAGTGCTTCAAGTCTTCTTCACTTTCAGCAAGCAAGGTTGTGTCATCGGCATAACGCAGGTTGTTAATGAGTCTTCCTCTAATCCTGATGCTCCGTTCTTCTTCATATAGTCCAGATTCTCGGATTATTTGCTCAGCATACAGATTTAAAAAGTATGGTGAAAGGATACAACCCTGATATACACTTTTCCTAATTTTAAGCCACACAGCATCCCCTTGTTCTGTTCAAATGACTGCCTCTTGGCCTATGTACAGGTTTCACATGAGCACGATTAAGTGTTCTGGAATTCCCATTCTTCGAAATGTTGTCCATAATTTGTTATGATCCACACAGTCACATGCCTTTTGCATAGACAATAAAATGCAGGTAAACATCTTTCTGGTATTTTCTGCTTTTAGACAAGATCCATCTGACATCAGCAACGGTATCTCACATTCCAGGTCATCTTCTGAATCCGGCTTGAATTTCTGGCAGTTTCTTGTCTATGTACTGCTGCAACCATTTTTAAATGATCTTCTGCAAAATTTCATTGAGTGTAATATTAATTACATTGTTTGATAATCCCCGCATTCTGTTGGGTCACCTTTCTTTGGAATGGGCACAAATATGGATCTCTTCCAGTTGGTTGGCCAGGTACCTATCTTCCAAATTTCTTGGTATGGATGAGTGAGCACCTTCAGTACTGCATCTGTTGGTGAAACATCTCAATTGGTATTCCGTCAATTCCTGGAGCCTTGTTTTTCACCGATGTCTTCAGTGCAACTTGGACTTCTTCCTCCAGTACCATCAGTTCTTGATCGTATGCTACCGTCTGAAATGGCTGAATGTCTAACAATTCCTTTTGGTATAGTGACTGTGTATTCCTTCCATCTTCTTTTGATGTGTCCTGCATCATTCAGTATTTTGCCCATAACCGTAAACCAAAAACCCATTGCCTTCGAGTCGATCTGACTCATAGCAACCCTATAGAACAGAGTAGAATTGCCCCGTTGCGTTTCCAAGGAGGGGCTGGTGGATTTGAACTGCCAGCCTTTTCAGTTAGCAGCTGTAGCACTCAACCACTGTGCCACCAGTGGTTGCCCATAAAATCCTTCAATATTGCCATTTGAGGCTTGAATTTTGTCTTTAGTTCTTTCAGCTTGAGAAATGCCAAGCATGTTCTTCCCTTTTGGTTTTCTAACTCCAGGTCTTTGCACATTTCATCATAATACTTTACTTTGTCTTCTCGAGCCACCCTTTGAAATCTTTTGTTCAGCTCTTGTACTTCATCATTTCTTCTTTTAACTTTAGCTGCTCTACATTCAAGAGCAAGTTTCAGAGTCTTCTGACATTCATTTTGGTTTTTTCTTCCGGTCCTTTTTTTTTAATGACCTTTTGCTTTCTTCATATCCCCTAGGGGTGACCACACCCAGTCTGCCCCACCCCCTGCTCAGCTGGGTTGTTGCAATACCAATAGCCCTGGCGTTAATGTGTCAGCAGATTGTCACATGGGGTCCTAGGAATGAGAAATGTTTCTTCTTCCTTTCTCAGTTCTGCTTGCCCTGCATACCCCTGCCCTTGCCGTCCTGTTTGTCTTCTTTCCCTCTGCAACCAGGATGTGGTTTTTCATGTTTCAGTGAGCTTTGGGATACATAAAAAATATTGGGAAAAATAAGGGACATTACTTTTCCTCCATATCAAAATCCCAATCCTTCATCCCATCCACCGACCCCTGTGGCAAAGGTTAACCCTACAGAGCCAAGCCTGGTAATCCAGTGGGGACCAGTGCTGGGCCTTGTCCCTACTCAGGACCTTCAGGCTCAAGTGAAGCCTGCACAGAGGGGCTTCAGGTGGGGATGGAAAGCTTGCTCCTGCCTGACTCTCATGAGGCGACCCTTCCCTGTCAGCCAGTCCTCTGCATGGGCCCACGCTCTGGTCTCCCACTTCCTTCCCTCATGGGAAGAGTTCAGGAGCAGACTACCTTTCAGTGAGATTGAGAAGGGCCAGCCGTGTGGCCCTTTACACTCACCTGCAGCCTTCCCCCCACCATGCCCATGCCCAGCCTGAGATCCAGGCCAAAATGAAGGCTTAGGAAAAGATGGAGAGGATTCAAACCAGGGTGCTACCACTTACTAGCTGCATGACTCTGAACAGACCATTTAAACTGTCTTAATCTCAGTTTCCTCATCTGTAAAATGGAGATAATAATGCCTGATATTTTGTAGAGTTGTTTAGAAAATTAAATAAAATATAGATGGGAGTTAATAAACATGAACTTCTTTCTTTCCTCTCCCTCCATAATAACACCAAGTTTCATCTATTCTAGAATCACAATTTTCACATTTTAGTATTTCTGAGATAGATTTATATCTTACGATCAATGTCTTAGATCTGATAAAATATGGTTAAAAACTACCCTTGATTGAGGACCTACTATTCCCAAATCACCTTCCACATCTTATCTTATTTAATCATCACAATAACCCCATGAAGCAAGTATTATTCTATTTTTTTAGACGAGAAAGCAGCTAGTGACTACTGTATTGGGTAGTGCAATTAATTATATATTAACTATGTGAATCAACAATTGATATTTTCTTGCAGCAGGTGATTTAGCTGGACGACTATTGCTTGCTTCCTCCACTAGTCCAGACTGGAGTTCCCTTGACCAACCAGCCTCATCTCATGACGGTTCCTGCTTCGCTTTAGTCATATCAAAGCCCTTCTCATTCTGCGTACAGTGTATATTCTGTTGTTTCTCTCTTTGTTACCTTTGCTCACTTTCCTCCTTGCCTTCTTCTTACCTTAATCATCCTTTGAGGTTCAGCTTAGGTGTCTAAGTTGCCTACCATCTTTAAAAACAAAACAAAAAAAAAACCCCTGCTGCAATTGAGTCAATTCTGACACATAGTGACCCTACAGGACAGAGTAGAACTACCCCATAGGGTTTCCAAGGAGCACCTGGTGGATTCAAACTGCTGACTTTTTAGTTAGCAGCCAAGCTCTTAACCACTGTACCACATAGCGCTTCCTTTTTTTTTGCACCCCTATTGATAATAATCTATATATAGAAAGCATTTCTTTTGTGGCACTATTTACAAGGTTGGGTTTTTGTCAAGCATCTCGCTTCGATGAGCAACAATAAAGTATTAGAAATTCTAACAGTCCTCCTCCTCTGCCATTTCTGTTTAATGGCTCAGAGTAAAAGAGCTAAAGTACATACTGTGTATTAGCTATCCACTGCTGCCTAATAAATTACCCCAAAACGTAGCAACTTAAGACAACAAACGGCTATTATCTCACAGTTTCCGTGGGTTAGGAATTTGGGAACAGCTTAGCCGGGTGGTTCTAGTTCAGGGTCTCTCAGGAGGCTGCAGTCAATCTGTCAGCTGTGGCTGCAGTCTCTGAGCTTGACTGGAAATGATTCACTTCCAAATTCATTCACGTGGTTGTCGGAAGGCCTTAGCCCCACTGACTGTTGACTGAAGATCTTAGCTCCTCACCATGTGGGCCTCTTGATAGGCTGCCTAACTGTGCTCACAACGTGGCAGATGCTTCCCTTAGAGTAAGGGACTCAGAAAGAGAGAGAATCCAAGACAAAAACTTCAGGCTTTGATAACTTAATGTCAGAAGTGACACACCCCTCTTTTGCCATATTCCATTGGTCACATAGACAAACTCTGGTACAATGTGAGAGGGGCTTCAGAAGGGTATGGATGCCAGGAAGTGGGGATCATTGGGCGCCTTCTTGTAGGCTGGCTACTACAAAATTTAATGTCACTAGTGCCATATGGTTCTCACTTAAGAGGTCCTGGGACCCAGTAATACAATGCTGGAGTCAATGTGTGAGAATGCTCCTTGGTATTTCTTCAGGTGTCAGGCTCTCAGTCACCAACACTCTCACAGAATGTTCTTGCATGTGGACACAGATAAGGAAACTCTCAGGCAGAGGTAGAACTGAGCTCAGAAATTCCATCTTGTCTTTAGGCCTCCATCTTTGTCACCAAAGGGGTGACAGCTCAACCCTGCTCTGGCTTCTCCTTGGCTATTCCTCATTGGCCAATATCAATCCTCTAGCTTCCTCATCTATAGTATGGGTATGCTAATAGTCCCCTAGTTACCCAACAGGGCTGATGTAAACCCAAGGAGTGAATTTAGTGGAAGTATCTGTAACCTGCCCAGCCTTTCACATGTGTAAGATGAAACATTGGTGGCCTAATACAGAAATTCTGAAGACCATCCCTCTTCTCTTCCTCCTCACACCTGCTTTCCCACCATCACATTGCTCTCTACAGGGCCACACAGGACTCGACTTTAACAAATCCTGTCAGATGTTTTCTTTTGGTATCTTTTTTATTGCAGCTAAAATTCCGAGGGCTGAATAGGGGGAATGCTGCTGAAATCACCACAAGCCCTGGGCCTCACTTCAAAGCAGCTTTCTTCATTCTTCACACGCTGTTTTTAGAACCTCTTCTGTTCTCTCCCAGGAACCAGAGTCTTGTGGAGATTTTCCTCAGTGATATCACTATTTACAGAACTCTTGCCCTGGACATCGTGTTTATATCTGATTTGTACATGTCCACATGGCCCATAAAGTTTGTAAAGGGGTTAGGGAGCTTTTCCTTGTTCATAAATCTTCCCCTGCAGCCACCCTCTAGGAGTGGGAAAGAAGGAGGCTGAAATGAGAGAGGAAGGGTGCTTGGAGAAGGAAGGGACAGCAATGGTTATCAGCATGAGACCCCCTTTCTTGACCTTCTCTTCATTTCTCTCCCTTGGGATTAGTTGGACAGTAGACCAGAGATGGTCAAACAATTTGTGCTCGACTACTAAACTACAGTTGGTGGTTTGAACTCTCTCAGTAGCAACATGAAAGAAAGGCCTGGAGATCTGCTTCTGGAAAGATAACAGCCAAGAAAACCCCATGGAGTAGTTCTACTCTGTAATACATGGGGTTGCCACGAGTCAGAATCAACTCAGTGGCAACGGGTTTGAGTTTTGTTGTTGTTTAGAGCAGAGGTGATACATGTTAGAGCATGAAATCTGCTGCCTTGGGCAGGTTAATTAAACATTCTAAATCTCCATTACATCATCTGTTAAATGGGGGATGATAATAGTGCCTACTCACAAGATTGTTCTGAGGATTAAACAAGAGAAGGCTCATAAAACATTTAGCATCGGCATAGAAAATAGCAAATGTGCAATACATTTTTATTGAAAAGTAAGAAGGGTCCTCCTGGCTATCTATTTCCTGTCCTGCCTCCGTCCCCAGGCCCCCAAGACTGATAACCGTAGTTGATTCTTCAGTTATTGTCACCCTAAAAACCTGGATGCTCAGAACCTCTCCCTGTAATGAGCAACCTGATACCCCCAAACCCCCAGTAAGCATTCCAGCAAAATGAAGTCTTGCCAGGCATAATTTTTGTTTGTCTCAAGCTGAGATTTATTCCATTTCAAAGTTGATATACTACTGAGTACAACTCCATGAATGGCTATGTGAATGTTTTTGAATTTTAGGAGGAACCATTACAGTACACAATACTCGGGAAGCCAGCACAACTTGTACAAGGCAAGGTCATGGAAGCTCCATAGATACGCCCAAATTCCCTGAGGAACTGAATTGCTGAACTGAGGGCTGTGGGGACTGTGATCTCGGGGAACATCTAGCTCAATTGGCATAACTTAGTTTATAAAGAAAATGTTCTGCATTCTACTTTGGTGAGTAACGTCTGGGGTCTTAAAAGCCTGTGAGCAGCCATCTAGGATACTCCACTGATCTTACCCATTTGGGAGCAAGGAAGAATGAAGAAAACTAAAGACATAAGGGAACGATTAGTCGAAAGGACTAATGGACTACATCTACCACGGCCTCCACCAGACTGAGTCCAGCACAACTAGATGGTGGCCAGCTACCACCATTGACTGCTCTGCCAGGGGTCATAACAGAGGGTCCTGGACAGAGATGGAGAAAAATGTAGTTAAAATTCTAACTCAGAAAGAAAGACCAGACTTGCTGGCCCGAAAGAAACTGGAAAAACCCTGAGAATATGACTCCCCCGACACCCTTTCAGCACAGTAATGAAGTCACTCCTGAGGTTTCTCCCTCAGCCAAAGATTGGACTGGCCCATAAAGCAAAACAAGACTAAAGGGGCACATCACCCCTGGGGCAAGGACTAGGAGGCAGGAGGGAATAGGACAGCTGGTAATAGGGAACCTAAGGTTGAGAAGGGGGAGTGTTGACATGTTGTGGAGTGGTTAACCAATGTCATAAAACAATATGTGTGCTAACGGTTTTAATGAGAAACTAGTTTGTTCTGCAAACCTTCAACTAAAGTACAATAAAAATAAACATTTCATACCAAGTCCCAACCCTTCCTGCCCCCCTCCACCTTGGAACAGGAGATGTCTGCAGATCAGTAGAGGTACACCATAAGAAGAATAGATCAATAACAATTCACCACTGGTCACACAAATTCCCTTGGCAGTTTCAGCCAACTGGGGTTCAGGAAAGTCATTACAGGACATGTCTACCCAGGCAAGGCGAGGGAGAAAAGAGTGTGGAATTATTTTTTGAATTGCCTCTCACTATTAAATCAGGTAACTTGGAATAAAAAAAAAAAAAAAAAAAAATTGATTCTTGAATTATTTACAGTTGTCTGGAGGATCTTCCGGTCTCTGAAATTCCCTTCAGCAACCCCCTCATCAATTACCATACATTCTCTATGACGTGGCCAGAGTGATCTTTTTAAAAATGCAAATCCTTTGGTAAAGGTTTGACAACCCTTTGATACACTTTCAATGACACCCTACTGCTCTTGGGTGAAAACAAAACTGCTGAATGTGGCCTTCATGACACTGTGTGGTCCAGCCTAGCCCACCTCCCTGGCCCCACTGCACAGCTCAGCTGACTTCTTTCTCCCCTCTGAGCTTCACATGCCTGCTGTCTGTCTGAGAGGCCTTCTTCTCCCGCCCTCTGTCTTGTTAACTCCTACTTACCTTTCAGATCTCACCCCCTCGCCACTTACTCAGGGAATGACCCCGAACCACTCTCCCATCCCACCTAGACTTCCCAGTTACCTGCCATATTCAGCTTTGTGGCATTTTCCTCAACCATCATTAAATGATTCATTGTGAATTTATTTATATACTGTTTGTCTTTCCTGCCAGAATATGTGGTCTTTGAGAGCAGGGGTTTTGTCTGTCTTTTTTATCCCCTTAGCACCATAAACAGTGCCTACAGCCTACTAAAAAAAAAAATTTGTTCCATGAGTGTCTGAATCCCAGATTCAGCAGTTATCCACTTATTTCTCTACCCTGCAAGCTATCTTAGTGTCCTAGGGCTGTGGTAACAAAATACCACAAACTGGGAGGCTTCAAAGAGCAGAAATTTATTGTCTTACAGCTCCGAAGGTAGGAGTCTGAATTCAGGTTATCCTCAGGGCCATGTTCTTTCTGAAGGCTCTAGGGGAAGGCCCCTCCTTGCTTCTTCTAGTTTTTGGTAGCCCTAGGTGTTCATTGGTTAGTAGATGCATCCTTACATGATGTCTTCCCCTTGTGTGTCTCTCTTCATCTTTTCCTCTTTAATATGGCACTAATCATATAGGATTAGGACCCACCCTACTCCAGTACGACCTGCGTTAGCCTAACTGATAGCATCTTCAAAGACCTCATTTCTAAACAAAGTCACATTCACAGGTATTGGGGGCTAGGACTTCAACATATCTTTTGGGGGGCACAATTTAATCCACAACACAAGGCCTTGATAAATAGAATGTAGTCCACATCAGGATATTATCTGATGGATCCAGAAATTTCCCAGATTGCTTACAAGTAATTGAGTCATAGGAGTCCTGGTGGTGCAATGGCTAAGCGCTTGGCTGCTAACTGAAGGGTCCGTGGTTCAAATCTACTCCCTGTTCTGCTGGAGAAAAGGCCTGGCTATTTGCTCCCATAAAGAGTACAGCCTAGGATACCCTATGGAGCACTTCTACTATGCTCTATAGGGTCACTATGAGTCAGGATCAACTTGACAGCGCACAACAACAATTGAATCATGACATTTTAGTAATTGAAAGAATGCTGAATTTTGTTAGTCCAACCCCTTCATTTTATAGATGAGAAAACTAATGTGCAACAAGGTTAAAGTCATTCAACTCTTTAACTATGGAGCTGGAACTAGGATCCAAGCCTTCAAATTCTCTAGCATGCACACTTCCTGTTTAGCCAATAGAGTTGATGCCCAAAATGCCAAATAAATGCATAGCTATGACATAACTATAATGGTGACCCACCCTTGCTGCTACCTCCCTGCCTCCTGTCACTGCCCCATCACTTTGCCAGCACCTGTCCCACCCTGAGGAGACACAAGCCTTCATTACACTATCACTCTCCCCCATTCTGACACTGCTGAGGGCCCTGCCTTTGAACTGTGTTGCCATGGCAACCACTAGCTTAGGAACATCAGCCTCACTACCCTCAGTTGCCTATGCTGAGGTGGATGGCTGCCAAGCAAATCATAGGCAATTCTTTGAGTCAAGAAGGCTGAAAGCCTCAGATCAAGTTCAAATTATTTGGAGGATGTGTGTGTCAGGGACATTTAGCATCAGTTTTGATGGGAAGGCAGATAAAAGCTTGATTTAGGACGCGGGTAGGGGAGGCTCAGGGCAGCTCAGCCTCAGAGCCGGGAGAGCTCTTCCAGAAGCTCTTTGATGTGAAGGAGACGTTGGGAGTTGTGTAATTCTTGCAGGCGGTCCAGACACAAAGGCTGCTCAAACAACGCCAAGGGGCCAAATATTATGCCGAGTCTGCTTGTTTTGCCCTCCCTTTCTCCCCCTTCCCTTCATCTTCCCAACAAGCCCGAATCCAACCTGTAAGTTCTGTCCTGGGGAGAGAGGACATTAGTGTCATAGGAGTAAATTTACAAGGCTGTTGGACTTGGGAAGTAATAAGAGCTGTGAGGGGTTCTTTATATTAAGAGGGGTGGTCAGCGCGGTTATATAGACTAGTCGCCAGGTAGCCTAAGGCGAGCTCTGATTACTTGGGACGGCCTTACAAATTGGTCACATCCCATTTAACTCATATTAATTCACATCACCTACCCCGGGGGTAACAGGCAGTATTTTCCTTCCTTTTGTTTCTTCTCCCCATCCCCCAGTGACTTCCTCTTTTCTTTTGCTCTTTGATCCAAGAGTGTCAGCCTGACTGTTTCTAGTTTGCTCGGATTTCATTTTCCTACTTAGCTGTTGCGCTTGCCAGCCCCCAGATCTTTGGCATTGTAAACCCCGTGCTGCGTCCGCCCCTCTCACAGCCTGCTTTCTATCAGGTTTACCGAAACCTAGTTGCCTGATCAGTCCCAAGTGCTAGCAGGATAATAACTTTCCTTAGCAGAACAAAATGGTGCGCAGAGAGTGTTGCCTTTTCTGCTTCAAAGGCTTGAGAGATTCCTTTAACCACAAAAATGAGAATAGAATGTACTGGATATACAAGTGTCCCATGATAGCAATCTGCCTGCTGGAAATGTTCATGAATTACCCTTAATTTACCTCAAAATGGACCTATGTTGGCCTGGAAGACGCACTTTTCCTTTTTTACTTAAATGGACTGTTACTCTGAACACTTTTTTTTTTCCTTGATATGGGAATAGATGTTTGGAACAGGTTGGGGAAAAATGCCCCGTAGAAGTTTCACAAATTAAACTAGACTCATGCTATCATCTGAGTGCTTTGTACCAGTGAAAGAAAAGGGAATTAGGAGCATTTCCCCCTGTTAATACACTGTCAGCCCCATAGGGCCAGGATGAGAAGATTAAAGACTCTGTTGGATGGGTGAAGGCAATGAAACACCAATTCTCCAATTCCTTTCATGCGTTTCATGAAAAGGGGCAGAAGTGACAGACCCCTCTGTGGCTGGATTTATGTGTCCAGGAGACTGGAAGAGTGGCTCCGCCAAGACAGAGGGAGGGCCCTGCTTTCTAAACACATAGGACACCCCCTTGCTTTGTGCAGGGTCCTGGACAGATTTCCCATCTCTTCTCCCTTCCATGTTCATAGCAATGGCTAATTAATATGTATTTTCAAGATGTTGGGACTTCCACAACTTTAAACCTTGTGAGCACCATCAGAATCCCAGGGTCTTAATCCCACGGAATCTGAACAGATGCAGGGGGGAAGAGTACCAGTGATGGCAAACCTTATTTTTTTCCACCCAGAGCCCCTGCCCTCTCACTAGCCATGTCACACCTGCATTTTTGAAGGGAAATGTCATAATATTGCTAATCAATAGGAAGAGTGACAGGCCCATTTGTCAAGAGCAAGCCAGCATTGCAGTTGTTGTCCTCCTCTGCATCTTTCTCTTGGGCTTTGCAAAGGGAAGCTCAGGGAAGGGCCTGGGGTGTGCCTTGGGCAGTCCGCTCCTAGGCAGAGGAACAATGGCCGCTGGGTGAAAGCAGTGCGACCATCCTGACGATGCTTTGCCCCACTTGGTTGGTAGAAACATCAAGTCCCTAAGAGTGGCATGGAAAAGGCCCCAGACAGCCTGCTAAGGCAAGAGGGTCTTCTGCATCAGGAGGTCTGTGGACCTTTAGCCCGGGGAGTGCAGTTTCTTTTTCGTTGTTTTGAGCTGCAGATGTTTCTTGCTGGTCCTCTGGTCAGAGGGACAAGTAGGTCATCTCCAAGGAATGAGCGGAGGGGTGGGGTTGGTGCTCAAATGGAATGAGGGTTTTCATCTTTGCTCTGGGGAAAATGTAAGCAGAAGGTGGAGAATGGTGGCGGGCAGTCTCCAGCTCCAGCCCTGGCTCCACACTGGCTCCTCTGAGTTGATGTCAGTGTGGGTGGGCAACAATCAGGTTGGTCAGGCGTGACGCGTGGGTGTGGGCTGGGGTGACAGGATTGAAACGCCCCTTCCCGCCCCACCAAAATAACTTTTATCTTAGGGAATTAATCTTAATCAACTCTTATATCTCTGGCTTTAGCTGGCCCAGATTATTTTTATGGCTTTTCATACTTCGGAGGTCCCTGGGAGCCGTAATTTTGTTTGCTTGGTGCAAGGGAGCAAAGGCTGATATTAATAAGGGAGACCTTAAAGAAACAGTGACAGCTTTTCTGGAAAACTTGCACTTCCACCGTTGGCTTCTTCTTGCCCTTAAAGGGAGCTGATGCTCCAGAAAAATGGGTCTTTTTTTCAAGGGACCTCCAGTTTTTGTCGTTAGAAAAACAAATAATATCCAATTTAAAGATGAAAATCCAACCCCACTGCCATTGAATGGATTCTGACTGATAGCGACCTCATAAGACAGTGTAGAACTGCATCATAGGGTTTCCGAGGCTGTAATCTTTACGAAGCAGACTGCCACATCTTTCTCCAGTGGAGCAGCTGGTAGATTCGAACCACCGACCTTTTGGTTAGCAGCCTAGTGCTCTCACCACTGTGCGACCAGGGCTCCATTTAAAGGGAAAGGGGGTATTGATACTCTATTGCCAGGGATACATCTTTCAGAAAAATGTGAAAGCAGATTTATCAGGAAGAAATACCTTCCAATTCATAGTTAAACCCAGAGGTCAGTGACTCCAAAATCTATCGGGCCTAGTGTGCAGCCAGGGCATTTGATGGAGACAAGATTTGGCTAAGGGAAAGAAAGGTGTAATCTAACGCTCTGTGTACTCTCTAACTTAACAGGGAAAAAATCTCTTTGAGGTTAAAGTTATACAGAAGGCAGTAACATGATATATGGGACAAACACGCACATAAAGCTTTAGAGTCGAACATACTTGGGTTTGAATCTCAACTCTATTGTAAGACAAGTCATTTAACTTGAGTCTTGATTTTCTCATCCACAGAATGAGGAAAAGACTATCTAGATATAATGAAGCCAAGTTATCTTCATCAGGAAGCTGGATTGCCTGTACTACTATTCTGTAATAATCATCTGTTTCCCCTCAGGATAACCTATAAAATGTGGAAAATTGATGAGGCCATATTTAAAAAACAGGTGCCAGTTTGCAGAAATCGTGTCACATAATCTTTCTAAAAAAAAAATTTGCCATCAAGTCAAATCCAACTTATGGTGGCCCCATGTGTGTCAGAAGAGAATTGTGCTCCATAGGGTTTTCAATGGCTGTTTTTGGGAAGTAGATTGCCAGGCCTTTCTTCTGAGGCACCTCTGGGTGGGCTCAAACCTCCAACCTTTCAGTTGATTGCAGAGGGGGTTAACCATATGCACCACCCAGGGTCTCCTTTATAGAGTCTACTGTTAGTTATAAAACTCTTAGAGAAAGCTAAGTTAAAAGGAAGCAGGTTTAAACCTGTAAAAAGAACAGATTTTAAGATTTTACAAGAAGATGCTATGATTTGGAAACATGTAGTTTGCTTAAGAAACCTACAGAAAGGGATCTGGGCTTGGTTTATTCTTAGGTGGAAAATCCCCTAAAATGTTTTTACTCACAGAACTTTTAAAGAATTAAGTTGAACAGAAAAAAAAAAAAAAGGGTCCAGGAAGGCAGAGACACCTGGATTAAGCCTTCCATTAGGGATATCAGGACTTGGTACCCTGAAATTGATTTCTGGGGCTCTTGCTTTTTATTATGTCCACATTTGGAGCCCCCCAAAAAAGAATGGGTTTGGGTTTAGTTTAAGGAGAATGAAACAGTGATCCTGAGGTCATCAGGAAGGCTTGAATGTTTGTTAAAAGCATATCTATTTTCCTTCAGTCCCTATCTGTTCTTGTGCCAAGTGAGCTCCCAACTGTTAAAGATTTCACAGCTGTTTAGATGGCCCTGCCCACTGCCACAGGACAGACTCCTGCCACCCAGACAGACATCTGACAGCCCAGCTGGGGGCCACATCTACCCACTGGCTCTGGAAGGCTAAGAGTAGTTTGGTGAGGAGGTGAGAAATAAGCCCTGGGGTCTGATTTCATCCAAACCTGCACATTCAGATCACCTGGGGGTGTTTTAAAAGTCCCACTGCCAGGCCACACTCCATACCAATTAATTCCAAGCTTCTGGAAGTGGGAGCCTGTCATCAGTATTTTTTAAAGAGCCCCAAGTGTAGTGAGTTCGAGGGAGCTCTAGGCTGATCAAGGGAAAAGATTTGGCCACGAGATAGCAGCATTGCATAACAATTTATTGGGTCCAGTGCACTGACAGCTGTACGCAGGGTGCAATCCCCACAGCAGCCTAGATCTGGGCTTTCTGACTCCTAGTCCAGTGCTCTTCCCACCATGCATATGGCCTCTGTGCTCAAGGAGCTTCCCTCTGGTGGGGAGAAGACACATTCACTCACATGAACATAGAAAGAACGCACAATAAATGAAAGACTCTTTTTCCTCTCTGAGTTACCAATCAGTTGAGATCAGAAGTAAAAGCCAAATGGGGATCCACATCCAGCATCAGCTTCTTAATGGTGCAGCTGGATTGAAGAAAGTGGCAGGGCCTCCTCCTGCCCCCTGGACCTAGCCCCAGGACCAGGCATCGCAGACCTCCCCATGCAGACACAAGCTGAGAAGCTGAGCAGAGCAAAGACCCTGCTCAGTATTTGCAGCAGACGGCTGGAAATGCAAGGTGAGTCCACCGTGTAACAAGTTGTAGGTCCAAGGAGGGCAAGAGCAGCACTCCTACATTTTCTGTAGATTAACACAGGGTGATTAACAGTGAACCCTGTTTCCTTCGTCAGAATCTTAAGTCTTTCCTCTTCTCTTGGAGAAAGGAGACTATGAGCACTGAAAGAGGGACTGGAAGTGTTGGTTGTCATACTGTTTGCTCCCTTGCGGGATGAAATGGAATCAAGTAAACATGATGAGGAGGAAACAGGATCCTTCTTACACCAGGCAGAATGTGAATACATGCCATACAAATGATCTTGGAAGTAGGAGCTGAGTTCTGTGAAGGGGGAGGGCGTTGTGGCCACAGAAAGGCTCCATGAAGGGTTAAGAGATGACCTGGGCTTTGAAGAAGAAACAGAAACTGAACAAATGGAGTTTTTCATGAAACATCTTCTGATTCTCTGATCCAGGGCAAACACACTGGGTATTGGAAACCGAGGGCCCCGTTCTAATACATATGATAAGGGCGATAGATTACTAAATAATCAGGGCCAGCTAAAAATGCCTTTTGGGGTGATAATGGCAGCCCAGGACTCCAAGGATGTGTGACAGCTGGTCCAACACTCCCTTTGAGATATACTACATTTTAATGTGCTTTTGAAATGTCGACAAGGATGAGTTTTGCAAGTTTGAGGAGAAGAATTCATCATATCACCACGTGGTAGGACATCACAATGTTGGCTTTAGAGACAGCAAAAGCTTGGTTCCAGTTCCGGCCCTGATACCTACCAGAGGTGTGACCTCAGATATCTCACATGTCCTCTCCATGACACAATTTTCTCCAGTAACATGAGGATGATAGTAGAGCCTATTTCAACGGGTGGTTCTGAGGCTTCAGTGAGATAATGCATGCCTGTGAAGAGCCTAGGTCCTGATGTGCAGGACATGCTTAATAATGTAGTCACAGTAATTATTGTTTTGTATTGCTGCTAGTACCTTGAGATTCATCCTGCTACGGAAATACCTCTCAATGGTGTATCAAGGCTATTGTGGTTAGTTACAGTCTAGTCGGCTTTGACTCACGGCAATTTTATGCATAACGTTGCCCGGTCCTGCACCGTCTTCATGATTGTTAGTATGTTTTAATCCATCGTTGTGGCTATTGTGTCAATCCATCTCATTGAGGGTTTTGTTCCTTTTCCATGACCCTCTATCGAACGTGATACCCTTTTCTAGTGATTGATCTTTCTTGACAATGTGTCCAAAATAAGATAGCCAAGGTCTCAGCATCCTCACCTCTAAGGAGCATTCTGATTGTATTTCTTTCTTTCCTTTCCTTTTTTTTTTTTTTGCCTTTTCTTGTCCTTTTATATAAGTGAGGTCATACAATATTTGTCCTTTTGTGATTGGCTTATTTTGCTCAGCATAATGTCTTCAAGCTCCATCCATACTATAGCATGTATTAAGACTATTTCTCCAATTGGCTGAGTAGTATTCCATGGTATGTACGTACCACGTTTTGTTTATCCATTCATCTGTTAATGAACATTTAGCTTGTTTCCACCCTTTGGCTATTGTGAATAGTGCTGTGATAAATATTGGTGTACAAATCTCTTTTTGAGTCTCTGCTTTCAAGTGTTTTGGGTATATACCCAGGAGTGGAGTTGCTGGGTCCTATTTTTAGTTTTTTGAGGAACTGCCACACAGTTCTCCACAATGGCTATACTATTTTGCATTTCCACTAGCAATGGATAAGGGTTCCTATTCCCCCACATCCTCACCAACATTCATGGTTGTATTTCTTTTAAGACTGTTTTGTTTGTTCTCCTGGCAGCTCAAGGCATAGTCAATATTTTTCACAAACACCACAGTTCAAATGCATCAATTTTCTTCTTCTGTCCTCCTTCATTGTCCAGCTTTTGCGTGGATCTGAGGCGATTGAAAAGATCATGGCTTGGGCCAGGGTCAACTTATCCGTCAAAGTGACATCTTTACTTTTTATCAGGACTAGAACTACCTAAATGTGGCCAAAAAACTTATCTTGCTTTCCTTCTTGTCATCTTTGGATCTCAGATTTTCTCTCTTACCTCCAGGAGACTTGTCATCTTGGATGAGAAGGTGAAGCAGATCTTTTCCCCCTTTCCCCTTCTATTAATATTGTGTCCATTCTTCAAGTTCCCTTTCAAATTCCATTTGGGGAAATTAGGAAACCCCTTCTGGAGGCCCTGGCATTCATCTCTTCCTCTCAGCTCCCAAAGATCTTTCTAATTTTATTATGACATTTATCATCTCTCCTGTGCTGTAGCAGTTACGTACCCATCTGCCTCCCTCACCACACAGTAACTTTCCTGAGGGTAGGTTCATCCTGGAACTTCCTACAGCACATAGTACAGTACCTGGCACACAGTAGATAATAAATATTTGTTACATTGGAATGATTCAACATTTTTTAAAAAGACTGCTTTATAGCCATTCAACTTCCCATTTATCTACTGATCTTTCCAACTCGGAGGCATAACTTTGAGGATTACCATGAAGCAAGCCAAGCTTCAAGATAGAAGTAAGTGATTATCATTCCTGGGTGGTTGATACCATCCCAGACGGAGGTGGCTATAAAGTACAGGACAACGAAATACTGGAGAAACTACAGATGACTAGTAGTTAGGGGCTAATTCTGCTATTGTATTACTGTGTGATCTTTAACAAGCTCTGACCTCTCTGTGCTCAGTTTCCCCACTTGTAAAATGAAAGTGCTGAACTCTCCCTTTTACTTATAAATGTTTATGGTTTGTGAATTATTTATTTAGATATAAAGTGGGATTTTGCCATTGTTCTTTACATCACCCTCTCAAAGCAATAAATTCAGTGGTCAGGTTTTTTCAGTCATACAGTTCAGAGTGGCTTGGCCCTTCTTCACACTCTTCCCCACCATGAAGAGTCATATTGTTCCACTCACTGTCCCCAGTATTCATGTACTTGCAGGTCATTTGCCTTGGTACTTCTTATTCCTCCTTGCCTGGAAGATGCTCCCCTCTTTCTCTGTCTGGAAAACTCCTATAGATTCTTTAAGGACCCTTCTCCTGTCACTTCCTCTGTGAAGCCTTCCCTGATCTTTCCATATGCCTCTGCGCATATCCCTGTTATGATCCTTATGTCACTTTATTTTATTTATTTGTTTAAATATAACTTTGAGATTCTAGAGGAAAGAGAGCATGTCTTAGTCAGCTCTGTTTCTAAAACATTGATCAAAACGTGTTTACTGAACAAATAGTTAGATAAATAATTTACTTCTTAAGGAATCTGTGGAGTAAACTCTGAGAGAAATGGTTGGATAGATTTTTGCATCTAAAAGTTCACCCATTCCCGTGCTGGGGTTGTCCTGATATAGCTGTAATCAAAAACTTTGATTTGAATTTGGGTCCAAAGGCTTCTTCTGCTCCGTGGCTCTGCCCCTTGCCTTTGTTTATGCTGGAATGTCTTGCCAGTATTATACAGATGCTAAAATCTTTTCTGAAACCTCAGTGGTTTTTACCAAGTAATACAAACCATTCCGTAGGGCTCACACTAGAGACGAAAAATAAACTTTAAAACCAGCTTCCAAAACAAAGAGCAGACAATCCTGACAAAGGTTTTAAAACATGATATTTGTAGGTAGCAGAAGAGATGATTTACGGCATGACTTCAATGAGACTGAGGGGCCTGGAACGCCCACTTGACCACATGCATGTGTCAGTAAGACACAAGAACCACTCATCTGTCTTCACACCTTTTTCTCACCCAGAGTGAAATTTGTTTTGCCTGGCAAAAGATGTGGCCTGAGCCAAGGGAAGACACATTGGGTTATGTTTCCTGAAGGATCTATGCTGCTATAGTGAAAAGACAGCAATAACTTGCCAAGGAACCCGGGGGAGACATAGACCCTTTGACCCTACCGTTCTGCCAACCATAGTCAAGTGAATGGTGTGGTAAATGGGCTCAGGTTACTTGTATGGGGTAATAAAGTAGGGTTTTTTTTCTCTAACTTGGAAAATTAGTAATTTTTACACTATCACAGAGCAAATGAAACTGTGGCTAATGTTATACAATTTATGTAGCTGATTCCACAAAGTTTTCAGTTGGCTCATTTTTCTGACAGTTAAAAGGCTTTCATCTTCTCTGAGATTTGTGGGGTGAACTGGAAGTTGCCCACCCACAGCCCCCAATGCTATGTTTACCTTCTCAAAGACCATCTCTTCCACATCACACTTTTTACAGACGAGGAATCTGAGACTGCCTTCACTTTAGGGACTTGTCCCAGATCATAGAGCTGGGATGTAGCAAAGCAAGAACCAAAACCTGGTCCCACAAGGCCTGGTCACAGGCACTTCTGTTTGGATGGTTAGGAGTCTTCATGAAAAGCGACAGAGTGCTTGGTTTTGCTATTTTTTCAAAAGAAATGGAAATCCCCTTTATCCTTCCATGCCACCATTGCAAGCTACCTATTTTGGATTGTAGTCACCCACACAGTAGAGGGGAAAGCGGAGGGAATCATTGCATGCAAGTGTTGGTAACTTTTTGCCTATGTTTCCTCCAGTGGTGCCCATGGGTTTTACTGTGGGGTGGATCCTATCCCAGGGAAAGAAGAAAGTTTTTGATTTATCATCTGAAAAATAAAATAGTTATGGTCAATGATAATAGGAATGTCCCTCCACTCCCACCCCCCCCCCCCAAAAAAAACCTCTGCCAATCTCAGTGAGCTTCTTCCCTTGCTTCATAGCACAGTTTCCTCAAAACACTAACTTCCAAGGTGTCTTAGGGCAGGTTCCCTAAAAGCAGAACCTAAGAAGCTGATTCTTGAGCAACAGGTTTATTCAGGAAATTGCTCTCGGATGAAACCTGACAGGGAGTGAGGGAAGCAGTCTCTAGGGCAGGAAAGAAGGTAGGCAAAGCTGGTGGGTTCAGCTGTAGTGTTGCCTCATTCCTGATCCAGCAGGAAGCTCTGGAATGTGAACGGTTCTCCTGACTTGAGGCAAGGGGACTGGGCTTTGATACTGCTCTATCCGTCAGTCTTTGGCTGCAAGCTCTGTTGGGAGGGGGTGGTTGCAGAGCCTCCCAGGTATCTCTAAGCTATTGCCATCCAGGTGGCCATGAGCAATTCTCTGAAACAGGGGACAGTGCAGCTGTGAGCTGTTAGCAGTCAGTTTGTACAGCCGCTAAGGGGATGGGTGCACCCCTGAAGAGGACCTGAACAGGGACCCAAAAGCGTACACTCAGCAATGCCTCAGAAAACAAACAAAAGATAACTGCCTGTCGCATAACACAAAACAAGACGTCAGCCTTGTTCGCAATAAAGCGTAATCCATAGTTCTATTTATATTGTGATGGCACAAAAAAGACACTGAAAACAAAGACGAACTATAAACACCACCTGTGGAGAGATCTGTTAGAACCATGCCTGAGTGACAAAATACTTAAGTGCCTCATAGAAGCATGGCTTCTGGGTAAAACTGAAGTTTCGCTTTGTTGCTGTTGTTGGCTGCTGAGTCTCCGATTCATGGCGACCCCATGCACAAGGGGATTGGACCATTGTGAGCCATACATAGGGTTTTCACTGGTTGATTTTTTGGAAGTAGATGGCCAGGCCTTTCCTCCTAGTCTTAGTCTGTAAACTCTATTGAAACCTTTTCAGCATCATAACAACACAAAAGCCTCCACTGACAGACAGGCAGTGGTTGCTCTTGAGGTGCATGGGTGGGAATTGAACCCAGGTCTCCCACATGGAAGGGGAGAATTCTACCACTGAACCAAAAAGCCCTTGATACCAGGATTCCTCTGGCTTTCTGATCTCTGTGACTCCCTTTACCAATGATCACAACACCTGTTGCCTGTGACTTGTAAACTGATTAAAGGCAGCTTGGACCTCAGGGCCTGAGAAAAGAAAGCAATTATTTCAGAGTTACTAATTAATTGAGAGAATCCACTCACAGCCCTTTGCCGCAACAAAATTATGTCCTTGGGTGGGTTTGGCTACTTGTCAAGATGGGAAATACATGACAGAGTTCTGCTACACTGTCCCCAACTTAGTTTGATTAATTGTATTAACCTCATGTTGAGCAACAGTGATATGTCAAGAATTATACTAGTTCTACAGAGGCAAAAGGACAAACATTGTATAAGACTACTATTATAAGATCTTGAGAAATAGTATAAACTGAAAAGAACACATACGTTTGTGGTTATGAGGGGGGGAGGGAGGGAGGGTGGTAGAGGGTTTTTTACTGATTAATTAGCAGCTAAGAGGAAGGACAATACTCAATACATGGAAGGTCAGCTCAACTGGACTGGACCAAAAGCAAAGAAGTTTCCAGGATAAACTGAATGCTTCAAAGGTCAGCGGAGCAATGGCAGGGGTTTGGGGACCATGGTTTAAGGGGACTTCTAAGTCAACTGGCAAAATAATTCTATTATGAAAACATTCTGCATCCCACTTTGAAATGTGGCGTCTGGGGTCTTAAATGCTAACAAGCGGCCAACTAAGATGCATCAGTTGGTCTCAACCCACCTGGAGCAAAGGAGAATGAAGAACACTAAGGTCACACGATAACTATGAGCCCAAGAGACAGAAAGGGCCACATGAACCAGAGACCTACATCATCCTGAGACCAGAAGAACTAGTTGGTGCCCAGCCACAATCGATGACTGCCCTGACAGGGAGCACAACAGAGAACCCCTGAGGGAGCAGATCAGTGGGATGCAGACCCCAAATTCTCATAAAAAGACCATACTTAATGGTCTGACTGTGACTAGAGGAATCCCGGCGGTCATGGTCCCCAAACCTTCTGTTGGCCCAGGACGGGAACCATTCCTGAAGGCAACTCATCAGACATGAAAGGGACTGGACAGTGGGTAGGAGAGAGATGCCGATGAAGAGTGAGCTAATTATATCAGGTGGACACTTGAGACTGTGTTGGCATCTCCTGTCTGGAGGGGGGATGGGAAGATAGAGAGAGCTAGAAGCTGGCAAAATTGTCACGAAAGGAGAGACTGGAAGGTCTGACTCATTAGGGGGAGAGCAAGTGGGAGTACGGAGGAAGGTGTATATAAACTTATATGTGACAGTCTGACTTGATTTGTAAACGTTCACTTGAAGCTCAATAAAAGTTAATAAAAAAAAAAAAAGAACTGTACTTGTTCTATATGAGGACTTATTTAACCCTGAAATATCTATTTACAGGTGAGAGGCGTGGAGATAAGCGGTATTTATTTAAGAAGACAATAGGTCCAAACACTGTCAATACATACCAGTGCTCAGATTAAGAAACAATTTTACAGTGTTCTTTCTACCTCCCCTCCTTTTTTGGGGTACATGGTGATTTTTTTTTTAAATCTGTAAAGTGAGGAATAATAATATTTACTCCACACGTTTGTCATGACGAATACAAATGGGTGATGTTGTTAATATGATAGACTTGACTCTGCTGCATGTATCTACTATAACTCATATGTGCCAAAAATGTAATTTATTTTTTGTCTGTTACTAAAAAAGCTTTTCCATGAGCCCACGATTCTGCTAATGATGGCAGCAGAGAGAGGGATGAGGAGGATATAACCACTTCGATGCAAAGTTTCCTGGGTTCTTCTGTCATTTTCAGGGCAATATTCAGCCAGTATAAGTACGAGCTGCCCACTGGGGCTGTTTTCCCCTCTACAGGGCCTTCTGCCTTAGGGGTTCTCACAGTCTACTCTTAACACCAAAGCCTGGCATTACCACTGTGCTTGAGAAAAACATGACAGCCTCTTCACTGATGAGATAGCCTGAAAATCCCAAATAAAATTCAGTTACGCTTTACTTGTCTGTTCAGTTGATTTAAGAAAAAAAAAAGGAAAGGAAGAAATTTCCCTAGGAGAATGGGAAAGCAAAGACAAGAGCCTCATAATTTAGTTAGTGTGGCTTTTCTTTGACACAATTCTCTTACATGTTGGATGAATTTCTTTGGCAAATTGAATAATTTTCACAAGTCAATTACATACATTCCCTCAGCCCGTTTGAGTGTAATGAAATAGCTTAATAGAATAAAACAATAACCCCCAAGATGATAATGTTGGCCATTATTAAGTATAACAATAGAAATTAATTATGACAGCAGAAGGGATAACTGATGACTTGGAAAATGGATTCTAAAGCTCTTTCTACTGTGACTCCAGAGACATTTCTAGAGCTGTGTGGCTTTCTGAATTCTTTTGAATAGGATTATTAATAATATGTTTGCTCTTTTTAAAATTCCTTACATTTGGTGAGTCCTATACAAAACACTGTCATGTATGGGATCTTGCATTTAATTTAGCCAACACTTATACCGAGCTTGTTATGTGCTAGGCCCAGGGGCGGATAAACCAGTAAGCAAGGAATGCACAAGTTTACAATAAGTGAGGTACAAACAAGCTTACTTGTGCTTATTTACCAATCTGTAAGCACATTCCACATGAGTTTTACCACATCTTTGATGAAGTGCAAAACAGGTAAAATTTGTGCCCTACAGGTTAGTAAGTAAGCACAAACAAGCCCGTGTATACCTTCCTTATTAGGTTATCCATCCATGGCCCGGGAACCCTGATGGTGTGGTGGTTAACGTAGTGGTTAAGAGCTACGGCTGTTAACCAAAAGGATGGCAGTTCGAATCCACCAGGCACTCCTTGGAAACCCTACGGGGCAGTTCTACTTTGTCCTAGGGGATCGCTATGAGTCAGAATCGACTCGACAGCAACGGGTTTTTTACAGGTCCCTGGCCCAGGCCCTGTTCTGAGCAGTTCATACATATTAACTCAAGCCTCCTACACCAACTCTGCCCTGTGAGGCACCGACCGTGATGATGGTGGGTCTTTATAAATAAGGAAACTGAGACTGGGAGGCTGGGAGAGAGTTGGAAATTAGGCCTAGGTCTGTCAGCTGGAAAAGGGCAGTTCTATTTCTATTTTCCTGATAATAAAATATTCCCTGAGACAGGAATTAAGTTATTTGCCAAGACTGTGAGCTAGTTAGTGTCAGAGCTGGAATTCAAACCTTTGTCTTCTACCCCCAAATCGGTATACTTCCTGATATGCCTTTAGGAAGAAATTTCTCTTACTCAGATTGATATATAATATTTCTAGAACTTTGGAGTACCAAGGAAAAATTAATATTATATTTCTTTTTGGAAAAAATGAACATAAATTTTTTAAATTGTGTTTTAGGTGAAAGTTTACAGTGCAAATTAGTTTCTCATTCAAAAATTTATACACAAATTGTTTTGTGACATTGGTTGCAATCCCCACAATCTCTCCCCCTTTCCCTTTCCACCCCAGGTTCCCCATATCCATTTGTCCAGGTTTCCTGTCCCTTCCTGCCTTCTTGTCTCTGCTTTTAGGCAGGTGTCACCCACTGGGTCACAAGTACTTGATTGAGCTAAGAAGTGCATTCCTCACGTGTGTCATTGTTTGTTTTATAGGCCTGTCTAGTCTTTGACTGAAAGGTGGACTTCAGGAGCGGCTTCAGTTCTGACTTAGCACAGTAAATGGAGTTTTTCCAGTTTTTCAGACCAGTAAGTCTGGTCTTTTTTTTGTGAGTTTGAATTTTGGTCAACATTTTTCTCCTGCTCTGTCTGGCACCCTCTAACAACATACAATTTGAGGCCCAATAGAAATATATACAATTCCTTTTAACGATTCTTAGTTGCCATGGGGCTGGCTATGACCAATGGCGACCCCATGTATAGCAGAACGGAAAGTTGCCCAGTCCTGCACCCTCTTCATGATCTTTGTGTGCTCAAGTCCATTGTTGCAGCCACTGTGTAATTTGAGCCCTGTCCAACCTAGATGGCTCATCTTCCAGCACTATGTCAGACACTGTTCTGTTGTGATCCATAGAGTTTTCATTGGCTAATATTTGAAAGTAGATCACCAGACCTTTATTCTTAGTCTGTCTTAGCCTGGAATCCCCACCGAAACCCATCCACCAGGGATCCCCCTGCTGGTATTGAAATACCAGTGACATAGCTTACAGCATCATAGCAACATGCAAGCCACCACAGCAGGACCAACTGACAGACGGGTGGGGTTTTTTTTTTTTAACTAAGGACCGTTATTGTAGGGACACGGAGTTATAGAATTTTGAATTCCAGGGAACCGCATTGTCCCACATTAATTCTAAAATTCACCATGCATAAAAAGTAGTTGGGGAACTTGTAATTAATGCAGATTCTCAGGCTCAAGTCCAGGAATTCTGATTCAGTAGATCTGAGGTCAGGCTCAGGAGCCTGAGTACGGAACAGGTACCCCCGTGTGATTCATGCTCACTTTACAAAGGGAGGGGTGCAGGCACAGAGGCTGACTGACCGCCGGATTTACCCAGATGTCAGGAAAATCAAGACTTTAAGGTCCACATGTACTACGTATACCTTGGTTTGCTCATAAGATGATGTGTTTTATTGATTAAATTCAAAGATTAATACAGCCTTCTGAGAATCACAAACTCACTACTGCAATTTATTCGTAAGTGAGTTAAAATTTTCTTATAAACAGAGCTAGGAACTACTGAATTTTAAGACACTACACATTACTGGGGTTTTGCAACTTCATGAATTGAAGTGGCAGCACTTACACTCCTTTAGAACTTAGGTTGATTAATTATATCAAAACTAACGCATGAAATCAAATATATAAAAAATTACTTTTAAGAGTCAGAATTAGAGACCTAGAGAGAGATAACCTATAGCCGAATCAATGACACTAGCCCATTTAAGAAAATATATCAACGGAATGGGGGTGTCTGGGTGGAATATATAAAATGGGAATCGGAGAGCCAGGAAGGCTGAGGGTATCCAGAACAGTCTGGGAAACAGGAAACACTGATTCTGTTCCATTCTAGAGTGTGCTGTTAACTCCTTCCAGTGTGTCTGCCCAGCCCACTGCCCCATTCTCTGAGCCCTTCCCCCCGCACCCCACAGTGGTTGGCCTTGGAAGTCTTATTTGTAACATATCACCTTGCCCCTCCAGCCAGAGTTGATTGGAGAGGGCAGGCACCTGACAAAACCGAGGTAATCAGATTCTACATCACAGAATTGTAATTGGTGCTCAAAGACCCTCATTAGTCTCTTCTGACTGGTTCATATACACACCCAGGAACATCTGGAACCCAAGTTGAGAGAGAGGTATCTTAAGGAAAATGCCCAGAGAACACGAGATACATCCTGTTCTCTTTAGGAAAACGACACTGGTTTCTGAATCACATCTGAGTAATCAAAGGGGCACAAGCTGGGTCAGAGATAGGCGGCAGTAGGACCAAAACATGTGACCAGGAATGTCACATCTCTCCCAGAATTCTTGGGGGGAAAGGATGCATGAGTGTTTCCCAGGTCAGATGTGGACGGTGTGCCAGAGAGAAGCTAACATGAGGTTGTCTTATACTCAGTCCAAAAAGGCTGCCTTAAAGTGTGAAGGGAAAGAAACTGGAAATAGATTGCTCCATGCCTTACTCTGGAGAGGGACTCTCAAGCAAAGGACAGAATAGACACAGTGTGCCCATCCTGAGTCTATATCTTTTGTTAAGGGAATTAAGTAAAGATGAAATAATTCTTCTCTTTCTGTTTCCGCTGGCCGATAATGGGGCAGTCGATTCCAACTCATGGCGACTCCATTTGTGTCAGAGTATTTCTGTGCTCCAAAGGAATTCCAATGACTGACTTTTGGAAAGCAGATTGCCAGGTCTTTCTTACATGGCACCACTGGGTGGACTCAAACCTCCACCCTTTCTGTGAGCAGCAAGAATGTTAACCGTTGGCACCACTCTTCTGTCCCTAGTCCTGCCCCCAGTACAAAACAAGAAACGTGCCCTAGAAGAATGCTGCAGTCCAGTCAAGGAAGAATATGCCTACTTATCTCTTCTCCCTCTTTGCACCAACCCTGAAAGGTCAAACTTGCTACTAGGAGGGACAGAAACTCAAAGACACTGAGAAAAGTGTACCAAATCCAGCTTCCCTGACTACAGGCTTCGTGACTACAGCAGGCTGAGACTGAGGAGGGGAAGAGTGGAAATGGGAGGTTGAGGAAATGGGGGTGTGTGTGGAGGGTTGAGTATCTTAATTACTGAGCCCACGCTGTGTTTTTTTTCCTTGAACTAACTGTAGGACTTCTGTTTATTTACTTAGGAATGACAAGAGAAGCCGTTTGGCCTTCCTGAGTTTTTATCTAGGGGCAATGGAAGAACCAGACCCAAGGAATATGAACTTGAAGTGATAGAGGAAGGCAAAAATAAAGGCACTTGACACTTACCACCCATGACTTATACTTAATTAGTATTAATAATTCTAAATGGTTCTCATTTAAATGAACAACTTTACATTCTGGCCCATATTTTAGTCTGGTATTTTTTATGAACTTGGTTGATGCTCATCTGTCCTGCATTAACAGATCATATTTAATGTATTGGCAAAAATATGGGCAGAGAAGGCTTGAGGAAGTTAAAATTCAGATCAGCAGCTTGGAAACACCAATTAACAGATTAGGAAACTGAGATCCAGATCGAAAAGGCTGGCTGAAGTTATGGACTAACTACAACCAGGACATGAAATGACTGGTATTTAAAATTCTTGCGGCCAAAGAAGGGCTTCATGCTATTTCTAACTTCTAACTTAAGTACTTCTTTAACCTTTTTTTTTTTTAAATAACAATAATCTTTTCTAAACTGTCTTGTAGAGCTATGAATGACCAAAGCTAACTATAACTCAAACGCAATGGCCTGTAGAAAGCTTTACGTAGACTTTCTATCGCATAGTCTTTAGAAATAATTTGGGGGTAGCTGAGCCAGGAACAGGAGTCACAAATGGTTAAGCTCACAGCTACTAATCAATAGGTGTGATTTGAATCTACTCAGAGGCACCTTGGAAGAAAGACCTGGAGATCTACTTCTCCAAAATCAGTCATTGAAATCCCTGTGGAGCACAGTTTCACTCTGACACACATGGGGTCTCCATGAGTTGGAACTGATGCGTCAACAACTGCTTTGGGTTTGGGTTATTTTTCAGAGCCAGGTACTACTATAAGATGAACTGAAATTCGAAAAATTATTTCCTGTCCACAATTCCTTCCTCCCCACCCCTACCTTACCACACACACGTATTCCTTTTGTTTTGTTTTGGAGCCCTGGTAGCGGAGAGGTTATGAGCTCACCTGCTAACCAAGAGGTCGGCAGTTCGAATCCACCAGCCACTCCTTGGAAACCCTATGGGGCAGTTCTACTCTGTCCTATCGGGTCACTATGAGTTGGAAGTGACTTGACAGCGATGGATTGTTTTGTTTATACTAGAACAAAGAAAAAAAAGTGTCTTGGTGCTTTTGCATCAATACTCCCTTGAAAATAGCTCAGCAAACAGCCAACTACTTCTGATGAGCCCTCAGAACTCTCTCTTCGATGAAAATCCAGATAAAAAAGGGCTTATTATAATGAAAGTGGCAAAGGCCTAAGTGGATTTTAGGATCTCAAAGACAAAAAAGAGAATCTGATATTAAAATAAAATAGTCAAGAAGCAAAACAGCCAAAAGGTGTTAATAAAACTAAAGATAACAAAGTGACACACAGGAATTAGATAAAAATGATTTTAAAAGGCCGTGTCATTCTCACTGTGTTGAATTAGCCTTCTATAACTGCAGCTGTTCTTATTGGGCGTGAAATAAAAAATACATTTTTAAAGAGCTCTTGATATTCCCTATCTGCGTCAGCACTTTAATGAAAATTGAAAAGACTACATAGACCCAAAGGTGAGGTGAGATGTATCTTTCTCCTCTCTCTTCCCTTCTCCATTCTTGGCCAGTCCAGGGCAGGGCAGTATTAGGATATTTCATTTGATTTTCTTTTTTTCAAGGCAATGAATTATGTACCTATCAAATGATGTTTGGTAATCAATTCTTGATCTCTCCTGGAGGTCAGTCAATGACACCATCTAAATTGTCATCTCATTTCTTTCTTTAAAGAGAATCCATCTATTTCCTTTGAGCACATAGAGATTTCAGGTGCAGGTAAGGTACTAAACCATTCATGAACAAGATGACATTTTTTCTCGTCAAGACTGTCAGACTAGGCTTCTATGGGAAGATGGACTTAGTTATTAAGGTGGGGGGTCGCTTTCATTTAAGGTTCCAGTTAATATGCTATTAGCTCAACTCATCTCAGCTCTTCATGGTGAGGTCTTTATCTTTTCGTTACTTTTATTTTAGGGTTGGAAGATGTGAATGAAGGAGGAAGGATGGTGTGGATTCGGATATGAATAAAAAGATTTAAAGCCGGAATTTTGAGGTTCAAATCAAGGAAGGTTGTAAATTGCCTAGACTTACAACGCAAGTGATAGAATGTAAATATGTGTGGAGTTACCCCAGGCAAGTTAGTTGGATAAAAGTAATATCTAAGGGAAAATGACTGTACACAAAATTTTAGATCGTGGCTAAATGATTGAGAGGATCATTTAAAAATGAAGGGCTTCCCATCAGCAAATGAATGGATAAACTGATACGTATACACAGTGGAATTCTATTCAATAATAAAGAAAAATGATTAATCCATGAAACATCTCTCAATATGGACGAATTTGGAGGACATTTTGCTGAGTGAAATAACCCAATCACAGAAGGACAAATATTGTATGAGACCACTATTATAAAAAAACAGGAAAAGGTTTATACATAGAAAAAAAAAACATTCTTTCACAGTTACCAGGGGAAGGAGGATAAATTACTAAATAGTTAGAAGACACATGGTAACACTGGTGAAGGGAAATGCAATACATTTTACGGGGAAATCAGCACACGACAAAGGCAGACACTGAAAGGAACACAAGAACAAAGGACAATGATGGCAATTACTATAACATAGACAATCCTGCAACAACAGTAGTAACAAATAATAATTTATGAAGGGGTATAAAGGTATGTTAAAGAGGCATGGGAGGGTGTAAGGGAGCATACCTACCTGCAGATATAGGTTGTGTTGTGGATATCTCTACAAATATATTTGTAGATGTTGCATGTATACTGGTATAGAAAGTAGAACACACAAGAGCATGGTCAGGGAAACTTCTTATGCACAACCAAACACCTCCTGGGACGAAGATACTAGGCTTGAAGGCTAAGGGCCATAGACTCTAGGGACATCTATGTCAATTGGCATAAAATAGTGCATAAAAACAATGTTCTACAACCCACTTTGTTAAGCAGAGTCTGAAGTCTGAAAAGCTTACCAGTGGCCATCTAAGATACAACTAGTGGTCTCTTCCCCTCCAGAGTAAAGGAGAGTGAAGAAAGCCAAAGACTCAAGGGAGCAATTAGTCCAATGGACTAACAGACCATATATGCACCACAGCCTGCACAACCCAGAGACTGGAAGAACTAGATGGTGCCCGGCTACCATTAAGCTTTGACCAGAATTACAATAGAGGGTCCTGGACAGATTGGAAGAAAACTGTGAATCAAAAAATCAAATTCATAAAAAAAAAAAAAAAAAAAGACCAGACTTACTGGCCTGATTGAGACTGGAGGAACCCCCGAGACTATGACCCGAAGACACCTCTCTGACTTGGAACTGCAGCCATTTCTGGAAACCACCTTCCAGCCAAGCAATAGACAAACCTATAAAATAAACAATAACACCAGAAAAGAACATGCTCCATAGAACAATTACATGCAAAAGGACAACGTTTGCCCCAAAAGTAAAGATGAGAAGGCAGGAAGGGGTAGGAAAACCAGACGAAAGAAAATGCGGAACCAAGGCGAAAACGCGGAAAGTGCTGACACAGTGTTGGGGCTTGCAACCGATGTCATGGAACGTTTTGTTTGCTCTGTAAACTTTCACCTGAAACACAATAAAATATTAAAAACAAAAACCTTAAGGGCTTGAGTAGCTATTAGCAAATGAAATACCTGGGTATCTCGTGTTTGTGCTCATGCTCAAAGAGCTTTTTTTCCTGCACTCAGTCTATTTGCTGACAGCACAGCCAGTTATGTAAAGTTTTATTTCTCCTGCAGATCCTGAATCTTTCAGAGACGGGCTTAAGTGTTATTTTCAGAAGGTTTGTCAAAAACTCCACCTGCTGTTGCATCTTGCTGGATGCTCATGCTTTGCATTGGCTGGGGCCACTTTTAGCTTTTCAAATTAATAATTTGAAAAAGATGCTCTGCCGATACATAATGGCTTCATCTTGTCTGCTGAAATGATTCAAAACAGCGGTTGCTACATGCAAGTAGGTCTCATTAAGTGAGGTTTTGATGCAGGAGCACAGGTACTGTGTCAGCCGCTGCTGCTGGGTAACTACTTAACGGTGGAAATAATGGCAGAGCAGAAGGTGTGAGTGAGCATTAACACTGATCGTTATTCTGCTGGGTGTTTAGTGCCTCAACTCGATTTTCCCTTTGTTTTCCATTTGGAGAAATTCACTGCACTTAAGCAAAATTCCTTAGGGGTTGCAAGAAACGTAATTGCTTTTTTTTTTTTTTTTTTTTTTTGATAAGGAACTAGCCTTAAAGAACATTCTAAGGTATTTACAAAGTTCTTTGTAAAGACCCTTATTTCACTCTATTGTCAGTTCCATTTCTTTGTAAACATAGCCTGATGAATGGTTTTGCTGTGCAAATAACTAAAACAATGCCAACGAAACAACTACAGTCTCACAAAATAAAATCTTGTCATTTACCTAGGAAGAAGGCCATTTCTTGGGTTTGATGCTCTTGTGACTTTATTTAAATGTAGAAGAGTGTTCCTTAACCGCGAGCCAAGATTCATGTACCTGAGTTATGGGAAGATCTGAAGGTCTAGCTAAGATGCACATCAAGCCTGAGAAATTCCCAGTTCTCCATGCACATTTCAAAACAGCGAGATGCCCCGGATTTCCAGTGCCTTGGATTATGGCTGAAGCCACAGGCATAACCTTCCATCCTGTTTAAATAAACAATCCATCAGGAAAGTCATTCTTGTTTTCAGTTTGACTCCACGTAACCTAGTTCCCCCAGCTCTGTATCTTTGACCTGACCTTTGAACAGTAAAATAGCAAAGGCAGCAACGACAGACCTTGAGTGGGACAGAAAAGCCAATACCAAAAAAAAAAAAAAAAAGAGAGAGAGAGGAGGAGGGAGCTCAAGAAACATTTTCTTGACCATAGGAACAGTTTCATAAGAGGTTGACCAATGCTGGAAGTGGCCGTTTGACTCTTCTTGACAGTGCTGCCAACACTAAGTATTCCTTAATTTCAGGAACTTTGGATGTTTATTTTCAAAACCCATCTGAGAAAATGCACAGCAGCTAAGGAAGGCAAAAACCCCCAGGGATCCATTGGAAAGAATGATTATGCCAATACTAAAGCTTGTGAGAGGAGCTTTCTTTCCTGAATAAGGCAGGCTCTCACCCAGGCAGTACCAAGCTTAAGGCGGCCTTTCTGCTTTGAAACGGCCTGTGATGGAAACACATTTATTCTGCAAATGGGAGAGGAATTCAATCACCTGGGCTTTGTGGAGCCCAGAAAGCCAGCTATGGAAACGGATGTCTCCTGGGCCTAGCACGTGCCTATTGTTGGGAGAGGGAGCGTTTGTTCTGGAGCCATTGTGATTAAAGGGCTGTGGGGCCAACTGGCTCATTCGTCGTGGGTTATCTAATTACCAGACCAAGCTGAAGATCTGGAATGGCTTAAAACATAGAAATAAAGGCAAGTTGGGACTTGAACTGGAGGTGGTCCCAGTTCCATGAATAAAAATCAGTTGTTTTCCCCATTTCTCCTTCTCCGTTCCTTCCCCACCACCACCCTGAAAAACAAAATCAATCCAAGTTGAAAAATAATTTACACAAAGTAGATAAAATTCTGGAAAATTCTAACCCTAAGAAAATGCTATTCCTTTTGTGGCAGAAATAGGCTCGTTTTATTGAACTTCTCTTCATAATTACTTCCACTCACCATTCCCTTTGCCTGTGTGGACACAACCTAAAGTTAAATTATACCTCTGGTCCCAGGCATGTCATTCTGCAAAGTTATGTTTACAATATATTTTAATTTTTTTTGTTAACCGAATGTGCAGAGTTTACACACAGAGAAGAAGTAAGCACACAGGGGCGTGCATTTCTTACAAGGAAAAAAATCCAGCTATAAGAACAATTATTCTACCAGTTCTATTAAATACGAGGTAAACAATTTGCAGACACTATTTGGGGAAACTTTTCACCGATTCAGAGGGCATGAGTTTCCAAGTACATGCCAGCTATAAGACAGGACATCAGTTCCTGTGTGCAGTACTAGAAACCTTGTACCAGGATTCTAGGGAGATCTCTTCTAGGGCATGAAAAAAACTGAAAATATGACTTCTTTTCACATATGGATATTACTAAGCACTCAGAAGCCATAAAAGGAAAAAAAAACACATCATAAAAATGAAAGACTTCAGTAGGTTGCTGGATGTCACCTATTTAATCATCATCACGGCAGAATAAATTTCTCTCTCAGATTGTCTGGGAATGGGACAATGGATTGCTACATTTTGATATGGAGAAGGAGTCATTAAGAAGGTTACAGGGTTGTAGCCGAGGAAGGCAGAGTCTTTGGGGGTCTGTAGCAGGGGATGGTGCTGCAAGTGGGGAAAGGGAGGTGATGAAATCCCAAAGAGAGGCTTTGCGCCTCAGGTCTGTATGGCTTTTGGTCATTCTCAACACCCATGATGATAATTGATCAAACAGATCTGGTTCCACAAAGCCACAGGAATAGGATATGCCCAGATAACTTCCCATGGTGTGGAAAGTGATTAACTGTAAGTAAACCCAGGAACAAGAGGTAGACTGTCCCTCTGAGGCCTGGTCACCTGGGATGCCAGGTTTTCCACCTCTGAGGTGGTTGTGAGGTTCACAGCAGTGAGGAGAGTTGCTAAACTGCTAAGCCTGGCTTAGGAGAAACATTAAAGAAGAGGACTCTCTTAGCTCTGCATTGATACTCCCTGAAGAAAGGGACGGTGCGTACAAGCTGTGGTTCATTAGGTTGGTTTGATATCAGCCAATCATCATAGAAGCTTCTATTGAGTGAGAACATGCCCAGGCCACGTACAGCTGCCTTCTGGCTCAATCCAGAGTATCTAGTCCACCAGGCCATGCCACAGTACCTGAGGCTTCATCTTCCCAGCAAACCATGCTGATTTAGTGACAGCAACTGAAGTGGGGAAAGGATTTTTGAAACCGTTGTCCTCCAAACATGTGTACTTGGCAAACATGAAGTGTATCGGTCCCTTGCCTGAAGCTGTCTTCTACATATGGTATGAGAGCTGGTGTTGCTGTTGGACGTGTGTATAAAGAGGAGGAAGTACATGTGGGGGCTGAGAGCACAGACTTGAGTCTCATATCGACCTGGGTATAATCCTTGGCTCTGCCACTTACTCAGTGTGTGACCTTGGGCAGGTTACAAGTCTCTGTCTCTCCTTTTCTATAAAATGGAGATGATAATTATACTTGTCTCATGGGATTGTTGTGAGAATTAAATGAGATAATAAAGTACTTGGTGCAGTACCTCACCTAAGACTCAGTAGAGTACGTATTCTTGTATCACTTTCATTTTATAAGGAAGGAAACTGAAACTCTGAGAAGATAAAACACTTTGCCCAACCAGGTAGTGTTATTATCCACTTTATAACAGAGAGGCTTAATCACTTGGTCAAGATCACAAAAACTCTGGCCTCTCATAACTAGGTGTGTTGGGATGGAGCTAGCGAAGGACCATCTTTAGACTTCTCTGACTTTCACATTCATTCACACAAACACCCACAAATAGCAGGAAATAGCCCTGGGTCAAAGCCAACAGTCGCCTTCTATTCTACTTTTCCACAGGAAGCCATTGTAGGAAACGAGTCCAGGGTGCCTTCCTCACAGAAGTGGGACACAGAGAAGAGATGGGAACATGAAGAATTCAAGAAACTAGGCCTGATCCTCAAGAAGAACACAGAGCCTGTAATAGCCTGTGTTTTATATTCGAACTTATTTATTCAGCAGTAAATGTTCATTCTAGTAAGTAAACATTAAATGTATATTAAATACATTTAATAATAGATAATTCCTCAACCCTGTTATAAAGTTAAACTAATTCAAACAATTTAACTGGTTGCTTCTTCTATTTAAACAAGACAAGTGATTTCCTAGTTTTTTTTTGTTGTTGTTACTGAATTGACCATTATTAAAATACTCAGTTGAAACAACCAATCGCTCTAATGGCCCTAATCAAAAGCCAAAGTTTGAATCTCTACATGGCTTATATACTGACTGCCATGACGAAGGTCAAGTCCATGAAACAGTTGGTCAGATGGAGCCTCTTCACTGAATTAGCTCCTTCCCCCTCACTGAACTTGACCACTTCTTTCACTTGACCAACTAAATCAGCTGGTTGTGTCCAACACGGTTATATTTTGTCCACACCCTCCATTGCCATGGATAACTGGCATCTCAACATCTCAGGAATTCTATCAGCGAAACAGGAAAATTAAATTCCTTCCTTCACTTTCTATTCCAAGACAATATTGGGAGAATTAATGAGACCTGTAATGCAACTTTAAAACTATTAATACATTTCCCTGAAGATTTTCCCAAGACTGCTTTATAGTAGACAGGTACTTGTGCATAGATTAACAATAGTGCCCGATGCTTATTTGTTGTATCGATTTTCTTCTCCACAGATGCACTGAAGTGCAAAGTGTTACATACTCTGGCAGCTTGTTTTATGTTTTTTTCTTTTTAACTCTGTTAAGGAGAGAATCATAGATAAAACTATTTAATCTGGGATTGGAAAATATATGAAAAGTGATATTGATGACATGATTCTTTAAGTCTTTTCAGCCTTCCAAACAGGAGGCCAAATAAATGTAAAGCATTCCATTGATAAATTGACCCTGATACGACACATATTTCCCAACACTTAACACAGTACCTAGTGAAGTATGTATTTATTTATCACAAATGCCACACAAAAGCATCTGGGGGTATTTTCCTGGACAGCTATAAAATATTAAAATAAGGCAAGATTTTCAAAATGGTTTTGTGTACTGAATACTGTTATTTATTGCTCACTGTCATATGTGTGCCTTTTGTAATTTGGAAATGAGATTCTGAGAAACTATCCTGGTGGCACAGTGGTGAAGAGCTCAGTTGCTAACCAAAATGTTGGCAGTTTGAACCTACCAGCTGCCCCTCGGGAACCTTGTAGGGCAGTTCTACTCTGTCCCGTAGGGTTGCTATGAGCCAGGATTGACTCAATGGCAACGGGTTTATTTTATTTTATTTTTGGTGTCCGGTCTCAAAAGTTGTATCCACAAGTAATAGTCTCCTCACCAAAGCCCTGGCTTGCCGAAAAGTTGTCAGAAAACACTACAATTCACACTTCATCTTGAACACACTCCTTCAGATCAGCACGTAAGCCTCCTCCTCAGGGAGCCCTCCCATGCACAATATCCCCTGCCATCTCTGTCTCCCATTAACATCACCTGCAAATTTCAGAGCCCTGAGCTAACGGACTTACACATGTGGACTCTCATTTCTTCCAGCAGATTCTAATCTCCTTGATGCAAAGCATGCATAAATAGGTCCCAACCCATATTTTGTTTGTATCTCCCGCAATCCATAGCAGAGAGCTAGGCACATACTAGGAGTCCAAAACCAACACTCAAACCGGTTGCAGTCAAGTCCATTCCAACTGATGTGGAAAGAGTAGAACTGCAGAGTAGACCTGCGCTGCATAGAGTTTTCAAGGCAGTGACTTCTCAGAAGACGATCACCAGGTCTTTCTTTTGAGGTAACTTTGGCTGGGTTTCAACCAACAACCTTTCAGTTAGTAGTCAGGTGCCTAATCATACGTGCTGCCCAGGGATTCCTAGTTCAATGCGTATGTATCCACTGATTGCTTTGCAAAGGAAAGAGAAAGATTCCTTCCTACTCCAAGAGAAATGAAAAATATTTTCTTAGTAAATACATCAGGGTAAGGAGCAGCTTTACATAGAAGTAAAGCAACAACAAGGAATGGGATCTATAGTATGTGGTTTAACGTTTTTCCTTTAAGATGTTAAAAAACTTTTTCCAAACATTAAAAACTTTTAAAAAATGTGGTTTCAAATACTTACCCAACACGTAAATTTGTGGTGCTGAAGTCTGTCCTTGCTTTCCACCTTCCTTTATCCCCAGCCCCATCCCTGCCTGACTCCTGACTCATGAGGATCATTTTTCTTTTCCACATTCCTTCCTTCTTGGGTTACCTTCTTCCTGACTCTTTGTTTATTCTTGTTTTACAGTAAGCCTCTATCAGTAAGGCCTTCCCTAGCAGGCGGACAAACACCAAATTTTAAGGGAAAGTAAGAGCTTTCCAACTGTAATATTAGTATGTTTCCATTGTAGAAAAATTTGAAAGTCAAAATATGGAAAAAAGAAATTAAAAATTATTTATTATCCTGCTCCTCAGAGGTAACTACTGTTGACATTTGGTATCTGTCATTTCTACTTTCCAGTCTATGTTCTAAGCATTTCTATACATTTTTCTGTTTTATAAAATTGGAACTATACTACACATATTAATAGAAAAACATTTTCTCTTAACATTAAATACCTTTCTACCACAATGACTCTAAACCCTTACTATGTCTAAGAATCACCTGGGAATGATGTTCAACTGCCCATTTTTAGACCCTCTGCCAGAGATCCTGATTCATAGGCCTGTGGTGGTATTCAGGAGTCTGTCCATATTTTTCATAGGCACCTCTGGCTGATTCTGATACTATTCTTTCTCAAACCATACTTTAAACAACATGGCCCCTAAACATACATACATAATTTTTCAGCACAGCTACATATTATTCCATTGTATGAATGTGTATGTATTCCATAATTTAGACCATAAAAGATTCTCATTTTCGGAATTGTCATTTTAGAAGAAACTGTAAATACAAGTAGATATGATGAAAGGAAGGATTTGAGGTCTCAAAGGAATGACATTGATTTTATATGTTAGTTTAGCTTATTCATAGGGTCATTTCATTCAAACTGCTCTCTGAATAAATCCCAGAAATGAATAGATTCTCCCAGGGTATACAGTGAGGTAATTTTTGGTTGATTGGATTGGGAAAATTTTCTTCTGTAAAATTCTGCAGAAATTGAAACTACTGTTACAAAATCTAAGTGTGGCCTGGATATATTTACACCAAAAATCTCAAGAAAATACCATTGTTCTAAGCCCTTCTCACCTCTTTCATTATCCTAGCTCCTCATTCATGTTAACTCTTTTGTCATTATCTAAAATATCTCTTTGGATTTCTTCTTAAGCATAAGTCATTCCTAACGTCTTTCCAGAACCTTCTTAGCAATGACATCTCACTATGTTATAAACTCTCCTACCATTCTTCTCCACCATCACAAAAAATATATCACCGGTCTAGTATATCTGTGGTGGACATCATCTATAACCTTTCGAGGGATATTAAAAACCTGACAACATAATAAATGGCTGCTTTTGCTAATGCCTGGGTGAAGTAAGGGAAGATGAGATAATGCCGGGGGGATCAGGAATCTGGTTGTCATGGTGGATTAACCAGTTGACCTTTTGCTAACTTTGGTGGCCACCCGTATTTAAAGGCAGCAGCAACAGCAGGGCTCTTGAGAATATTACCTACCAGAGGGACCCAACTGACTGACTTAACCCTTGCCCCGAGTAGAGTTCATTGTTTACATCTGTCTGTTATCACAAGCCTCGCTGAGACAGACACATCTGGGCTGAGGAGGAGAGATAGGAGGTGGCAAGGCTAATGGGGGGACCAGGTACCGGGAGCCCTGTTTATAAATAATCACACTGCTAAGTTTAATCTTTGTTTGAAGCCCTTGGCTTTTAAGCAAATGGGATTCAGTGGGGAAGGGGTGGAGTTTATCTGCTGTTAATGTGTAAAAAATATTCATCAAGTATAAATATGCTGGACAAAGAGAAGACTAAGGAGCATGGATGAGCCTGGAGATGATGATGATGGTGTTGTCGTTAGTTGTTAATGATTTGGCTTCGAGTCATGGCCACTTTATGTGTAACAGATGGAAACGTTGCCCAGTCCTGCGCCATCTTCGTAATCATCGGTATGTTTGAGTCCATTGTTGTTGCTATAGTGAAGGCTCGTCTTCCGGCACTGTATATTGCACAATATTCTGCTGTGATCCATAGGTTTTCATTGCTAATTTTTGGAAGTATATTGCCAGGCTTTTCTTCCTAGTCTGTCTTAGTCTCTAAGCTCTGCTGAAATCTCTTCACCATAAATGGTATTTGAAATACTGGTGGCTTAGCTTCCAGCATCACAGCAACATGCAAGCCACCACAGCACAACAGACAGGTGGGTGGTGGGATGTTGATTTATAGGAAGTTCCAAGGCTTGCGGTGCTTAGAAAGTTCATCTGAGGGGTTCCAGCTGCCTCAACATGGAGCCTCAGGTAATCTTCTCAGAACATTAACCCTACAAGTGACCTGTAAAGAGACAACCATTTTCAGACATCTTAACAATTCCTGATAATGAAAGCTAAGGCACATGGGCCTTATTGCAGGACTCCACAGACTCCTGTGTGTTTATATGAGCACATTGGGCCATCTGCCACGATGGTGGAGAAGGTGGCAAGGGAAAGCAGCATGTACCAAAAAGCCAGCCATCCTAGGCATAACTCTGGAAGGAGGTGATATTATCAGCAAGGGTAAGGAACCTATTCAAGGTAATCCAGTTAGTATGAGGTGGAGCCAGCATTTGAATCCAGATCTTGTCTTACTCCAAAATCCCTCCCATTTTTCATTTTCTCCTTCTGATTCTTCTTTGCTTAGACATGGTGGAAAATGGATGCCTTGTAACTACCCATTGCAAACACGTCAGTGAGTGAGCAAAGGTTGGCAAACTTTCTCTTAAAGGACCAAACAGTAGGATGTACAGTAGCGTACCTGGTCCCTCTACCCACTGGATGTCATAGCACCTCCACCCACCACACATATTTGACAACCAAGAATGTGCCCAGACATTGCCAACATCACCCCTGGTTGAGAATCACTGCTCTAGGGGCGGAGTTTACTTCCCTTTGTCTTTCTTGGCCTCTCCAGGGTTTGATGTGGCTGGGGGAGGAGGGATGGCGGGAGGTAGGGAGGGCAGACAGCTCATTTCTAGTTTACTGTTTACTGTCTTTACCATTTATTCTATAATACTTCCAAGTCAGCTAATTAGACACCTGCCATTTTCCTAGTAGTAACCAGCTAGCAAACCCCAAAGAGGTTTTGGAACTACCTCAGGACTTGGGTAGGGCAGGGCAGGTGTGTAATACATCCAAGAGCTTTGCACATATCATCTCTGTGAACCTCCATAACTCTCTGAGGTTGAGGACTACTATCGTTCTCATTTTCCAGATCAGGAAATCTGGTACAAAGATATAAAGTAACTTCCTTTAGGTTACGTCACTGTAAGTGGCACACACAAAAAAAAGAGTTGACGTCGAGTTGATTCCAACTCCTAGTGACACTATAAGACAGAATAAAACCGCCCTATAGGGTTTCCAAAGGAGCCTAAAGAAGCACCTGGGGGATTCAAACTGCGGACCTTTTGTAAGTGGCACAGTCAGGTTTAAACAGTTGGACTCAAAACCAAAAAAATAATGTTTCCGTTGAGTCAGTTCAGACTCATAGTGACCCTATAGGACAGAGTAGAACTGCCCCATAGGATTTCCAAGGAGCAGATGGTGGGTATGAAATGCCCAACCCTTGGTTAGCCGCCAAGCTCTTAACCACTGAGCAACCAGGACTCCAAAGACAATGCTTTTAACTACAAAGCCAAACACTGAAGATCCATACAGGGAGAGAGTTTTTCAGTGGGAAAGTGGCACGAAGGGGGAAAAGACAAGTATTTCCTTGGGGTCTGAAGAAAAAAGACATAGAGGAGGATTAAAGGGGTACTTGAGACCAGCAATGTGGAAGGGAACATCTCCTCAGCTCCCTGGGTTCTTACAAGGGCCTGTGGCACTGCACGTACTACTCCTTCTTAGGGAACATCCTGCCTGCCTGTGCCCCCTCTTCATCTGTCTGATTCCTACCTCTCTGTAAGACTTAGGCGGTATCTTTCCTGGGAAGACTGAAACCCCAGTCTGTATTGGGCATCCTTTGCTCCCACTCAAACCAAAACTCGCTGCTGTTAAGTCAATTCCGACTTAGAGCGCCCGGGTAGGCTTTCCAAGGCTATAAATCTCTATGGAGATTTTCTTTCTTCCGCAGAGCCGCTGGTGGTTTTGAATCTCCGATCTTTCTGTTAGTTGATGGCTTTAACCACTGCGCCACCAGGGCTTCTTTTTGCCCCCACAGTGCTGTCTTTTCACTAGTTACTGCAATATGTGTTTAAGTCTCTATTTTCCCAACTAGTCAGTGAGGCCATGAGGTCAGGATTTCTTCCTTACCATTGTATCCTCAGTGTATCTGGGACATTATAGGTGTCCAAAGAATATTTGCTGAATGAATAAACAAAGAAACGACTGACTTCTCCAAGTTAGCCCAGTTTGTGCTGGTCAGGGGGTTGGAGAAGAAAAGATTGATTGGTGGGGTGACCAAATTGTCCCAGTTTACCCAGGACTGTCCTGGTGTTAGCACTGCAAGTCTCCCATCTCAGGAAAGCCCACATTCCCCGGCAAACAGGGATGGTGGGCCACCCTACAAGGGGAAGATGGTGATGGTGCTGGAGTGGGAGATAGGGGTATGAGCTTTTGGGCTGTTACTGGAAACCAGAGCGGGAACAGGCAAGGATGGTTTTGAATACCAAGAATCAGCTGGAATCCAGTTGATTGGGAAAGATATTTTCAACGAAACTCAATGAGTGTGACAGCTTTTTCTGAATGTTGAAGTCCTGACATGAAATAAAACTACCACAATGATAGCAACAAAAAAAGTATTACTAGAAGGCGGAGTCCTGATTGGAGGGAGAAAGTGCAGGACAGAATTTCAAATTCTCATGCACTCCAGACTTTCTGGAACCATGGAGGCTGGGTGAACCCCTGGAACTATTGCCTGGGGACAGTCTGTGAACCTTGAACCAAGAACGTCTCTGGGGCCTGCTCGAAACCAGGCAATGGTCTGGCATGGGTGGTGAAAAATGTCTGCCTTGAGCATTGTGCTCTTTTGAGAGCTATCTACATGGGATCAGGGTGATGACAGCAATTTGAGGGACTGGGGGGGAACCTTGAGGGGTGGTGAGTTTGTGTTAATGGTGAGGAACAGCTAAGAGAGGGAGGGTGAGAACGGATGCCCAATGGGAAGAGTATGGTTGGCATTGTTGAGTTGTGCACCTGAAGGCAGGTGAACTGGTGTATGTGTTGCTGTGTGCAGTCTTGACAACAACAACAAAATAAATTAAAAGAAAGAAAAAATGTTACTGGAAATATCAGTGACTTCATTCTCCTCCTACAGTTTCCTTCAATCCCTTCCATGACAGAATGCATATTCAGGAACCTTCTTTGTTTGTTCCTGTTGCCACATCTACTTTGGTCTCTACTGAGAGGATCTCAGACACACAGTTTTTTCCTGACTTGGCTGACCTCTGTGGTATCCTAAAAATCCAATGCCATTGTGTCAATTTCTACTCATAGCAACTCTATAAGATAGAGTAGGACTACCCCATAGGGTTTCGAAGGCTGTAATCTTTATGGAAGCAGACTGCCACTTCTTTCTTCCCCTGTGGAGCAACTGGTGAGTTTGAACCACAGCCCAGCACTTAACCACTGAGCTACCGGGGCTCCTTCTATTGTATCCTGGACTGTTTGTGTTGTTAAACATAAGTCTCATTTGCAGCAGAGCAGTACAATTATCCTTGATTAACAAGCATCTGGTATGAATACTAACAGGTCCTTCAGAAATAATAATGCCGAACATGGGGCAGCTGGTACAAGATGGTCTTAGATGACAAATCCATTGGTGTCTATTGTTACTGAGGGGCAGACATTGCCTGTTGTTAAGGATTGAATTGTGTCCCCCCAAAATATGTGTTGTAAATCCTAACCTCTATGTCTGTGGTTATAATCCCACTTGGGAATGGGTTGTCTTTGTTACATTAATGAGTCAGAGTTAGTGTAGAATGTATTTTAAGTCAATCACTTTTGAGATATAAAAGAGGTTAAACAAGCAAGCAAAAGAAGCAGTGATGGGGGAAGAGAGATGTCAAGCCACATGAAGATTACCCAGGAGCAGAAGCTCAAAAGAGACAAGGAACTTCCTCCAGAGCCAGCGGAGAGCAAGAAAGCCTTCCTTTAGAGCCAGCACCCTAAATTTGGATGTCTAGCCTTCTAGACGCACAGCCTTCAATATGGATTACACCTCAACATAAAGAAAACAAAAATCCTCACAACTGGACCAATGAGCAACATCATGATAAATGGAGAAAAGATCGAAGTTGTCAAGAATTTCATTTGACTTGGATCCACAATCAACACCCATGGAAGCAGTAGTCAAGATGTCAAATGACACATTGCATTGGGTAAGTCTGCTGCAAAGGACCTCTTTAAAGTGTTGAAAAGCAAAGATGTTACCATGAAGACTAAGGTGCACATGACCTAAGCCATGGTATTTTCAATCACATCACATGCATGTGAAAGCTGGACAATGAATAACGAAGACCGAAGAAGAATTGCCACCTTCGAGTTGTGGTGTTGGCGAAGGATATTGAATATACCATGGACTGCCAAAAGAACAAACAAATCTGTCTTAGAAGAGGTACAACCAGAATGCTCCTTAGAAGCAAGGATGGCGAGACTGTGTTTTATATACTTTGGACATGTTGCCAGGAGGGATCAGTCCCTGGAGAAGGACATCATGCTTGGCAGAGTACAGGGTCAGCGGAAAAGAGGAAGACCCTCAAAGAGGTGGATTGACACAGTGGCTGCAACAATGAGCTCAAGCATAACAATGATTGTAAGGAGGCGCAGAAACAGGCAGTGTTTCGTTCTGTTGTGCATAGGGTCGCTATGAGTCAGAACAGACTCGACAGCACCTAACGACAACAATAACAGCCTTCTAAACTGTGAGAAAATAAATTTGTTTGTTAAAGTCATCCACTTGCGATGTTTCTGTTATAGCAGCACTAGATAACTAAGACAGAATTTGGTACCAGAAGAGTAGGGTCCTGCTTTAACAGACACCTAAAATGTGGAAGTGGTTTTGGAATTGTGTATGGTAAAGGCTGAAAGAGTTTTAAGGTGCCTAATAGTAAAAACCTAGATTGCCTTGAAGAGTCTGTTGGTAGAATTATAGACGTCAAAGGCGATTCTGGTGGGAGCTCAGAAGGAAGTGAGGAGAACTATAGAGGAAGTCTCTATTGTCTTAGAGAACACATATGGTGCCAACAACATAATATTGCTAGAATTGTGGGCATTAAATGTGCTTCTGGTGAGGCTTTAAAAGAAAATGATAAACATGTGATTGGTCAATGGAGGAAGGGCAATGCTTTTTATGCAGTGGCAAAGAACTTGTCGGAATTATGTTCAAATGTTTGGTGGAAGGTAGAACTTGTAAGTGATGAACTTGGATATCTGGGTGATGAGATTTCTAAGCAAGATCTTAAAGGGGTTGCATGGTTTCTCCTTGCTGCTTATAGTAAAATGAGATAAGAAAGAGATGGACTTAAAAATGAACTGTGCAAAATGAAAACAGAACCTACAGATTTGGAAAATTATGTTGGACAGAATCAGGACAGGTGTCCTAGAATGTTCACCAAGGATGCGACTGCATAATCTTTTGTTAAAGGGATTAAGCCTGTGACTGACGGATCTAATCAACTACCACAGCAGAAAGCCCATAAACTTAGACTGAAGAAGGCAGAGAAAGAATGAAGGAAAAGAACAGTGTAAACCTATTAGAACTTCACAGGCAGGAAACAGACCAAAGGAGCTACATCTGTTGTCCTCCAAGAAAAGAAAAGGACCATACCTGGAACAGCTTGGAGATACGCAGAACTGTTGGAAGGAGCGTGGGAAGCAGGGCCTTTTCACTTTCAAAGGGTAGGGCCGTGATCTCCCGGATCTCAAAAGTGGGCCCACAGCTTCCTAGGTTTCAAAGAGTTAGATCTTTGCCAACTCAGTTCTATTAAAGCATGCCATGGGGATGGGGCCACCTCCCAGAATTAAGGGGGTGGCGCTGCCACGCCCAAGGGGCAGAAGAATGGAACCTGTAGAGGCCGCAGGTGTGGGATCACTACTCAGACAGACTAGGAAAATGAGACCACTTAAAACTGAGGGGGAAACTCTGGCCATGTAGTGGTTAAGTGCTAAGGCTGCAAAGCAAAAGGTCTGCAGTTTGAATCCACCTGGAGCTCCCTGGAAACTCTATGGGGCAGTTCTACTCTGTCCTGTAGGGTCGCTATGAATCAGAATCAACTTGACGGTAATGGGTTTAGTTTGGTTTCGGTTTAAAGCTGAGGGAGCAGAGGGCCTGGAAGGGGGAGCCGAAGCCCAGGACCAAGGGACCTCCATCCAGAATTCGGAGGGCATGGCCAACACCTAGAGTCTGGAAAGCAGTGCCATCACCCAGGTGATCTCAGAGATCAGAGGATTATTTGCAAACTTTGACAGCTAATGTAAATTGTTCTGCTGGGTTTTGGACTTGCTTGGTGCCTTTTATCCCTTCTTTCCCTCCAATTTCTTCCATTTGTAAAGGAAATGTCTACCTTGTACTTTGGAAACAGATAACTTATAATCTAGATTTCACAGTTTCACAGATATCAAGGAATTTTGCCCCAGGATGGAATATGCCTAAAGTCTCACCCGTATTTGAGTTAGTTGACTCAGACAGTGAGATTCTGGACTTGGAGTTGATTTAAGACTTCTGGGATGATGTGATGGGATGAACGTGTTTTGCTTGTGGCAAGGTGGCAAGGACATGAATTTTGGGGGACCAAAGGGTAGAATATTGTCAATTGAATTTTGTCCCTAAAAATATGTGTTGTAAATCCTAACTTCTATGCCTGTGGTTATAATGGCATCTGGGAATAGGCTCTTTGCTATGTTAATGGATGATATTGTGTATGGTGTGTTTTAAGTCAATCTCTTTTGAGATATAAAAGAGATTAAATAAGCAAGCAAACGAAGCAGAGATGGGGAAAGGGAGATGCCAAGCCACATGAAGATCACCCAGGAGCAGAAGCTCAAATGAGACAAGGACTTTCCTCTAGAGCTGCTAGAGAGACAGAAAGCCTCCTCCTAGAGTCACCACCCTGATTTTGGACTTCTAGTCTCCTAAACTGTGAGAAAATAAATTTCTGTTTGTTAAAACCACCCACTTGCGGCATTTCTGTTATGGTAAAAAAAAAAAAAAAAAAATGGTAGCACTAGATATTTAAGGATGTGAGAGAGCCTTCTCCTTCTTTAGTCCTGGTAGTTCTTGGTTACAGGGTAAACTGTGGCTTTCAACAAGTGCTCTTAACCTCAGCATTGTGTACACACGCTTATCTCAGGAACAAAGCTAAACCATAATTAGCTTTGAATAAAATCACATTGCTGCCCAACAACTGGCTCACTCTTATCCCATATGCCCAGTCACTGATATCCCAGGGCTTTTATACATTTGCTAGTATTATGAAAGGCTCCAAGGGGCAATGGGCAGTCCAAACTTTTCTGATAGCAAACCCTATCAGAAAAATACAGGAGGGCTGAATATGCACATAGATATATATGTATAGGATTACTAGCACAAGATTCAAAGAGAATCAGCTCTGGCATTTTCTTTTTGTGTACTTACAATTGGATTATCAGTACTATCTCTCATCTGATACTTGTTTGCATAAATCATTCTAAGTCCTTTGTCCATTTTATGAATGTTTAGTTAGTTCAGTTAAAACTAGATAAAATACCCTGTGAATCCACTGACATGGATGAACGTAAACCACTGAGTGCTGCAATACCATGGGGGCAAATATGTACCTGCAGGTACACTGCCAACCCCTCTGCACTGGGGAACCAACCCTCTTCCCTCAGGAGACCTTGGGTCTCCATGTGACGCGTGACAGTGCCAGTGCCAATCTGTTTATTAAATACTAGCAAATTTTAATTTGTTTTCTAAATAAAATATATAAACTGTCATTATATTTTCTTTCTTAAACCCTAAAATATTATTTTGCTTTAATCCTGGGGTACACACATATTCCTGTGGCACTTGTAATTCCCTTTTGAAAACAAATGGGCAGTGAGAAGTACATGCATTTTAAATATTCACATGAAAGTATGAATCCGAGCCTCACTTCTCACTTGCTGTGTAACCTTAGGCAAATTACTTAACTTCTCTGAATTCAGTTTTTCCCATCTGTAAAGTGGCAGTAATAATATGTACCTTCCAGGATTGTTGCATAACATGTGAAAGAGCCTGGCATGTAGTAGGTATTTAATAAATGCCTCTTCCATTAGGGGATAGCTGTTTCCTGAGGCTGTTTCTGAGTCTCCATGCTAAAGAATTTTTTTTTTTAAGGCAAAATCATGACTTTTATACAAACATAAAATGAGCAAGAGTCCAAGATTTTGTTTAACTCATTAATTAATGAGGGAACCCGTAAGGCGTTACAATCTGTTCAAAGGACAACTCAAAGAACACACATATATATGCAGATAAAGAGTGCTGAAATGAATCTACAAATCTTTAACTGATCAGTGGCCACAGGCAACATCAACCACATCTCCACAGGACACAATTTGTATGTTTATGAGTGAAAAGCAGGTAGTCTGCTGGGGTTACCTGGGCGAGCCCTCCCTCGGCTGTGACCTAGAAAGTCTCTCAAGGCAATGAGCTGGGGTAATCGGAGGGCTTGGCTCACTTATATTTTGTCTCCTAGGAATGGCTGTCCTTCACTGTCTGATTTCCAGAGCCTGGAAAACTGCTGGTTTATATATTTTCTCTGTGTTGTTGTTGTGTTGGTGGTGGTGGTGGTGGGAGTGTGTGTGTTGTTTGTTTCAGATAGGAAGGTAAACTTGGTCCCTGTTACTCCGTCTCGTCTGGAAATGAAAGCCTGATTCATTCACTCTGAATGCTGGATCATATTCCCTGGTATAAATATCTCACACACTGATCATTCACCCACCCACAGATAGGCATCTAGGGTTGTATTCAAGTTTTGCTGCTGTTGTCAGTGCGGCTGTGGACATCCCCTGTACATGCCTCTTTGTATATGTGAAAGAAGTTTCTTTCGAATATATTATCTAGTCATGTCCAAGGAAACCCTGGTGGCATAGTGGTTAAGTGCTATGGCTGCTAACCAAAGGGTCAGAAGTTCGAATCCGCTGGAAACTCTGTAAGGGAATTCTACCCTGTCCTATAGGGTCGCTATGAGTTGGAATCGACTCAACAGCACTGGGTTAGTCATGTCCACAGCTTTGGAGCCCTGGCTCTGGGTGGGTAGGGTCGGAACCAGAAAAAAAAGGCTGTGGTTACTTGCTGGAGCCTTCTCTCCTCTTATCATCTGGCACAGTCTCTCCAGCCAAGGCCACGTCCAACAGGAAGAGTTTTTTACTAATCATGGTGCTGAGAGATAAGCTGTCTTGGTAACTGAGTTATCTTCCCTCAGCCAAGTCTAAAGGAGTCTCATCCCTCCACCCTGGCCCCAGGGAATCTCGGGAGCTGATCTCCTCTGATGTTGGTGGGATTGCTTTTCCCTTCTTGAGACAGGGTAGGGACAGTTCATTAAGCAGCTGTACCATACTCAGAGCCCTCGGGCTCAGCCCTGCCCTGCCTGTGATCTTCTGGCTCTTCCAGACATGATGCGGCAGGGTGGGCCAGCGACCTTTGGGATCAGAAATTTGGCATCACATTTTTAAGTCTGGCACAACAGGCCGCAGTCTGGCCCACAGGCAATGGACTAACCTTGTGTGGGTTCACTGTTTCTAAATGCTAGAGAACAAATAATAATAACAATAATTAAATTTTGGCTTTCATCTTCCTGTTCATATCCTCTTGTTTACTTAAGCATGTAGCCTGCTGACAGCTGGCAAGCTCACAAACAGAAAATGAAGATAGGCTAGATTTGATTGCCCTAGGGGGAGCTCCCTGATGAAGTCCTAGAAAGAATTCCTAGCTATCCCAAGCTGGCCTTTGCTGGGGAAGAGTTATAAGGCCTTCCTAACAGCTCACTCCCAGTACAACTTTGTTCTCTCTCCCCAAGTCCCATTTACCCCTTTCCATACACAACCCACTTGAAGAACAGAGTAATGATGATAAGCCTGTTTTGCTACTTACCTGCTATGTGATTATTTTAGGCTGGGTACTCTAGAGAAGCAAAAGCAGTGAAGTGTGTGTGTATATATATATATATAGAGAGAGAGAGAGAGAGAGAGAGAGACAGATTTATCTCAAGGAAATGGCTCACTCGGTTGTAGAGGTTGGCAAGCCCCAAGTCTGTGGATCAGGTGTCAGGCTGGAGGCTTCTGCTGAATCATGGGCTGCAGAGGCTGATGACTTGAAGATCAGCAGGTAAGACGGCAGGCTGCTGGCTCAAGTTCTAAGAACTGGAGGTCAGATAACGACAAGCCAGCTGCAGGATCAGAGCTAGTGAGCAAGATTTGCCAGAACATCCATAGATGTATTGGATGCAGGCCACATCTCTAAGGAAACTCCCCTTACAACTGATTGGCTGATTACATCAGATCATATCATGGAGCATGACTACATCATTCAACTGCCAAATTACATCATTACATAACTGCCAAACCACCGAGAATCATGGTCTAGCCAAGTTGACACACAACTTTAACCATCACAGTGACCTTCAGCAATTTCTAAATTTCAGTTTCCCATCTATAAAATGGATACACTAATGATTTCTATTTCATAGTAAATTTTGTTTTACAGGATTAAATAAATAGTTCCTGTGAGCACTTAGTAGAGTGCTGGGACGTTTTAGTCATTTGGTAAAGTTTAGCTGGAGGGCAGTGGTGGTTCAGTGGTAGAATCTTACCTTCCATGTAGGAGACCCTGGTTCAATTCCTGGCCAATGCACCTCAACGGCCACCACCTATCTGTCAGTGGAGGCTTGCATGTTGCTACGGTGCTGAACAGGTTTCAGAGGAGCTCCAGACTAAGATGGAGTAGGAAGAAAGGCCTAGATATCTACTTCTGAAAATCAGCCAATGAAACCCTACGGATCACACCAGTCCAATCTACAACCAATCACAGGGATGGTACAGGACTAGGAAGAGTTTCATTTCATTGTGCCTGGGGTTGCCATGAGCTGGGGCTGACTAACTAGGTGGCAACTAACAACAACAACAAAGATTAGCTTAGTGATTCTCTACCAAGGGTGGTTTTGCCCCCAGGGGAGATTTGGCAGTGTCTAACGACATTTTTGGCTGTCATACCTTGAGGAGTGCCACTGGCATGTAGGGGCTAGAGGTCAAGGTTGCTACTAAAGAAAGTAAGCCCTTTGCCGATTTTATGAATGCTTAGTTCAGTTAAAACTGGATGAAATACTCCGTCAATGCACTGATATGAAAAATGTAAAACATTGTGCATTGCAATGTACAAACTAGTACCTTCCCAACCAAGAATTATACTGTCCAAAATGCCAATAGTGTCAAGGCTGAAAAATCCTGAATTAGCTGTTAGTATATTATTATTCCTGTGGAAATAATGCCTCTTTATTTTGGATTATTTTCCTGAAGACATAGAGCACCAGAAAAGGAAAGAATATGAGCAACTATCAAATCCTGTCATCTTATTGTAACTGGTGAGTATGTTACCAAAACAAGTGGATGACCATCAATGTAGAATAAAGTTGGACATACTGTTGGTTCCTTGATATCCTGCAATACATAGTCTGAGATCTAAGAAAGAAGAGTTCAGAACACCATGACCATATTAACCCCATTGCTGATGAGTCGATTCCAACTCATAGCAATCCTATAGGCTAGAGCAGAACTGCTCCATAGGGTGTCCAAGGCTGTAATCTTTACTGAAGCAGACTGCCACATCTCATTCTCCCATGGAGCAACTGGTGGGTTCAAACCGTCTACCTTTCGGATAGCAGCTGGGCATTTAACCATCATGCCACCAGTGCTCCTATGAACACAATAGGTCCTTTTATTTCCTTGATATTAAAAAATAAATTGTTGGGCCCTGGGGCCTCACTTTTTTTCTTTTTAAATGGATAGCATTTATAACTTTTCCCTTATAAAAGCAATGCTCCACAAACTCATTTGCTAAAGAATTGAAATTTACCATTCTTCTTTACTATACTATGGGTCAGATTTCATTCCGAGTTAGAACAGATTCCATAATCAGTTCAGCTTGGTGCAGCTTTGTAATGAATTCAATTCACATTTATGGAGCACCACCTATTTGCTCATACTACACTAAGTGTTGGAGAAACAGTGATGAATAATGAATACATGGTCCCCGGTGTCGTGGGGGAAGATGGAGATTATACTATTCATTACAAGTGTGGCAAGGGTTATGGAAGGGGACCACTTAACACCGAGATTTAACAGAGTCCTCGGTGGTTCGGTGGTAGAATTCTCAACTTTGATGCGGGACTCTGGGGTGTTCGATTCTGACTAGTGTATGTCATGTGCAACCACCACTCATTGGAGGCTTGGGTGTTGCTATGTTGCTGAACAGGTTTTAGTGGAGCTTCCAGACTAAGATGGGCTAGAAAGAAAGGCCTGGTAATCTACTTTCAAAAGTCAGCCAGTGAAAACCCTATGGGTATGCATGAAGTCGCCATGAGCCGGGGCGGACTCCACAGCAGCTAACAACGACAACAGTGGATGCAAGAGCACTCGCTGAGGGGGTGGCCTTTAAGCTGAGCACAAGGATGTGTCGTGAAGAGACTGTGGAGACTGGCTTTGGAAGAAGGCAACTGAAAGGCATATTAATTAAGGGGTGTATTTGTTACAATGCTCTTCATATAGAGTTTGCCACATGGCTTGTATAGTTTAGAGCCCTGTGAAGAAATCCACTCATTTGTATGAACGTCCAAGTGGACAAAGCCCAACTTTAGATAGCATTTTAGGTTCAACCAAAAATCATTATATTATTAACTCTCCTTTCAAAAGCAGAATTTACAACCTGGCAAAAGAGCAACTAATTCTGGGCTCTTCTGCCTTTCAAAGTCCTCAAATGTTAAGGGCCTCACATCTTCCTTCTAATGGGCTCCTTGTTTTGCTTATTTTATTTAGCATAAATCAGAGCTAAGTCAATCCCATTTTTAATAGCCTCTTTCAAAGTCTACTGAGATGCCAGTTGGTACGAATTATCTTAAATGTCCTCCCTCATGGGCAACATCCATCTGTCAAGACGATCTACAAAATGATATTCCCTGCTTGTGGGAGACATCTTTGCGAGCTGAGAGCCCTGCCAAGGAGAACTCTGCAAAAGCTGCATGCTAATACCCAGTGCCCTGCAATCTCGTCTTGAAAATCACCTTATCTTCAGAAAATCTCAGATCCTGTAGACCCCCAATTAATAAAGAAAGGCAGTTCTTCCTAGACTGGTCTAGAGGTAAGCTTTGCCATGAATGTAGGCTTGCCAGATGTAGAAAATAAAAACACTACATAAATTATTCTCTAATTTAAGTGTGCCCTTTCTATGGGACATACTTATGCTACAAAACTAACCACTGTTTATCTGAAACTCAAATTTGACTGGGTGTCCTGTATTTCATTCGAGCGAAGATTGTGCCTGAGTGCTGTTTCTTTGCTTCTGGATTATCATAACTGCATAACCGTCATCTTTTGCTGGAGACCTGGTGGTACAGGTTAAGAGCTTGGCTGCTAACTAAAAGGTTGGCAGATCAAATCCACCAGCTGCTCGTTGGAAGTCCTACGGGCAGTTCTACTCTGTCCTACAGAGTGGCTATGAGTCAGAACCGACTCAACGGCACTGGGTTTGGTTTGGTTTTGGTCATCCTTTGAACATCTGGCATGACCTTGCTAGGTGATATGAACCCTGAATGTAAATCTGTTGATAACATTCAGGTAGGATAAGCCCATGGAAGCAAGAATAGGTTTGTGAACTTGGCAAATGGTCAGCATCTCTCAGCCTAAGAAGCAAGGGAATGGGATGCTTAGGAAAGAGGGTGAGATTCTGATCTTCCACTGAAGGTTATTTAGAAGGCCACTTAAAATGCGATGGGATTTGTGTTAACAATAAATAAATCATTTCAAGATTTATTAAGGTTTCCAGACTTGCTGTATCTTGGGAGGTATGAAAAAATGGGATCAAATTATCAGTTGAACAACTGAGATGAAAACAATCTGGCTACATTTATTTTAGCATCGATTAAGTTTTTCTGCAAGAACACAGTGTTTTCCAAAACAAATATTACATGAATTTCTGAAATAATAATATTCTATACTTGCAAAGCATTATCCTATGTTAGAAAAGTTATCATTTGTTTATCCACTTCCTTCAGGTCTTTGTTCAAATGTTATTTTCTTAGCAATGCCTCGCCTCACTGCCCTATTTAAATTGGGTGACTCTTAATCTCTCTTGCCTTTTTTCCCTCCATAATAGTTATCACAAACTATTTGTGTATTTTGTTTACTATCTTCCCTCTGAAATATAAGCTCCTTGGAGCCTTGGATTTTGATCTATTCTGTTCAATATCATATGCCCAACACTTAGAACAGTCCCTGACATACAGATATTTAGTAAGTAGCTGTTGAATTAATTCATTCACTTATTACTAAATATTGTTCTGAGAAGCACAGACTCTAGAGACTCATTAACTTGAGTTTGAATTATGGCTCCATAATCTACCTGTTGTGATGTCAGATGAGTTGTATTGTTCCTATACCTCAATTTCCTCATATGTAAAATGTACCTAAAAGTGGTATCCCTAGGGTAGATATGATAAGAAAAAGACAATGCCCATAATGTCCCTAACACAGTACCTGGCACATTTAAAACATTTAATAAACAGTACTTATGATCCATTTAACAAATACCTGTTGAGTATGCTTTCTATCCCATAGAGTATACTGGGTGTTGGGAGGGCCACAGTGAACAATGCATATAGTGCTTGTCCTCAAAGACCTTATGATCTAGTGAGAAAATCAGCTGACAATGTCATAGATTATAATAAATGCTATGGTAAACCAAAACAAAACCAGACCCATTGCCACGGCGTAGATACCAACACATAGCGACCTATAGGACAAAGCTATGGTAGTAGTAGCAAAATGACCTATGGGCTCATTAGGGGGATATCAGGAAAGCTTTCATAGAAGAGTTAATATCTATCTTAAAGTAGTAAACTGTAGCTAACCACAAGAAGATGAAATGGGGGAAGGATAAGGCAGGGAAGGTATTCCAAAAAGAGGGATTCTATTGAGAAAACATTCTGCATCCTACTTTGGAGAGCAGCATCTGGGGTCTTAAACGTTAGCAAGCGGCCATCTAAGATGCATCAATTGGTCTCAACCCACCTAGACCAAAGGAGAATGAAGAATACCAAGGACACAAGGTAATTACAAGCCCAGGCAACAGAAAGGGCCACATAAACCAGAGACTACATCAGCCTGAGACCAGAAGAACTAGATGGTGCCTGGCTATAACCAGTGACTGCCCTGACAGGGAACAAAACAGAGAACCCCTGAGGGAGCAGGAGAGCAGTGGGATGCAGACCTCAAATTCTCATAAAAAGACCAGACTTAATGTCTGACTGAGACTAGAAGGACCCCAGTGGTCACGGCCACCAGACCTTCTGTTAGCCCAGGACAGGAACTGTTCCCAAAGCCAACTCTTCAGACAGGGATTGGACTGGACAATGGGATGGAGAGGGATGCTGGTGAAGAATGAGCTTCTTGGATCAAGTAGACACTTGAGATTATGTTAGCATCTCCTATCTGGGATGGAGATGACAGGGCGGAGGGGCTTAGAAGTTGGCGGAATGGACACGAAAAGAGAAAGTGGAGGGAAGGAGAGGGCTGTCTTATTAAGGGGAGAGCAATTAGGAGTACATAGCAAGGTGTATATAAATCTTTGTATGAGAGACTGACTTGGTTTGTAAACTTTCACTTAAAGCACAATAAAAATTAAAAAAAAAAAAAGGACAAGTGGATATAAGAGCCAGAGCCCAGAGGAGAAATCAAGCACAAGACTTATGTGTTGAGGAAGAGCAAGGAAGTCATTGCTGCTAGATTGTGGAGAGAATCATGGACAAGGCAAAAGGCAAAAGATAAGCTGAGGAGATCAACAGGCCAGGGCATGAAGGGTCTTCTAAGCCTTGTCAAGGAGTTCAGACCAACTGGGGCAAAGGAGGGCCATTGAGGGGAATAGCATGATAAGATTAACATTTTAGGAAGATCCTTCCATCTGTATGGCGACTGCATTAGGAGATGGAGAGTAACTAGTAGAAGGAAGACAGGAGGCTTGGTAGTCATCAAGATAAAACAAGATAGTTGCCTGAACAGGATAGGATAGAAAGAAGAGAATTGGTTTGATGACAATTACAAGTCAGATTTGAAGGAATTTGAGGACTGGTTGGCTGTCATTGCCTCACAGCACTTTGTAAGGATTTCTATTTTCTGTAGATTTTTTTTCTTGTAATGTAATGTCATTGTCTGGTTTTGATATCAGTGTAATGCTAGCATGAACAATTTTTTAATACACATTCAGTGTTCAAATGTCCAGTTGCCTCATAAATGTCATTTTATTTTAAACCATTTGTTTGCTTGAATCAAGATCTAAATAAGATCCACACACTGGGATGCACATCTTAAGTCTTTTTGAATCTATTAAGTTACCCTTCCATTTCTCTCTCTACCTCTACCTCTTTATCTTTCTCAGTTTACTTCTTAAAGGAACCAGCATTTGTCTTGCAGAGATTTCCGCAGTCCAGGCTTTGCTGACTACATTCCATGTTACTCTGTACTCTGTATTTCCTGAAGATTGGTTTTGGATCTAGAGACTTGATCAGGTCTAGGATCCATATTACTTCTTCATCTTTTAGTTATTTTTTAATTATGATGAAAATACACACGCCAAAACATTCGCCAGTACAACAGCTTGCACATTTACAATTCAACGACATTGATGACATTTTTCATGTTGTACTACCATTATTGCTATCCTTTCCCAAAATATTCCACCACCATTAACCATGTCACTTTTTTTTATGTGCTTTGTTAGTTTTTTATATGTGAGCTATGAGCCATTGGGGGCTCAGCAGTAGAATTCTCACCTTCTATGCAAAGAGACCTGGGTTCAACTACCGGCCAATGTACCTCATGTTCAGCTACCACCTGTCTGTTAGAGGAGGTTTGTGTGTAGCCTCGATGCTGAATAGGTTTCTGTGGCTCTCTCAAACTAAGAAGACGGGGAAGGAAGGTCTTGGTGATCTACTTTTGAAAATTAGCCAGTGAAAACCCTATGGGTCACATTAGTTCAATCTGCAACCAATAATAAAGATGGCACAGGACTGGGTGGCATGTCATTCACTGTACATGGGGTTGCCATGAGTCAGGGACTGACTCAACGGCAGCTAACAATAACAAATACATGTGAGCTAAATATGATTATATATCTAAAGAAGCTAAAGAAAGGGACACTAGTTAAGTTCTACCACCAAGGGATCCCTTTGTGAATCTATTTTTTCACTACATCTAACCTTGGGTCTTTCAGTCAAGTCTAAAAGGAATAGCTGAATTCATGGAAAAGGTTAATACGGGAAAAGAGGTAATCCAGAAAAATTTAAAATCCACTGAATTAAAATGCTGGGCTGAGTGCCCTCAAAAGGACATAGCAAGGAAAACCGGAGATGGCTGAATTGAGGCTGGTGTGCGAATTTAATTTCAGATTTTATTATCCTAATTTACACATTCATAAAAATGAAATAGGTCATTATCAAGCACTTAATTTTCAATGTACATCATAAAAACATATACACATATAATATAGCCTGGAGACTTTCATTCCAGTCTCAAGTGAGCTAGCATTGATGGGATAAGATGGTGGTGAAAAATGCTTATTTGTTTTGTTCATTCATTCTCTCCCTCATTCATTCCTTCATGCAGTTAGTAATTCAGTCACACAGCCATTCATGAATGAAGGTGGCAGGCACAGAGAATATGATGCATAGAAGGACATCCTTTTCCTTGACTGACTCAGACTCAAGTGGAAGAAAGGTAAAAAAAAAAAAAAGTACAATAAAAATCACTGAGTGTTATAATTTAAGTGTGTATTACCCATACCCATACCCATTGCTGTCAAGTCGATTTCAACTCATAGCAAACCTACAGGACAGAGCAGAACTACCCCATAGGGTTTCCAAGGAGTGGCTGGTGGATTCGATTTGCTGGCCTTTTGGTTAGCAGCTGATCTCTTAACCACTGTGCCACCAGGGCTCCTAGTGTTATACAGGAGGGTTATAAAAAGTGTCTTTGGGAATCCGAAGAGTGGAGTGATTTACCTACCGAGCAAACTCAAATAAGTCTTTTCTCTATTTTTTGAATTTTACTAACAAAAGCATGTATAACTTTTGATTATCTTCAATAAAAAAAATTTTTTTTAATGCAGCTACAGTAGATGCTCTCTAAGGTGCTTTCTAGTTCTAACATTCTCTGAGATTCTGCATTCTAAGATTCTCTGAGATGGATTCTGTTGGTCAGGGTGACAAGGTCAGTTCTAGGTCCCAGGGAAGTAAATATTTGCATCAGTGGTTGGGATTCAAGGTAATTAAGAGGTGGAAAAAACAAGGGAAAGCTTGTAGGGGGGCAGGCATAAGATGTAAAGAAAGGATGGGCAAGATCTCAAAATCCCAATAGTGAGGCAAAAACTGACTAGGAAACAGAAGACACCAAATCCAAGGACATAAATATAAGATTCATTGTACGGAACACTGAGATTAAAATCTAGAGCTAGTTTTTATTGAGTACTTACCATGTGCTGTGCACTGCACTGTTTTGATTTATTTAATTCTTACAACAACTCTATAAGATAGGTTTTATTTTTAGCCTCATTTTACAGGCAAGGAAACTGAGGGAGGCTAAGTGGATCATAGAACGTAAGTGGCAGAGCTGAGATTTGAACTGGGACATCTGCTCCAGAGGCTACTCCTTTATGTTGCCTCCCTCAAGTGTATACGAAAGAATAATTCAGGAGTTAGCATGAAATAGATGAGTCTTCACCAAGTCTCATGAGCAGGGTTGGAGAGCTACTTATGAGGACTCTTACTGGCTTGAGATCTTTTCCAGGAAGGGGTGAATCAGTCAATATTGAAAGTGTGCCTCTCTGAGGTAGACAGCTGCAGCTTCCAAATTCTTTACTGATCAAATCTTGAAAGGTATATAATACGCTTTATTAAAGGCAGTTCACTTCTTATATTTCTGCTTCTAACCGTAATATCATCTTAGAGCTACCTGAAAAGGACGGGAGCCCAGGAGAGCTCAGCAATCAAGCCTTTCTGGGGATAGTGTCCAAAATTACAAAACTAACATCTCCTAGAACAAAGTATGAGAAACCTTTGAAATCATCCCACTGTGAATTTACCAATATTCAGCTCCTAGGCCACTACCTCCCGTTGCATCCACACTCAGGCTAGACATCCCCTGTTGATCACATCACTCCTTCCCACTCACAATCTTCTCAACTCAGTGTTCCTGACAGCCTCTCCCAATCCATTAGCCTTGGGATGAGAAGTAATCTAACCTGATTCTCTACTTTTATAGCTGAGGCATCTAAGTGCACAAGATCATAATTTCCCAGCCCACTTTGTGTTTTGGTTTCTGTCTTAGTCATCTAGTGCTGCTATAACAGAAATACCACAAGTCGATGGCTTTAACAAAAGAGTTTATTTTCTCACAGTAAAGTAGGCTAAAAGTCCAAATTCAGGGCATCAACTCCAGGGGAAGTCTTTCTCTCTGCGTTGGCCCTGGAGGAAGGTCCTTGTCCTCAATCTTCCCCTGGTGAAGGAGCTTCTCAAGTGCAGGAACCTCGGGTCCAAAGGATGCACTCTGCTCTTGGTGCTGCTTTCTTGGTGGTATGAGGTCCCCAACTCTCTGCTTGCTTCCCTTTCCTTTTATCTCTTGAGAGATAAAAGGTGGTGCAGCCCACATCCTAGGGAAACTTCCTTTACGTTGGATCAGGGAGGTGACCTGAGTAAGGGTGGTGTTACAATCCCACCCTAATCCTCTTAACATAAAACTACAATCACAAAACGCAGGACAACCACAGAATACTGGGAATCATGCCCCAACCAAGTTGATACAAACTTTTTGGGGGGGATATAATTCAATCCATGACAGATTCTAAATCTAATACATTTTGATTTCTAAATCCAAGGCACAGTTTTTCAGCCTCAGCACTATTGATATTATGATGGGCCAGATACTTCTTTGTTGTTGGGTTCTGTCCTATGCATTGTTGGATGTTAACAGTATACCAGGCCTCTAGCCACTAGATGCCACTAGCACCTCCTCCCTAGTTGTAACAACAAATAATATGGCCAAATGTCCCCTGGGGAGAAAAACTGCCACAGATGAGATTGGAATTATCAAATGCAAATACCATGCAAACAAATTATAAAATAAAACTACAACTCATGCGAAAATGCAGGATTTTGTAAAGAGGTGCTAGAGAACTGTAACACTGGAGAGGCTTTGAGAAAATAGAATCCGTAGAGTTTTTTCTTAAGTTACCAAAAGAAGAGGCAGGTGGGCGGCACGAACAGTTAAGTGTTCGACTACCAGCCAAAACACTGGCAGTGCTAAATCATCTGCCTTGGAAGACAGGCCTGTCAATCTGCCTTGGAAACCCTATGGAGTGACTGGACCCAAGATGGTGGCTTGGTCACACACACCTTTCCATTCTCCTGCTGCAAAGAACCAAGAAACCAAGTGAAACAGATACAAATGACAACCCAGACACCCAGAATATCAAATGAAAGGATGAAAGATTAGATCGAACACCGAAGGGAAGGAGAAACTGAAAGAAAATAGTGAATGAGAAGACTTACAGACTATAGGAGCCCTATCAGCTAGCCCAGTGCAGCATGTCCATCTTGAGGCAAAGTGAGCAGCATTCCTGGGTGAGGAACATAGAAAGGCAACTTCACAGAATACCCAATAGGAGACAGAGATACAGTATACAAAAACTCAGAGTGAAGCAAGGTAAGCAGAACATGAGCTGGATCTAAACAGGGAAAATGCAGGAAGGCAGGCGAGAGCCCTACAGATCCAGGCAACCACAGAGCAGGGCAGGGGCCAGAAAACAGGGACAGAACTACTTACCAGCAGTGGCCCCTGATCATCTGGGCAGGTGGCACTGACAGAGTGCAGGATTCCTGGAGTAGCAGCTAGAGATCCCCCACCCTACTGGACTCTGGACAGCCCCCCTTCTCACATTTGTTAGTGGCTGGGACCTGGTATTGGCTGCATTCTGTGGGGAGTGCCCCAGTCCCCATACCGGTGGCTGGATGAACATGCTCCCTACTTCTCTCTGCTGGCCCTCCTGGTGACCAGCAGTGAGTCCCCCTTCTCCCCTCACCTGGCAATCTGTGGTGCACAGACTCCCATGCCATTGGGCCTGTGACCAGAGGCTTGTACCCCCCCCCACCCATCCCCATGCACCCACATCGGTGATCCACACTGTATGCTCCTGCACTGGCAGGTCTGTGACCAGGGGATCATGACCACTCCTGCCAATGCCCACGCAGCCATGCCTGCTGGTGATCTGCAACATGTGCTCATGCACTGTTGGACCTGCAACAGGGGGCTCATGCTTATTTACTCTGACTACAGCCACACTGCCCCACCCACCCGATAACTGGTGGTATGAATTTTCATGCTGCCCATCCGGTGACCCACACACCCTCATTCCAGTCACCCAGCAATGAGCCATGCACACAGAGCACCCAATCCAGTGACCAGTGAGAATGCTCCCCACAGCCATACCCAGATGGCTAGTCAGACAGACACATCACCTCACCAGCAATGCCAGTAATATCCTGACAGACATCAGCTACACCTCTGCCAAATAATGACCAAGAGATCCTAGTCATCTCATCTAACATCCACCCAGATGCAAAATCACACATCCCACATCCAAATACTTCCTGCAGGCCCTCCACAATTGCGCTGAAACTGCCTGATACTCCACCACCTACTGAAATGCCAATTCGTGCATGCACAGCAATCCTACCCTATGCGTTTGGGTAGCACTCCCTCACAGCGGTTACAGAGACAACCTGCCCTGACTTCCAGAGAATGCACTAATTGCTAGCACCAATCTGGAAGGACCACACAGTCCCACAAGGGCTGTGGATGGGCCCTGACCACCCACCACTTGCCACCCAACATAAGGGAAGAACTTGCTCTCCCACCTCTATTTAATTCAATAAGAGAAAGCATAAAAGCCTAACCACAAAGGGTTTGCATGTCAGTGTGACCCAACATACCCACTAGTGAGAGGAAATCACACCCAGCCAACAGACATCACCAAAGTCACACATAGACCGGAACCACAAAACAACAACAATTAAAATAATACAAAGGAAGAAATTCTGAAGAGAAGAAATGAAACTTCAGATACATCAAAACAAAACAATATATATATATATATAAATCAACACAAAACAAACATACATACAATTAATCAATCCATTAATCAATAAATAAATACCTTAATGCCTTGGAGACAGCAGACAATAACAGGTCATATGAAGAAACAGGATAAGATGGCTCAAACAAATGAGCAAAATAAAGGAACAGAAAACCTTCTTGAGGAAGAAATGGTAATACAACTAACTACCTGATGAGGAATTCAGAAGACTTATATATAGGATCCACAAAGATATCAAGAAAAACACAGACAAAACACTAGAAGAATTCAAGAAAACAATACAAGACAAAATGACAAAAACCAATCCAAAAACAACAACTAGAAACCCAGAAAATTAACAATAAAATGTCAGAAATAGATAACTCAATATAAGGACACAGAAATAGAATTGAATCAATGGAAGAAACAATCAGCAAAACAGAGGACAAATATTTTGATACCAATTTGTTTGATGAACAACAATCAGAAAAAAAGAATTAGGAAAAATTAGGAAACCCTAAGAGCTATGTGGGACACTATCAAGAGGAATAATTTACACATAATTGGAATTCCAGAACAGGAGGAAAAAAAAAGCACAGAGAGAATCACTGAAGATTTATTGGCAGAAAACTTCTCTAATATTATAAAAGACAAGAAAGTTTCCATCCAAGAAGCTCAATGAACCCCATAGAGGGTAAACTCCAAGAGAAAGTCACCAAGACATATCATAATCAAGCTTTCCAAAACCAAAGACAAAGAAAGAATTCTGAAAGCAGCTTGTAAAAAAAAAAAAAAACACCTGCAAAGGGGCACCAATAACACGAAGCTATGATTTCTCAGCAGAAACCAGGTAGGCAAGAAGGCAATAAGCTGACATATATAAAAGAAAGAAAAGAATTGCCAGCCAAGAATTATATATCCAGCAAAACTGCCTTTCAAATAAGATGGAGAAACTAGGACATTTTCAGATAAATGGAAATTAAAAGAGTTTGTAAAAACCAGACCAACCATACAAGAAATATTAAATGGAGTCCTTCGGACAGAGAATTGACAATATCAGACAACGACCTGAGATTAAGACACACAGCAGTATCGCCCAGATACCAATACAGATAGAGAAGTCTCAAAAGTAAAATAAAGCTGCAAAACTAAAAACAGGAAACCAGAGATGTCAATTTGTAAATGATGACAACTTCAAAACAAAAAAGGGGAATAAACGGTATAGTTATAGAAGTTCCATATGGAGAGGAAGTCAAGGCGATTTCAAGATATAACAGACTATTTTAGATTTAGGAAAATAAAGGCAAATTTTAGAATAATCACAAAGAAAATTAACAAATCTACTCACCAAAATAAAGAAGATAAAAAGACTCAGCATACACAAAATCAGCAGTGACAAAGGAAACAGAAAGAAAATCCATAAAAAAAGAACTCAGCACAGAAAATTAAATAGGACAAAGAAAAAATGAGAAGATGCAAATAACCAAAACAAGAAATGAGATGGGTGACATTACAATAGAACCAACTAAGACAAAAAGGATCATAATAAATGTTATGAAAAATTGTACTTCAACAAATTTGAAAATTTAGAAGAAATGGACAAATTTTTAGAAATGCAACTAACATGAATAGAGGTAGAAAATTTGAACAGACCCAAAACAAAAGAAGGAGTTAATGAGGTCATAAAAAAATTTCCAACAAAAAAAAAAAAACCCAACCCACACAGTGTCACTGGAGAATTATACCAAACATTCAGAGAAGAGTTGATGCCAATTGTACTCAAACTATTCCAGAATATAAAAAATGAAGGAATACTCCCTAATTCATTATGTGAAACCAGCATAACCCTGATACCAAAGCTAGGCAAAGATAACACTAAAAAAGAAAATTACAGGCCAATATTCCTCATGAATATAGACAAGAAAATTTTCAACAAAATTCTACCCTACAAAATTCAACAGAATATCAAAAAAATAATACATCGTGATCAAGTGGGATTCATAGCAGGGATGCAAGGACGGCTCAACATCAGAAAATCAATCAACATAATCCACCACATAAATAAAGGAAAAAAATCATACGATCATCTCAACTGACACAGGAAAAGCATTTGATAAAATCCAATACACTTTCCTGATAAAAACTCTCAGGGAAATAGGAACAGAAGGGAAATTCCTCAAAGTAATTAAGGGCATATACACAAAAGCACCAGCCAAAATTATTCTCAATGGAGGAAGACTGAGAGCATTCCCTTTGAGAATGGGAATGAGCCAAGGGTGCTCTTTATCACTACTCTTACTCAATATCGTACCGGAAGTCCTAGCTAGAGCAAGAAGGCAAGAAAGGGAAACAAAAGGTATTCAAAATGGAAAGGAAGAAGTAAAACTATCCTTATTCACAGATGACAAGATCTTATATACAGAAAATCCCAAAGACTCCACAAGAGTTACTAGAACCAACAGAAGGATTCAGCAAAGTGGCAGGGTACAAGATGGACTCACAAAAACCAGTTGGGTTCCTCTACAATAAAAACGAGTACTCTGAAAAGAAAATAATACCATTTACAATAGCCCCCAAGAGGCTAAAACACCTAAGAATAAACCTAATCAAGGACATAAAAGACCTATACAAAGAAAACTATAATACATTGCTACAAGAAACTAAAAGAGATCTACATAAATGGAAAAACATCCTATGCTCATAGATTGGAAGACTTAACATTGTGAAAATGTTGATACTACCAAATGCGATGCATAGATATAATGCAATCCCTCTCCAAATTCCAGCAACATTCTTTAATGAAGTGGAAAATCTAATCTCCAACTTTATACGAAAAGGTAGGTGGCCCTGAGTAGCTAAAGCAGTACTGAAGAAGAACCAAGTAGGAGGTCTCACACTTCCTGATCTCAAAACTTTCTGTACAGCCTTGGTAATCAAAACAGCCTGGTACTGGTATAACGACAGACACATAGGCCTATGGAATAGAGTTGAGAACCCAGAAGTAAATCCTTCCATCTATAGACAGCTGATCTTTGACAAAGGGTAAAAGTCTATTCAATGGGTAAGAAACAGTCTCTTTAACAAATGGTGCTGGCAAAACTGGATATCCATAAGCAGAAAAATGAATCCGAATCCATACCTCACACCATGCACAAAAACTAACTCAACACCACTCAAAGACCTAAATGTTAAAGCTAAAACTATAAAGTTCCTGGAAGATAACATAGGGTTAAAAACTAGGGGACCTAATCTTAGGTATAAATAGCCTATCAAACAAAACTAAAAAGGGATGAATGACAGAAGATAAATTAGATAATTGGGACCTCCTAAAAACTAAATACTTATGTTCATCAAAAGACTTTACCAAGAGAGTAAAAAGAGAACCTACAGAGTGGGAAAACATTCTTTGGCAAAGACATATGTGGTAAGGGTCTAATTTCTAAAATAGATAGAAAACTTCAAAAACTCAACAACAAAAAGACAAAACAATCCAACTGAAAAATGGGCAAAGGACATGAACAGACACTTCACAAAAGAAGACATTTAGGCAGCCAACAAACACATGAAAAGATGTTCGCAGTCGTTAGCCATTAGAGGGATGAAAATCAAAACTACAATGAGATCCATATCACCCCTGCAAAAATGGCAATGATTAAAAAAAAAAAGTAAACAGCAAATGCTGGTGAGGTTGTGGGGGGATTGGAACTCCTATACATTGCTTGTGGGATTGTAAAATGGTACAAACACTATGAAAAACAGTATGGCGCTTCCTCAAAAAGCTGGAAATAGAAATACCTTATGATCCAGCAATCCCACACCTAGGTATATATCCTAGAGATAGAAGAGCAGTTACATGAATAGACATATACACACCTGTGTTCCCTGAAGCATTATTCACAATAGCAAAAAGATAGAAACAACCTAAGTGCCCATTAACGGATGAATGGATAAACAAATTGTGGTACATAGATACAATGGAATACACGTAACTGGAAGGAATAATGAGGAACCTGCAAAATATAATGTAGATGAACCTGGAGAACATCACACTGAAAGAAATAAGTCAATCACAAAAAAGCAAATACTGTATGGTCTCACTATTATAAAAAGTCAAGAATAGGCATACACACAGAAACCAAAGTTCTTTGCTGTTTACTAGGGGTGGGAGAAAGAGGGAGGGGGGATCACTTTCCAGATAGTAGACAATAGACACTTTTAGATGGGAAAGGCAAGATCAATTATGGGTGAAATTAGCACAACCTGACCAAGGTAAATAAAGATGTTAAGAAGTATACAAGAAAAAGGGTCAATTTTTGTAAATGCTGTAACATATACAATTTTGCAACAACAGTGTAAACAACCTAAACATGTTTGTGGTTACACAGGCAGATATGGATGCACATACGTGTATGGATAAGCATACAAGAGTAAATGCATACGCATGTATGGTGTATCTGGAGGCATAGACACAGACACATTTGTATGCACTGCTATATATCCGCATATCTAACAAACCACATAGGGTGCGCAGTTATGGAGCCTTCCTTGACATATCCAAACAACTCACAGAATAGGTTTACTGGCTAAAAATCTTGGGACCACAGTCTCAAGAGACAACGTAATCAATTGGCATAACAGTTCACAAAGATAATGTTCTACATCCTAGTTTGGTGAGCAGTGTCTGGGATCTTAAAGGCTTGCGAGTGGCCATATAAGATACAACTATTGCTCTCTACTTGTATGGAGCAAAAGAGAATGCAGGAAATCAAAGGCTCAAAGTAGAAACTAATTCACAGGACTAACAGACCACACCCCCATGTGTCTGTCAGTTTGTCGTACTGTGGGGGCTTGTGTGTTGCTGTGATGCTGGAAGCTATGCCACCGGTATTCAGATACAAGCAGGGTCACCCATGGAGGACAGGTTTCAGCTGAGCTTCCAGACTAAGACAAACTAGGAAGAAGGACCCAGCAGTCTACTTCTGAAAAGCATTAGCCAGTGAAAACCAGTGATGCATTGAACACTAGTGACAGAAGACCAGACGAGTTGTGGAACAACACCAAGGACATCATCCGTGAAGAAAGCAAGAGGTCACTGAAAAGACAGGAAAGAAAGAAAAGACCAAGGTGGATATCAGAGGAGACTCTGAAGCTTGCTCTTGAGCGTCGAGCAGTTAAAGCAAAAGGAAGAATTCGTGAAGTAAAAGAACTGAACAGAAGATTTCAAAGGGCCTCTCGAGAAGACAAAACAAAGTATTATAGTTACATGTGCAAAGAGCCGGAGGTGAAAAACCAAAAGAGAAGAACATGCTTGGCATTTCTCAAGCTGAAAGAACTGAAGAAAAAATTCAAGGCTCGAGTTGCAATAGTGAAGGATTCCATGGAGAAAATATTAAATGATGCAGGAAGCATCAAAAGAAGATGGAAGGAATGCACAGTCATTATACCAAAAAGAATTAGTCGATATTCAACCATTTCAAGAGGTGGCATATGATCAGGAACCGATGGTACTGAAGGAAGAAGCCCAAGCTGCTCTGAAGGCATTGGCGAAAAACAAGGCTCCAGGAATTGATGGAATATCAACTGAGATGTTTCAACAAACAGATGCAGTGCTGGAGGTGCTCACTCATCTATGCCAAGAAATATGGAAGACAGCTTCCTGGCCAACTGATTGGGAGAGATCCATATTTATGCCTATTCCAAAGAAAGGTGATCCAACCAATGTGGAAATTATAGAACAATATCATTGATGTCACACGCAAGCAAAATTCTGCTGAAGATCATTCAAAAACGGCTGCAGCAGTATATCGACAGGGAACTGCCAGAAATTCAGGCCGGTTTCAGAAGAGGCCTTGGAACCAGGAATATCATTGCTGATGTCAGATGGATCCTGGCTGAAAGCAGAGAATATCAGAAGGATGTTTACCTGTGTTTTATTGATTATGTGAAGGCATTTGACTGTGTGGATCATAACAAACTATGGATAACACTGCGAAGAATGGGAATTCCAGAACACTTAATTGTGCTCATGAGGAACATTTACATAGATCAAGAGGGAGTTGTTCGGACAGAACAAGGGGATACTGATTGGTTTAAAGTCAGGAAAGGTGTGCATCAGGGTTGTATTCTTTCACCATAGCTGTTTAATCTGTATGCTGAACAAATAATCCGAGAAGCTGGACTATATGAAGAAGAACGGGGCATCAGGATTGGAGGAAGACTCATTAACAACCTGAGTTATGCAGATGACACAACCTTGCTTGCTGAAAGTGAAGAGGACTTGAAGCACTTACTAATGAAGATCAAAGACCACAGCCTTCAGTATGGATTAAACCTCAACATAAAGAAAACAAAAATCCTCACAACTGGACCAATGAGCAACATCATGATAAATGGAGAAAAGATTGAAGTTGTCAAGGATTTCATTTTACTTGGATCCACAATCAACAGACATGGAAGCAACAGTCAAGAAATCAAAAGACGCATTGCATTGGGCAAATCTGCAGCAAAGGACCTCTTTAAAGTGTTGAAGAACAAAGATGCCACCCTGAAGACTAAGGTGTGGCTGACCCAAGCCATGGTATTTTCAATCGCATCATATGCATGTGAAAGCTAGACAATGAATAAGGAAGACCGAAGAAGAGGCGATGCCTTTGAATTGTGGTGTTGGTGAAGAATATTGAATATACCATGGACTGCCAAAAGAACGAACAAATCTGTCTTAGAAGAAGTACAACCAGAATGCTCCTTAGAAGCAAGGATGGCGAGACTGCGTCTTACATACTTTGGACACGTTGTCAGGAGGGATCAGTCCCTGGAGACGGACATCATGCTTGGCAGAGTACAGGGTCAGTGGAAAAGAGGAAGACCCTTAACGAGGTGGATTGACACGGTGGCTACAACAATGAGCTCAAGCATAACAACAATTGTAAGGATTGCGCAGGACGGGGCAGTGTTTCATTCTGTTGTGCATAGGGTGGCTATGAGTCAGAACCGACTCAACGGCACCTAACAACAACAACAATAGACCACACGAACCACAGCCTCTTCTAACCTGTGACCTGAAGAACTAGATGGTGCCTGGCTACCACCACCACTCTGACCAGTGACACAATAGAAGGTCCCGGATAGAGTGGAAGAAAAATGTAGAACAAAACTCAAATTCTTAAAAAAGGCCAGACCTACTGGATCGATAGAGACATTGGAATACCCGAGACTACCTCCCTATGATAACCTTTGAACATGGAATTGAAGCTATTTCTGCAGGTCACCTTTCAGCCAAATAATAGATTGGCTTATAAAATAAACAGTATCACCTGTGAGTAATGTGCTCCCTTAAAAAACTAACTGTGTGAGACCAAATGGTCAACATTTACCCAAAATCAAAGGTGAGAAGGCAAAGAGGAAAAGGGAAGCTAGATCAATGCAAACAGAAGAAACAGAACGGAAATAACAAAATGATGACACAATGTAAAAATTGTAATCAATGGCACAGGACAATTTGTAAAAAAATGTTAAAACCCATTGCCATCGAGTTGATTCCAATTCATAGCAACCCTATAGGACAGAGTAGAACTGCCCCATAGAGTTTCCAAGGAGCGCCTGGTGGATTCAAACTGCCGACCTTTTCGTTAGCAGCCATAGCTCTTTTAACTACTATGCCACCAGTGTTTTCATAGTGACACTAGGGGGAAAAAAAAAAAACCTATGGAACACTTCTACTCTGTACACATGGGATTGCTGTGAGTTAGAATCGAGTTGATGGCAACTAGCAACAACAACAACCAGTGGAAGAGAATAAGCAGGAAGATAGAATTATAGCTTCAGTAGAGAATTGTCTGACTATCAAAGCAAAGATGGGTTCTTCCCTAGAGCTTTCAGAGGGAGCATGGCCCTGCCGACACCTTGATTTTGGACTTCCAGGCTCTAGAACCCTGAGAGAATAAGTTTCTTCTGTGTTATGCCATCCAGTTTGTGGTACTCTGTTTCAGTAGCCTTGGGAAAGTAATTCATAACAATAAACTTACTTGAAATAGTTTTTTGTTTTGTTTTCAAGACTGAGTCACAGTCAAACCATGAACTTTTGGTTCCCATTTCAGGTGGTTGGACTTTAACTGTCATTTCTTTTCTCTAATCTTTAGATTAAAAAAATTCTCTCCATCACCTGTGCTGAAATGGAACCCTACATTTGAATGCATTATGCTGTTAGAGTGTTTGCAGTGGTAAATTACCAGAAGTGAAGTTCTTACTCACATTTTCTAGAGCTAAGAGTTATACACTTTTTCTCTGTATTCTCTGGGGTCGTATTTTTCTCTTGGTTTATTTTGGATATTCTTTGATGTACTGTAGACTTTCCTCAGTAACTTGTTTTTTGTCCATTTATACTTAAGAAAATGGCAAAAGGAAGGCCTTTAAGAGCTCTATGTATGGGGCAACCGACCAGTTTAGGGTAAGATACTTAAAAAAAAAAAAAAAGATACTTAGGAAGGGGTTTTTGGGGTGCGAGTCTTCCTCTTCTCATCTGGAGCCCTTTGGGGCCCTACCCTTAACTATAACTTCTTCCAAGAGCACATGTCTCCTGACAGAGAAAGCAGCTTGAATCTGTAGGAAAAATGCTGTGTAGTTTTGTTTCTGTCTTGGCATATTGCCTCCTCAGGCTATTGTCTCCTTCTTACTGAGTTCTGGTCCAGGCTCTGCCTCTAAATGGCTTTGTGATCCCAGACAGGTAACTTAAGCTTAAATTCCTTATCCATAAAGTGTGTGACCTTGTCTAAATTTCTAACGTCCTTTCAGCTCTAGAAGTTTATCATTCTAAATGAAATCCATAAACTATTTATAAGAGATTTTCCATCACAGGCCACCACTCCAAACACCCAAGAATGGCATTCATTGCAGGACCGTGCTCCAACCTGCTTCTCCCACCCTCCTCCTTGAGCTGTAAACTTCATACAAAACTGGAAGTCTCTCTCCTCCTGATGGCCATGGCTTTTTCTTTCCCAAGTTGCTCTCTACCTCAACTGCTTCCCATTAGCCCACTCTCTGCTTCTTGAAAACTGTTTCATCTTGCCAAGTAAATTCCAAGGCTAAGTCCTCCAGAAGCCTTCTTCAAACTTCTTACCAAGGAGAGATGTTTACCTTTTTAGAATTTCCATAGAATTTTGTACACAAACTTTCATGGGACCTAACATACACTACATGGTAAATATGTTAATTGTGTACAAAACCCATTGCCCCTCCTAAATTCTAACATCTTTTTATTTTTTTGATTGTACTTTAGATGAAGGCTTACAGAACAAACTAGTTTCTCATTAAGCTGTAAGTACACGTACTGTTTTATGACATTGGTTAACACCCCACAACCTGTCAACATTCTCCCTTCTCAACCTTGGGTTCCCTATTACCAGCCTTCCTGTTCTCTCCTGCCTTATAGTCTTTGCCCCTGGGCTGGTGTGCCCTGTTAGTCTTATTTTGTCCAATCTTTAGCTGAAGGGTGAACCTCAGGGGTAACTTCATTACTTAAATTCTAACATCTTAAAGTACAAGGAACATTCCTAATTTACTTTGTTACTCCTTCCTCTTCCCCAAGTCCCTAATATGATATCTTGAATACAGTAGTGTTCGAAACTTAACAATGGCCTATTGAAAGAATTAATGAATAAATTATGGTGCAAATCAATGAAGAGAAAAGTGAACAAATGTCTTTGGACGTCATATGTAAGAACTTGGTAATGTTTTACAAAAATCATTACATAGAAATAAAACACAGGGAGTAGGAGGGAGAAATGCCAGGCAGAGAAAAATACCCCAGAGGTTCTCCCCTACTTCTCAGAGACACAGGAAGAAGAGACTGATGAGACCCACCCTCATGGCCAGATGGGAACAGATGCCAGTGCTAGGGTGGCCTGCATTGGGTTAAAGCAACATTCAGTTTTGTCAGGAAGTCAACAAAACAGTGAAGCAGGTCGGGCTGAACTCTTGGTGAAGTCACTAATTCTATCTTTGCTCTTTCCCTTTCATCTTCATGGGTTGAATTATAAATTATTTCTCTTTCCTCTTGGATCTGTTTTATTTTTGTGCTTTTTTAAATGCTGTAAGGCCACAAGCAAAATGTACAAATGCTAAATCCCCTCTTCACCTGCTTTAAGTAAAAAAAAAAAAAAGCCAAGGCATAGTATTCAAAATAAACAAATAAAATAGAGTCACTGTTGAGTTGACTCCAACTCACGGTACCTCAGAGTATAACTGTGCTCTACAGGGTTTTCAAAGGCTGATTTTTCAGAAGTTGATCACTAGGCCTTTCTTTCAAGGCATCTCTAGGTGGACTTGAACCTCCAACCTTTCAATTACTAGCTGAACATGTTAACCATTCACACCATCCAGGCACAAGAGAAACCAGAATCCTTGAAAGCCACCTGGTTATTGCTGTGGTCACTGCTGGTGAGATTTTTATAAATCACATCTTCAGACAAACAGTGCAATAGGTTAAAAAGGCAACTAAATTAACTTCCAAGAGCTTTAATTCAGAGGAGAAAAATAGAATCAGAGAAACACCTGGATCACTCATTTTATCTTGTGATCCAAAATAGGTATGACTTCTCTCTGGGATGGTCTGATTTCCCTTGGAAGTTTTGGAGCACGCAGTTGCGGGCAGGGTAACCTGAGAATGAACTAAAAATTATTTTTTTAGTGCCTGGATGCATACAAGGCAGAGATAGCAAACAATTTCCGGAAGAGAAATCACACTGAGTTTGGCCTGGCCATCAATGGTTCAATATAATAACAACATCACTCACACATAATTTTGTTTCAGTGGCTGATATTAAGAAAAATTGTTGCTTGTAATATGAGGCACAGGGCTGTCAAATTCACACATACATGCCCTTTGGTCTGAAAATGATTTTGTTTTTATAGCATCTATTCAGCAGTGCAAAGTTCATAAGTTTGTGTTAGGAATATGAGGGCCACATTACATCGCAAGAAGGTATTAAAACCCTGTTACCGAGAAAATGTAGGTCCATCTTCTGAAATCCAAGTCTAGGACCAGCTCATGAGTCGATGGGAATTTTCTAGAAATAAACGCCGAATATAGCTCATGTTTCAAAAAGGCGAGTTCTTCAAAGGAGACTTGATTCAATATTTATGATAAAGGTGATTGTTCGAGCCTCTAAAATGTCAGCGAACCTTAACTGCATCCGTGCAGAGGTTTAATGCCCTTACGAGAATATCATCTCATACTGAACTGGATAGCTCTTAGGTCAGAGATGGAGGGGCACATTTCAGCAAGGAAACTGGCTTATTGCTTAGAAAGAGGATGATGGGTAGCATCATCAACCTAATACAATAAGTACTGCTCTGTGGAGAAGTTTGAAAATAAACCAATAAAGAGGAAGAGGGCAAAACTGAAACCAATCATTTCCTTGTGAGAGAAAAACAAGTATAACTGAAGTCTCAACATCAGTATCAGGGACATCATTAGGGAGAAGGGTTCTTTGCGGATGTAGTTGTGCAGCTCAAAAAGTAAATCGGAAGCCGTGAGTAGATAAAAGGCGACAAGGGCTTGAAATTTTGTCCCTCTATTTTTTATCCTATAGTGTTTTAGAAAATAGCTGATTTCTTTAAAAGTATCCAGTAGGAGAATATAAGTCAAAAATTGACTCAATGGTACCTAACAACCTCCCAAAAGCAGAGGATGAAGGACTTTCTTCCCAGGTTTCTCTTAATTTTTTCCATTATTGAGTCAAAACAGTAGAGAGGGAGGGTTGGGTAGTCTTTTTCATGATGTATCTGTATGGAATAAGAGAATTCTTCAGTGTAAGATAGAAAATGGGTGAAATCTACAAAGTAATTGCCCTGGAAATAAAAAACTATGCTTGACCAAGAATCGTGGTCCCTAAAGCAAGATGAATTCAAACTTGGTGTGACATGCCATTCTCACGCACTTCGAACAAAGGGACCAAGAAGGATCCTGACAGTCTAAACCCTTCCCCTTAACCAGCTCATTGGCTTTCTCTTAAATGACATAATCCACAGCACCTGGGGAACTGACTGTGTGCATTTTCATGACCATCACTATTAAGTCCTCCAGGGTCACATTCCTCAACCTATCCTCCTTCCTCCCTCATGTGGGAAAGATGAAAGGGACTCTGCAGACAGACTTGACGCCTTTGTCTCCTCATGGTCTTATCTACTGCTTGACAGGGATCCAGCCCAATTACTACTTGGAATCTGTCTTCAACCTGGTAGGTGACGAGTCTCGTAAAGCAGTGTCTCAGCTCTGGAGGGAAAAGCTGAAGCTGAGCAGCTGCCTTCCAACATGTTCAGAGTACACATACAACATGGACACTATATGCAACAAAGAGGGGCTATTTTGATTAGGCAACCCTGAAAGCAACATAGGAATCAGGAGTCTCTTTTCTAATGCTTGCAAGATGATTTATACATGTGTCTGCAGCATGTCCCCAAAATCTCTTTTTAGGAATCGAAGTGTAGCAAAGTTTCACATTGCCAAGCTCCTTTTATTTCAACTTGAAAGTGATTAAAGATGTTTATCTGAGCCAGAAAACCCAAAGTCAGTGCTGCTTTTATTGTAAAATTTTTGAAAGCTATCCCATGGGGACTTTAGGCACATAAGAAAAGAATTTGAGAACCTTCCATTAACCTACTTTCCTTTTCCCAACAAGAGACCCCTGTGCATATACAAAATAGCACAAATGTGGCAGAAAATGCAATTGAAAGAGCGAAAGATCTCCCTGTAAGAAACCAGGCCTCTCTGGTTTAATGACCAGGCAAGGCTTTACAAGGCGGCCTCTTTTGGGAGAAAGACCAGATACTTGTTTCTTACTTCTAATACGCATCATCACTTTTTTGAAAACCACAGGAACTTTAGTTTCTTGGCAGGTAGGAAAACATACTGCCCAGCTAAAATTATTTTCATTTATATATTTCACCCCATTATATATATTTCACCCCATTCATGCAACTGGCCTTTTTCTTGAAATACTAGGAGCCAAAAAGTTAAAGGGCTGTAAGGAGCCCATAACCAGAGAAGCCAGAACATTCTGAGGTAGCCTTGCAATAGCTGTATGCAGATCAGGGCAGGGGAAGGGAGATGAGCAACTGGGAGAAAAGTTTCTTTGGCTCCGAAGAGGTATGTGGATGACAGCCCTCCTCTCCATCTGATGGGTCTCCAGTAAACAGACCAGAGACGGTTGTCCTTATTACCCTGTGACAGCATCAAGAAAAAACTGTATACCTCCACCTCCACTTTCTCCTACCCTTGTACCTTTACCTACCCAGTCACCTTCACTTATACCTACACCTACATGTATGTCTCGGTCCTGAAAGAGTTATGGTTCTACTAAACGAAGAAGCAAATCGGATTCATATATAACTTTTTAACAAAGTCTGAGTGAGAGAGAGTGAGCAAACGGCTATGGGGAAAGATACAGCCCAGGACTTTGATTCGTTATCTCTGCTCTCTTCTCTGTGCGTCAAATGTACTTGATCCTCTAGGGTTTTGTTTTGGGGGTTTCTCTCAAGTGATGCCAAATTCACTGGACTGCTCCAACAGAGACTTTAACTAATATGTGTCTTAAGCAAGGGAGGGAATGCTTGCCTTCTTGGGTCCTCATGTGAAAGCTGAAAAAGAAGGGGTTGGTGATATGTGTGGATCCCTAAACCAGAAAAATGCATTGCTGTCGAGTCGATTCCAACTCATAGCGACCCTATAGGACAGAGTAGAACTGCCCTATAGAGTTTCCAAGGAGCGCCTGGTGGATTCAAACTGCTGACTCTTTGGTTAGCAGCCGTAGCACTTAACCACTATGCCACCAGGGTTTCCAAACTGTTAACACACTCAGTTGCTAACAGAAAGGTTGGAATTTTAATTCACCCAGGGATGCCTTGGAAAAAAGGCCCAGTGATCTACTTCCAAAAAGTCAACCACTGAAAACCCTATGGAGTACAGTTCTATTCTGACACACGTGGGGTTGCCCTGAGTTGGAATTGACTGGGCAGCAACTGCTTTGGCAATGTGTGTGGGGAGAGAGCATAAGAAAGGGGCTGGCCTATTCCTCTGGGTTCTCTGGTTGCTTTCTTATGCCGCATGCATTGCTCAAACCTGTTTTTCTTTTAGTCTAGTAAATCCTTTCACTTAATAAAGCCATTCACCCAGAAATGAGTTATAACCCTAAATTGCTGGTTGTGATCTTCGTCTGTCAACGGGTGTGTGTGATCTTTAGAATGCTTCAGGATGCAGCAGTTCTTAGCTTGCCTAGTCTGTTCTTCGGCGAGACATCCACTGTTCCACTTCTGCTTCAGTGACAGCACGGCAAATATTAAACAGTGAGAGGAATAAAAGAGGTGAAAGTGACTGCCAAATGGACCACAGAAACGGTGTGCTTCACAGCAATAGACATTCTGATTTCACACCTCAGCAGCCACAGCAATTCTGGAATGTGCTGGCAACCATGAGAGCTATATTTCCTCAAAAGACAAAGACCCACCATGGTATAGTAGCAGGAGTCAATAGGACATAATACATAATGTCCAGGACACTTGGTAGCATGGCCCAAGCTATGAATACCAATGATCGTGTGTTCACAATTCAGTGTTCATGTTCAGTCCACATTCCAGAATTAAGACATTTCTCTTTCTCCATGCATGTATCAGTTCCTGAGCCAGGATCAAGCATCTTATCTTGATTTCCAAAGTACGTGTTCATTCAATAGGAGCAAGAGGGGTCAGGTATGGAGCCTACCCTTCACCCTGCCACTGGGTGAACCTTCACATTGCAGTGTGCACATCGCTCTGTTAGCACCAGTTCATTGAGTTGGGTTTGGTTACCCAGGCCAGAAAGGTAAAAATCTGTAGCATTACAATGGAATAACAGACCAGCTCTCATCCTTGAGGTCTTTTAATCTAATATTAATCACAGGATACTTTATATAGGTATAAAAACAGCAGAAAAATGCTGAATGTGCAAATTCATATCCAGAGACATCTGTCAGTATCTACTGACAGATGTTAGGGGATTGTTTGAGGGACCGGAGTCCTGGAGCCAAGCAGGACCAGCCTTGATGGAGGAGAAAGGAAATTCTTCCCTGCTGGGTGAGTGGCATGAATAGAATGGTATGTGGGATTGCTGGAGAGGTTGGTGAATCAGGAATCACTTGAAAGCCAGTATGCTGTAGTGATCCAAGGGGCTAAGGGGCATGGCTGTGGAGTCAAAACATGCCCTGCACTGCCACTTACTAAAGCTTTGATCTTGAGCAAGTTACTTAACCTCTGCAAGACTGATTTTCTTCTACAAAGCATGGATAACAGGAGTGCCTCCCTCATGAGGTCAGAGTAAGGATTAAGTTAAATAATGTACACGAAGTATAGGGACAGTGCCTGTCACATGGAAGTTTGCAGTAAATATTGGCCGTTAGTATTAGTGAAACCCTGGTAGCGTAGTGGTTAAGAGCTACGGTTGCTAACCAAAAGGTTGGCAGTTTGAATCCACCAGGTGCTCCTTGGGAACCCTATGGGAATCCTATAGGGTCACTATGAGTCAGAATCGACTCGACAGCAACGGGTTTTGGTTTGGTTAGTGTTAGGCCTCAGGGTTTACCTGGCCCAAGAGTCTTTTCTGGTGGAGAGAAGCCAACTCACAAAGCCTGTGACTTCTGAGTTAGGAGATTCTGGAGGGCCTAGCTAGATATACGTGAACCAAAAAGCCTGTACGAGGCTTGAGAGCTGCTTCTCAATAGCAATCCAGTTCATGATGCAAAAATACAGCCATTTTCCCAGCAAAGGCTCAACAACAAACCAACTTAAAAGGAGCCAGCATGTTCTCAGAAATGAAGTTATTCATGTAAAGGTTTAAAGGCTGGGTGAAGAGAGCTCCTTTGTGGGGAGAGAGTTACATTTATGAAGAAATAATTATTAACTTTGGTTGTTAGGCTTAGCAAAAGAAAGCCAGGCATAACATACATTGGATTTATAATTTTAAGATTTAACCTATGAGTGTCTTAGAGCTAATAAAGTATTTGGCACATTGATGGCCTCTGAATGATGCTGGAGAGTCTCATGCTGTCTCTTTTCTGTTTTTATATTGATGTATGTTAACTAGTTAATTCTGTTAAGAACTTATATATGTGTATATGTGTTATATATATAACATATGTGTATGTATATATGAGTGTATGTGTGTATACATGTGCACACACACGTATACATGCATACATGCACATATATACACATATTACACACACAGATAGATGCAGATACGTAGATTCAGATACACATATAGATACGGTTATAGATGTAGATAATATACATATATGTATACAAAGGAACCCTGGAGGTGCAGTGGTTAAATGCTCTGCTGCTAACCAAAGGGTTGGTGGTTCGAACTCATTTTCTCTGCCAGAGAAAAGATGTGGCAGTCTGTTTCCATAAAGATTTACATCCTTGGAAACCCTATGGGGCAGTTCTACTCTGTCCTACAGGGTGTCTATGAGTCAGAAATGACTCGGCAGCAGTAGGTTTTATATGTATATGTATACATGTATATATATGTGCGTGTATATTATACACACACACATATTCTTTTATATGCACAGCATAGAATAGACCTGAAAGACGTTAAAGACCACAGTCTTCAGTATGAATTACACCTCAACATAAAGAAAACAAAAATCCTCGCAACTGGACCAATAAACAACATCATGATAAACAGAGAAAAGATTCAAGTTGTCAAGGATTTCATTTTACTTGGATCCACAATCAACAGCCATGGAAGCAGCAGTCGAGAAATCAAAAGACGCATTGCACTGGGTAAATCTGCAGCAAAGGACCTCTTTAAGGTGTTGAAGAGCAAAGATGTCACCTTGAAGACTAAGGTGTGGCTGACCCAAGCCATGGTATTTTCAATTGCATCATATGCATGCGAAAGCTGGACAACGGATAAGGAAGACCAAAGAAGAATTGGCACCTTCGAATTGTGGTGTTGGCAAAGAATATTGAATATACCATGGACTGCCAAAAGAATAAACAAATCTGTCTTGGAAGAACTACAACCAGAATGCTCCTTAAAACAAGGATGGGGATACTGCGTTTTATATACTTTGGACAGGTTGTCAGGAGGGATCAGTCCCTGGAGAAGGACATCATACTTGGTAAAGGACAGGGTCAGCAGAAAAGAGGAAGACCCTTAACGAGACGGATTGACTCAATGGCTGCAACAATGGGCTCAGGCATAACAACGATTGTGAGCATGGTGTGGACTAGGCAGTGTTTCATTCCGCGGTACACAGGGTCATTATGAGTTGGGGCCGACTCGATGGCACGTAACAGCAACAACAACATATATATGATATATATATTCTTGTGTATGTGTAGACTAATCCTGGAAGACTTCTATACACAAGAAACTGGTAATAGTAGTAGCTTCTGGCAAGAGGCACAGGGAAGTCCAGGATAGAAGAGAGGTGTCCACTTGTCTTTGCATACAACTTAGTACTCTTTGAATTTTTTCTAGGTATAGGATTCATTTTTCCAGTAAAAGAGAATGCATAGAAATAACTGCACAAGGGACCAGATCACAGGGAAGCAGGGAGGACTGTTGGACCCATGAAGCCAAAGTCAGTGCTATTCTTTGTTGCTCATGAGTTACAGATGTTGAAACCTACACATAGAAACCGAGAGACTTTGGCCGCCTTTGTTCTCAGTCTCAGGAAGCCTTGGATCAGTAGACGTCAACTGCCTTTGGAAACACGAGCCAACCGTGTACAAAACACAGAGGCCATGCGGAGAAGCCCCTGCCCCGGCACACATGGCTTGTTCCTTAGCCCTTAGGATTCTCTCTGTTCCCACCACATGCCAGCCAAGCTATCAGAGAGGCCTGTGTGAGAGATAAGTCTCTGCCTCAAATGGCTGCTAAGGAATTTCGAGTTTACACAGGATTGTTGGGAACCTAGACTTGCTAACCTTAGGTGAGACTTGGAGGGCCTGATGTTGAATATGCAACCTAAAAGCATGCTTGCTTCTTTTTCTCAAACAGGCTGCAGAGATGGGGCCAAGGGTGTGCAAGCAGTTTGTAAAGTGAGAGCCTCACACAAATGGAAGGGCTTGCTTTTATTGTAAGGACTTGGGGAAATGTAATGGGAGAGAGTCTGGCCCCTATAAAGATTTCTCGCCCATGAACATCAAAGAATCAACAAGGGGGAGTAGAAGGAGGAGAAGGTAGGGCTTGGAATGTTGGCTCTTCCTCAAAGGCATTTCCTATGCATTTTCTTTACTGAGAATCAAATCCAGAGACGTCCATGATAAAGATTCTCCCTTTTATTACTGTTCATTATTCAGGGTTTGCTCAGTGTCCTCCCTCCCTCCACAAAGATATTTGAATGAAGATGAAAGTGCCAAGTTAATACCTTGAGGGAGCCAAGCCCTCTTTCTCTAGCCAAGGTCTTCGTGAACAAATGTGGTACCAGCTTGCTGTTGTGGCTCTACCTCCATTACGTCTTTGAAGCAAGAATCAATGCTAATCCTAGGTTGTGGGGCTTGCCATTTCTGAGTGTAAATAGGTTGAAAAGGGGTCTCTTTTTAGTGCGCCCACCAGCCCAACTCTAGCTATGCTGAAAACACTGAAGGAGCAATGCCCAGAACAAATATCTAATAGAGATTTTGGCTAAACATATAGGAATTAATAATACTGTTCTTGACAAATACTGTTTGTTCAAAGGACACTGGCTGAGTGTAAGTGAAGAGGGAAGACGATGCTTTTGATAAAATGTCACCACTTGGTGACTGCAAACCCAAACCTAATGCAACTTACATAGAGTATGCAAAAACTGGAAAAAGCAAATCAAACAGAGATCATTAAAAGAAATTTAATGTGTTAAAAAGATAAAGTTAATGATTAAGGGCTACCTGCATAATAATAATAATAATGCTAAATTACCAACAATAATTACAGCTACAACATCTTTTAGAAGAGGAGAAGCCAACATCTGTTGAAAATACTGACAGAACAGACCGAAGTGAGGATGGTGAAACTTCTTCTCACATACTTTGGACAAGTTATCAGGAGGGAACAGTCCCTGGAGAAGGACGTCATGTTTGGTAAAGCAGAGGGTCAGAGAAAAAGAGGAAGACCCTCAACGAGATGAATCGACACAGTGGTTGTAACAGTAGGCTCAAGCATAACAAAGATTGTGAGGATGCCACAGAACCGGGCAGTGTTTTGGTCTGTTGTACATACGGTCGCTATAAGTCGGGACTGACTCAACAGCACCTAAGAACAACAGAACAGAGGATTCAACCTGTGTGGTCTGTAGGTCGACACTGCTCATCTGCCTGATAGTTTTAGAAAAAATCTTGCATATACTTGTAAGGCCTGTAAGGCACCTGAGAAGTCCTGTCTCAAGGTCAGAAAAGGTTTGTTCACTTGCAAACGATTGGGTGATTTTTAGTACAAAGGGAAGAAAGGGTTTCAGTAACCTTAGTGAAACCGAAGGAAAAGATCGTGTACCATCTTCCATTTTTTTATTCATTAGTAGACCCTGTGTTGTGAGCTTGGCAAGCCAGGGTCATTCTATGTTTAGTAGAGAATGGCATCAAGAGTGTTAATATTCTTTCATTTGGCTCTTGACCGTGATCAGTTTATGGAACATCTGCCAGAAGCTGAAGCAAAGAGTGTATAAAAATTAATTTTAAAGACTTTATATGGCTACAAAAAACCAAACTCATTGCTGTCAAGTTGATTCTAACCCACAGTGACCCTATAGGACAGAGTAGAACTGCACCAAGGAACGACTGGTGGATTTGAACTGCCAACCTTTTGGTTAGCAGCTGAGTGCTTAACCTCTGTACCACCAGGGCTCTTTCATATGGCTAAAAGAAAAGAAAAAAAAAACCAAACCAAACCCATTGCTGTCAACCGATTCATATGGCTAGGTGGTAGAAAATTTTTGAAAAATTTTAGTTGATTCTTCAGATCATGGTCTTTTGGGAATTAAGAGTTCTGAGACAGTTTATCTCCAGGGATTCATAAGATTACCCTTTCTTATTGTACTGATGTGACATGAGATTCAAATGCTTTGAACTTGACAGTGACAGAAAATTAAAAGAACACTGAGCATCCTTCCTTCCTTAAACGTAACAGTCAACTCAAATAAATGTGTGGACGGAGCAGTTAATAACTGAAGCCTGAATTCATTTCTCAACTCCTCAACTCTAAGTTGTGAATAACCAGAGAGCTGTTTTGTTGTTTGCTTATTTTTGTTAAACATGCCACAATTTCAAGAAGTGATTCACAGACTTGTGTCAGCTTGACATTGTATTTAAATTTCTAAAGGACCTCTTGGAGTGTAGCCTGAGACTTGTCTGAATTATGGATAAATGAGGGTAGCAAACTATCAGGAAGGACTAAGTTAAAAGTTCCCGTAAAGCAGACAATATCCCTGGAATTCTGGATATCAGTCTAGGAATCCCAGAACTATCACCAAACATTTGGCCATACAGCCCATGTCTGGGCAAGGTTTGGGTCCTCTTGGCTCTGTGGAGGATACTCTCTCACAGAGCCATCGACAATGATGTAATCCTAAAGTCAGAACTGAGATGCTCCCTTTTTTCAATACACCACACAGTCCTAGAGAACAGCTCAGCCTGTTAAACACAAGTACATGGGAATTCAAGTGTGGAAACCTGGGGAGGAGAGAGCAAAGACATCAGAAAAAGGCGCAGAAAGGGAAGAGGGACTATACCACCTTCCGAAAATAGTCACATTTTATGTTTCTAGTAGGTGGCGTAGTGATTAAGTGCTACGGCTGCTAACCAAAGGGTGGGCAGTTTGAATCCGCCAGGCGCTCCTTGGAAACTCTATGGGACCAGTTCTACTCTGTCCTATAGGGTCGCTATGAGTCGGAATCGACTCGATGGCACCGGGTCTGGGTTGTAGCAGATTATCAAATGAAAGAATACTGTAAAGCAGTGGATAATATCACATTTTTATAAAAAGAAATAATATGTATTCCCAGCAGAGGGGAAAAAAGAAAACAAAACCCCTAGAATATATACCTAATATTAACAGTGGTAGGACTGCCAGTGATTAAAGTGTTTTACCCACTTTTTTCTGCTTTTCCCACATTGAGCGTGGATTATGTTTAGAATGTAAAAATTTAAATAATAAATGCTATGGAAAGGGAGGGAGAGATCAAGAAGCCATCCCTCTCGTAAAGAGCTCAAAATCTTTGCACGCAGGGACAGACAATTTATGCTATTGTTTTTGTGACATTTAGAACATATGTTCTAATAAAAACAGATGTGCAAACAATCTTTTGGCAAGGAATGAGTTCAAAGATTGGGGACTGTACCTGATTACATTGCCCGAGTGTCAGGAGTAGGGTTTTAAGTTCAAAATCCTTGCTAACAGAAATCATTACAATACACAGGCTGAGTTGGAGGGAAAGACCCGCCTATAATTTGGATACATTTAAAAGAAAATGTTTCAATGTGTTTATATTCAAACTCAACCTCAAAGAGGTAACCTTTCAACTTAAGAGTCATTTTGGACAACTGTTCTTGAAATTGTCTTGTATATAACACACAATTGGTCATGACTCTTGAAAAGCATGTTACTTTTTTCTTGTAGCCAGAATATGCAGCAAACGAAAGTCCTATAAGTGATTTGGCAGAAAAATAATCTTCAGATGGTTTTAATATGGAAACTTAACTGTTTGGCTTTTCTTTTTTCTTTGATTCATGAGAAAGGTAGACTGCAAATATTTCCTTCATTGAAGGTTTGAAGATTAAGCCCTCCCTGCCTCCATAAAAGAAGTATTTGCTGTTTGTTTGCTGGAGACTCAAGACGGATGGGGTTGGTAGAAAAAAGCAAGAGTGGCTTGTGGATGTAGTAAGTAGATTGGGCTTCTCCGGAATCAGAAAGCTATCCCCTAGGGCCACAGTGTGAAAGAGGGTAGTGGGTTCCAGAGCAGCAAAGAAGAAGGACTTTCTTGCTGACAGTGTTCAGGGAGAGGTGGCGAGTTCCCAGAGAGGAATTACTAGGGAAACAGGCTTATAGGCATAGGTATTTCCCAAGGAGGGCCTTGAAGGGACCAAATAAAAGGGGTGAGTGGTCATCTTAAAGGCAGCCAGATTGAACGCATTACAAAAGACTACCCCTACTTCCTTCCCCTAACTCTAAGCTTTGGCTCTGCTTAAGACACTCTCCGTTGCGATTGAGTCTATTCTGACTCATGGCAACCCCATGAGTGTCACAGTAGAACTGCACTCCATAGTGTTTTTAATGTCTGATTTTTCAGAAGTTGATTGCCAGACCTTTCTTCTGAGGTACCTCTGGGTTGACTCAAATCTCCAACCTTCCAATTGCCAACTGAATGCATTAACCATTTATACTACCCAGTGATGCTTATGATACTAGAACCTAGAAAGAGCCCTGTGTTGGGAAGGAAGACCCAAGAATGATGGAAGTTACATTTCCAACATACCCTGGCAGGGTGGGGACTTGGAGTTGAAATTAGGTAATAGCATAGATAATATGACATTTCTTGCACATCTGAGTTTGAGATGACTCAGTCAAAATCCAGTGCAATGTTGAATATAGAGAGGGTCTGATGATTCCTCTTTGGAACGTGCACACATTTTATGAAGAAATAAAAGGAACACAAATGTAGTGAATACTGTGGTATGCCTACTCAAATTCCCCTTTCAGGACTGAGGCACCCATTCCCCCAGCTGCTGAGGGATATATTTCTTTGGGAATGGCCCTCTGCAAAAGGAAGTAGCCTTGCCCAAGGCTATACCCCCTCCCCAGAGGAGGCCCAAGCTTAGTGATTGCTTGGCCCAGGCAAACAAAGGCCCAGGCCCTGACCTCGGTCTGTGACAACTCTGAAAGGCTATATCAGCTCCACATCGCTCAGTGGGATCAGCTGAGACCGCTGCTGCATCTGCACTGCGGCTCAGCTTCTCCCTCTGTCCAGTCCTGCTTCCCTCACTCCCTTACAAATATTTTTCTCAAGTCCGTTCCCCAATAAATCTCTGTCTGAGTCTGTGTGTCTGTTTCCAAGAAACCTGACCTAGGACAATAAACATCCTTACATTTTTCTCATTAAACAACACAGTAATTTTACCAGTACCAGTTGCTGTCAAGTCGCTTCTGATTCATAATGACCCCATGTGTGTCAGTGTAAAGCTGTGCTCCCTAGGGTTTTCGGTGACTGATTTTTTGGAAGTTGATCACCAGGCCTTTCTTACAAGGTGCCTCTGGGTGGTCCTGAATGTCCAACCTTTTGCTTAAACAGCCGAGTACTTAACCATTTACACCACCCAGAGGCCTCAGGAAGCACCAGTCTCATTGACAATGTTAAGCCTACCCAAAGATGGAAATCACTTACATCCAGATGCCTGTTTTTTTGTATTTATTCAAAAGAATCAGATTTTGGTATGACTTTTTTCCAGTGAGAGGAATTCTTAGAATATTTGTATTAAAAATAAAAAATTGGGAGGATATATTGTGGAACGATTAAAGAAACTTCTTCCCTGATGGGCACAAGCCACAACTGTATTCCAGAACCTCATTTTTTTTTTTTTAATTGTGCTTTAAGTGAAAGTTTACAAATCATATCAGTCTCTCACATAAAAACTTACATACACCTAGCTACATACTCCCAATTGCTCTCCCCTTAAGAAGACAGCCCACTTTCTCCCTCCACTCTCTCTTTTCATGTCCATTTCGCCAGCTTCTAACCTCCTCCACCCTCTCATCTCCCCTCCAGGCAGGAGATGCCAACATAGTCTCAAGTGTCCACCTGATCCAAGAAGCTCACTCCTCACCAGTATCCCTCTCCAACCCATTGTCCAGTCCAATCCCTGTCTGAAGAGTTGGCTTCGGGAATGGTTCCTGTCCTGGGCCAGCAGAAGGTCTGGGGGCCTTGACCACTGGGGTCCTTCTAGTCTCAGTCAGACCATTAAGTCTGGTTTTTTTATGAGAATTTGGGGTCTGCATCCCACTGCTCTCCTGCTCCCTCAGGGGTTCTCTGTTGTGTTCCCCGTCAGGGCAGTCATCGGTTGTAGCCGGGCACCATCTAGTTCTTCTGGTCTCAGGATGATGTAGTCTCTGGGTTCATGTGGCCCTGTCTGTCTCTTGGGCTCATAATTAATTACCTTGTGTCTTTGGTGAAGAAGCTCATTTTTAACATGTCAGTTATCCATGATAAAACAAATGCCAAGCACCAAAGAAATGTAGTATGCAAAAGAGCTAATAAGATGTTGATACATGATGTTTTGTATTTCCCTATAAGGAGCCCTGATGGAGCAGTGGTTAAGTGATGAGCTGCTATCTGAAAGGCTGGAGGTTTGAGACCATAGGGAGGCACTCATCGGCTCTGCAGGAAAAAGATCTGACGATCTGCTCCCATAAAGGTTGCAGCCTAGAAAACTCTATAAACCGCCCCCCCCCCCCCAAAAAAAACCCAGTGGCGCTGAGTCAATTCCGACTCATAGCTACCTTATAGGACAGAGTAGAACTGCCCCATAGAGTTTCCAAGGGCACCTGGCAGATTCGAACTGCTACCTTTTTGGTTAGCAGCCTTAGCACTTAACGACTATGCCACCAGGGTTTCCAGAAAACTCTATATAGTGACTGTTTTATTCTGTCACATGGGGTTGCAGTGAGTTGAAAGTCGACTTGATGGCATCTAACAACAACAACAAGATAGAATTAAAAATAAGTAATCACTATTTCTCCAACTAAATGTAATTCTACTCTTTATTTTCCCAAATATCTCCAGAGTTGGAGGGATGTGGTCACGGGACTTAGGATGTGGAGGGGCCATGTATTTTCTCTGTTGGATTATTATTGGATCATCTCTTCATCACCGTTTCAAGCAGAGGCAAACAGAAGCAAACCAGTGATGCAAATTAAGAGGGAAAAAAGGGCCAAAGTAGGAAATTTCTTGCAGTTAATGTATTTTAAAAAGAATATACATATTGTGTTAAAAATTCAAATAGCGTATATGCAATCCTCAGTTACTATCATTAAGCTTGATGAAAATACTAATTACCAATTTGGCTTTAAAGTTATATATATTACTTCTAAAATATTAAATGTAGAGGTCAGATTCAGAATTAATAGAATGGGATCATAGGAGAAAATTTGGAACTATTTTTATTTTCCAGCAAAAAGTAAGTTTCAGCGCTGTTTATTTTGTTTGTCCACCTTTAGACCAACATAAGCGAATATAGCTAAGATTGTACCTTGGCCTCTTTAGAAACAATCGTGTATGCTATTCTAAGAAGATTAGCCCAGATTTTAGATTGGGATAACCAAACCCCAGTCTGGTTTGGTCTAACCAAGATATCTGAGTTGAAACAAATTGCTTAGGTAAAGGCAAAAAATTAGCCAATTGCTTGCTATTCATATTATTGGGAACCCTGGCGGAGTAGTGGTTAAGAGATACGGCCGCTAACCAAAAGGTCAGCAGTTTGAATTCACCAGGCACTCCTTGGAAACTCTGTGGGGGTAGGTCTACTCTGTCCTATAGGGTCACAATGAGTTGGAATTGACTCAACAGCAATGGGTTTGGTTTTTTGGGTTTATTCATATTATTAGTGTCACCAGCTGTATACAATTTTCTATGTCAGAATTGGCGAGACCAGCAATGTTTTTTTTTTTCCTGGCCCAAAGAGTATTCAACTACCAAAGGTTTCAAGAATGACACAGAGAAGTATGGGTTGCCCAAATGCTTCTGTTCAGCTTCACAGGATTATTGGACCAAAGGTATGAGATTAATTTTATTTATGTAGGTGTTATTTGTATGTTAGAATTTTAAGGACACATGTAATAGTGAGTAACAAAGATTGCGAAAACCAAAGAAATGAAGAATCCAGACTATAGACTGTAAATATTTATGTTTCGTTGATGCCACAGAGATGAGGGGGAAAATTCTGAATGCTTCATGAACACAGGAATAGGAAAAGAGGAGGATACTCATTCATTTTGAGGACATTTGTCTTAAGTTCCAGGCATCTGTCAACTCACCAGAGTGTCTTTGATGAGTGGGAACAGGCATAGCTTCACTCTATGATATCTCTCATTGCTGCCACTTTGTCAGGTTGATGGCATTTGGGTCCTGTCCATTTCCTTGTTTAATTTCTGCTTGTGGTTTCCCTTTTTTTTTTCATTCTTCCTGCCCTCTTCTCTCCCTTCCTTTTTACTTTTTCCATGCTATAAGGATTTCTCAATGAGAGGTAGAGATAAGTTGTGGGAGGCAACCTCACGTGCTGCCTTAAACCAGCATTCAGGCCGCCCTCAATTTGAAGAGAATATACTGAGTCCTTGCTATGTGCAAGCTCAGCACTAAATTCCTGTTGGAAACAAAAGGTCTGTGCCCTCTGGACTGCTATTATGTTCCTCTGTAACCTTCTGATAAAAGAATGAATGGTTCTTAATTATGATAGTCAATGATCTTACCCCTGGAATGAAGGGAATTATGGTGAGTGAAATGCAGATCAATAAAAACAATATCCTGTCATTAGGTTTTAAGCGATAAGTCTAAGTTGGCAGGTTTCTGAATTTGTGTAAGATCTGAAATCTTCCAGTTTTTCAAGATTCTCCCTCCCTGAACTTTCTTATTTTCCCCGTAGTTAAGGAGCTAGCAAGAAGGTGTAAGCCACCTAACACTTTCCAGTTTAGGGAGATACCAATTCAATGTCTCTTGCAACCAGCACCTAAATATTCATTTTTATTGTAGTCAGTCTGAGCTGGGACGTGTATATTTCCAAGTGGAAGTACTAACAAAACGCATTTTCGTGGGCTGGTTACTACCATTCAAAAGGAGAAAAAGCAAGTTGGTCTAGTTTTCATTCTAGGGTTCTCCTTTTCCAAGAATTTCCTTATGTAGAACAGCTGAACTTGTAGCCTGAGACTGCATTGTGTGCTTCCAATTCTGGGACCAGCTATTTATACAGCTCTTATAAATAACGAAGAGTACGATCACTAGCTGATTTACATCCAATGTCTCTAATCACCCCTCTCATTCCACATGCTGTTGCTATTGTTTCTGGGCAAGTCACTTTACTTTATCTTAGCTTTGTTTCCTCATCCGTAAAACAAAAGTACCAGGCAGTTCTCTTTCCTAGCAGTAAAATTATGTCCGTTTAATGTTGTAAATTAGAAAAGCACCATCCTATGGATTATCTCACTTACTTTGGACATGTTATCAGGAGGGACCAATCCCTGGAGAAGGACGTTATGCTTGGTAAAGTAGACAGTCAGTGAAAAAGAGGAAGACCTTCAACAAGATAGGTGGACACAGTGGCTGCAACAATAGGCTCAAACATAGCAACGATTGTGAGGATGGTGCAGGACTGGGCAACATTTTGTGATGCTATGCATGGAGTCGCTGTGAGTCGGAACCAACTAGATGGCAACTAACAACAAGAACATGGCTTATCTACAGTTAAAGTTCTTATGGATGAAGACAGGAATAGAGAGATTTTTTTGAGCTGCATGATGGGTATTATGTCAGAAGTTCCTTAAGACTTCCCCCAGGATCCATGAATCTCTGGGAGGGCTCAAAGGACTCAGCATATAGTTGTACTCATGGCTGTAATTTATTACAGCAAAAAGATATCAAGTGTAGTCAGCAAAGGGAAAAGGCACATGGGGCAAAGTTTAGGAAAAACCAGGCACAAGCTTCCAAGGGTCTTCTCCCAGTGGAGATACACAAAACAACCAAGAAAAAAAAAATCAAACCCGTTGTCGTTGAGTCAATTCCAACTCATAGCAACCCTATAGAACACAGTAGAACTGCCCCATAGCATTTCCAAGGAGCGTCTGGTGGATTTGAACTGCCGACCTATTGGTTAGCAGCCATAGCTCTTAAGTACTATGCCATCAGGGTTTCAACATAAGACACACTTAATTTTTCCCGCAATGAGCTGGGGCAGCATGTGTGAAATGCTGCCAGCCAGGGAAGCTCATTAGAGACTCAGAGCCTAGGATTTTTATTGTGGGCTGGCCACATAGGTACTCTCTGCCTGGCATGAACCAAAATCCTAGACTCGCGGAAGGAAACCAGATGTTTAGCATAAACTATGTTGTTTGTGCAAACAGTTGGGCACAATGAGCCACTCTTATCAGTTCATGGTGCTGGGAGTCCTCCAGAAACTGAAGTGGCCAGTCACCAGCCAAGGGCCAACTTTTCAAAGACAGTGGTCAGGCCTGCTATGTTAACTCCTTTCTGCACAGTTATATGGTATGTTTGTTTCTTAAATCACTCCTGGAAATAGACACCTGTTTATTTCCAAAAATCAGCCAACGAAAACCCGATGAATCACAACTATCTGATCCCCAACAGATCATGGGGATGGCACAGGACCAGACAGGGTTTCCTTCTGTTGTGCATGTGGTCGCTATGAGTCAGAGGCTGACTTGACGGCGGCTATCAACGACAATAATAATGCCACTCTGAGGTACAGAAAAATCAGTATTAAGTGAATAAAATTATGTTTTCCCAAATAAGTTTAATTTTTTCCATTGGTAAAGTAACATGTGTTTATTAAAGAACACTTGAAAAATAAGGAAAAGTAGAAAGAAGAAAAATGTTACCTATGGTAGTATTTTCTATATACACCAGTGTAATCACTCCTAGGTAATCATCTTCCAAATTTTTTGGACATAATTCCACACCGTGTGTAAATTATATCCTTCTCTTTTCATTTTTATATTTTATTATGTAATATAGGGAAATTTTCCCATTATTTCAAAATATTTCACAGACCTCGTTTGTAATGACTGCTTTATGCTCCACTGTATCATTACTTGTGTAATCAATGACCTTTTTTCCACTTGCCAATATCATAAGTAACTTCGTGATGAACATCTTCATACACAAAGCTCTTTCTTATCTTCAGGATTATTCCTTGGGACAGATTCTTAGAAATGAGCTTACTAGGTCAAAATTTATAAACTTTTTAAAGGCTTTTGCTATCCCTTGCCAATGGTTCTCCAAGAGTTGTAAAATTTGGGCATCCACCCACAAAGTATTCCTTTAAAATGAAATGATGCTTTGTTTTTCTTCTAATATATTTCTGCTGCATTTTTCCCGTTTTGCTTTTCCTCTCAATTGTCCACCCACATTGTCTAATTATCCCACCGTTACAGCACTCCTTAGCAGTCCATAGGTGGCACAAATGGTAAGACAGTCAGCTGCTAAGTCAAAAGTTGAAAGTTCAAGTCCACCCAGAGGTGCCTTGGAAGGAAAGCCTGGTGATACACTTCTGAAAAATTAGCTAATGAAAACCCTGTGGAGCACAGTTCTACTCTGACACGCATGAGGTTGCCATGAGTCAGAATTGACTCACTGGCAATTGATAGGCACTCCTTTGGGCAAAGGCAGGACATTTATAAAAACCAAAAACCAAATCCATTGCTGTTGAGTCAATTCAGACTCATAGCAATCCTATAGGACAAAGTAGAACTGCCCCATAGGGTTTCCAAAGAGCACCTGGTAGATTCAACTGCCGACCTTTTGGTTAGCAGCCATAGCTTTTAACCACTACGCCACCATGGTTTCCAGGACATGTCTAGATCTTATCTTTTACACAAGATTACCTAGGAATCCTTCCCACGCATTATTGCAGACGAATTCACTTACGTCCTGAGAAAATGGGGGACAGCTTCTCCAGGTTTTAGGCAGGGGAGGGGACAGGAGAAGAATAAAGAAAGGAGAGGCTGGGGTCCCTAGAGATTATTGGTAGAGCAGTTGCTGGGGCATAACATGGTGCGGGCCTACAGCTGGGCCCCTGGTAAGTGCGAGAATGCAAAATGGAATCTGAAACAGAAAATTTGTAAAGAGATGGAGATCCAACCTAGCCTTCATTACAGGCTTGCTCAGAAACAGTATGTCCAAAGAAGCACCAGGGTGCAGGGCAGTTAACAGAAACTGGGTTTGGAGTTAGACAGCTTAGGCTAGAATTCTCATGACATCAGCCGCCAGCCACGAGCTCTTGAGCAAGTCACTAAATTTCTCTGTTCCTCAGTTTCCTCATCAGCAAAAGCTGGGTAATAGGACATGCCCCACCTACCTTATAAAGCTGCTGGGATTCAAGTTCAAATTAACGTTCAGGAAATCTTGGTGCACGGCAACTGGTGAACGGGACGTACTGAATCAGTGATTACTGAAACCAAAAGGAAATGATAGGAGAGAAAGGCCTTTAGAACTTGCAGAGTGGTGAAAACCATAAGAAACTTTGACCTCATCCTCAGCTCAGTCTAAAACATCAAAAGATCCAAAAAACAGTTAAAAAAAATTACAGTAAATACTGTCTGTTTTCTGTTGCTAAGAATCGAACCCAAACTTCTCCCCCTGAGAGTAATCTAGTTTCATTGTGGTAAGAATATTTTTAATTAGGAGAAAGCAGTACAAAAATCTGTGGATAAATTAACAATAATTAAGTTTAGCCAGAGGGTGCAATAGTGCATCCCCAGAAGGTGTGTGGGGTGTGTGTGCACGCATGTGCTTGCTAAGTTTTCTCCACATTATGAAAGTTGTACATAAATAATTTAGAAAATACAGAAAAGGATAAAGAATCAGGATCTCATCTTCCAAAGGCAACCATCGTTAATAATTACCATTATTTCCTTCAGGTATTTTTTTCTGTTAGCTTTTAAACTTACCAGCTTGTTCTTCACAATATGTTGTTGTTAGGTGCTGTTGAGTCACTTCCAACTCGTAGTGACCCCACGTATAACAGAACGAAACGCTGCCAGGTCGTGCGCCAGCCTTGAAAACACACTACAACGTAGTGAGATAGAAATTGTGTTTCACTTTGGAATCTCACAGAACTTGTTGAAATCTTGTCTCTGCCACCTACTAGTTATGCCATTTTAGGAAAGTTACTTAGTTTCTTCAAGCTTCAGTTTCCTCATCCATAAAGTAGAGATAATGGTATCTACAAGTCAGGATTCATTTAAAAAATGTGCCTAAAGAATTAAGGTACACATGGGTTAGTTCAAAGAAACTGTAGTACATACAAAACTATGGACCATACCCAGAAAATAAGCTGGAGTTCAAATTATTTATAAGCAATAAAAAAAATATATGCAATATAGCAAACAATTTTTATATGTAATAAATACAATACAATGCTATGCACCAAAAAAAAAAAAAAGCCCCAAACTCTTTGTCGAGTCGATTCTGACTCATAGCAGCCCTATGTACATCACCAACAAAGGTGTATTAGGGGATGCTTTCTAAGCAATGATAATTCTATTGTAAATATTCAATAGAATGATAGGGTCTGGCAGGGCCGTCTCAATGCTGAACTGCTGGAGGTCAGAGAGGCTCAGCTGTCTTCACATTAGGCAGAGGCAACATAACTATCAAAGACGTTGCCTCTCCAGTGCCGAGGGCATATTAGAAACATAAATTTTATCTTTATAAGATGTATTCCCTGCCTCCTTCTCAGAGGATTAATGGGGTAGAGGTTTCAATACTGTTTAAAACAAGACCTGTAAAACCCATTGCCACGAAGCCAACTCAGACTCATAGGAACCCTGTGGGATAGAGTAGGACCGCCCCATAGGACCCCCAAGGCTGGAATCTTTACAGAAGCAGAAAGCACTTCTTTCACCTGAGGAGAGGCTGGTGGGTGCAAACTGACAACACTTTGGCTAGCAGGTGTCTTAGTCATCCAGTGCTGCTTTAACAGAAATATCACAAGTGAATGGCTTTAACAAAGAGAAATTTATTTTCTCACAGTCTAGTAGGCTAGAAGTCCAAAGTCAGGGTGTCAGCTCTAGGGGAAGGCTTTCTCTCTGTCGGCTGTGGAGGAAGGTCCTTGTCATCAATCTTCCCCTGGACTAGGAGCTTCTCCGAGCAGGAACTCTGGGTCCAAAGGACACGCTCTACTCCTGGCATGGGTTACTTGGTGGTATGAGGTCCCCAACTCTCTGCTTGCTTCCCTTTCATCTCTTGTAAGATAAGAGGTGGTGCAGGCTACGCTCCAGGGAAACTTCCTTGGATGAGGGATGTGACCTTAGTAAAACCAAAACCAAAACCCAGTGCCGTCGAGTTGATTCCGACTCATAGCGACCCTATAGGACAGAGTAGAACTGCCCCGTAGAGTTTCTAAGGAGCGCCTGGAGGATTTGAACTGCCGACCCTTTGGTGTTACAATCAAAAAAAAAAAAAAATCATAATTCCCTTTAACATAAAATTACAATCACAAAAAGGAGGACAACCTCACAATACTGGGAATCATGGCCTAACCAGGTTGACACGTATTTTGAAGGGACACAGTTCAGTCCAAGACAGCAGGTGAGTGATTAACCGCTGAGCTGCCAGGGCTTTGCTAAAACAAGACAGAGGGATAAAATGGAAACTAATTGTCCACTATTTTTTGAGCACCTCCTATGTGCCAGGGAAAACCCTGGTGGCGTAGTGGTTAAGAGCTAAGGCTGCTAACCAAAAAGTCGACAGTTTCAATCCACAAGGTGCTCCTTAGAAACTCCATGGGGCAGTTCTACTCTGCCATATAGGGTCTCTATGACTTGACGGCAATGGGTTTGGTTTTTTGGTTTTTATGTGCCAGGAGTACTTTGCTGAGTCCTGAATATGACTGCCCTTCCCCCAGGGAGCTCCCAGGTTAGGAAATGCCTTCTCAAAGTGTGACCAGGGGCCCCCTGTATCAGAATCACCTGCAATGTTTCTGAAAAATAAGAGGTCAGCTGTTATCCAAAAGGTCGGCAGTGCGAATCCACCAGCTGTTCCTTGGAAAACCTATGAGGTGGTTCTACCCTGTCTATAGGGAACTCTGGTGGTATAGTGGTTAACAGCTACCTCTACTAACTAAAAGATTGGCGGTTCAAATCTACTAAGTGCTCCTTGGAAACTCTATGGGGCAGTTCTCCTCTGTCCTATAGGATCACTGAGTTGGAATCGGCGTGACAACAATGGGTTTGGTTTGGTTTTTTGGTATAGGGTTGCTGTGAGCTGGAATTGACTTGATGGCAACGGGTTTGGATTTTTTGGTTTAGTCCCCTGTCTAGGGGTCCCCCCTAAAGCAGAATGTCTGCGAGTCTACATATTTACCATGTCTCAAATTGCTGCTCATGCATGCTGGGGTTTGACAACTACCAGAAGGAAAAACCCAGTTGTCGTAGAGTCGACTCTGACTCATGGTGACCCTGTGTGTGTGAGTAGAACTGTCCTCCATAGGGTTTTTCAATGGCTAGTTTTTCTGAAGTAGATTTCCAGGCCTTTCTTCTGAGGCGCCTCTTGGTGGACTATGAATCACCAACCTCTAGGTTAGCAATTGAGCAACTGTTTGCTCCACCCAGGGACACAGACTTAGAAACAACTAATTCTGAAATGACATACGAGTGGAGTGGTAGATTCAGCAGAATTTTGAAGGTTAAAAGTAGAGCCTTTGGAATCAGACAGACCAGGATTCAATTGCTGACTAGCTGGGACTTTGGGTGAGCCTTCCAATCTCTCTAAGCCCTGGTTTTACCATCTGTGCAATGACTATAATGTTCCCTACCTCAGAGTGGTATTTTGAGTATTGTGAATGTTGACGCCAGTAATCAAACACTGAACACACTGCCTTATTCATAGGAGATGCTCATAAAGCAGTGGCCATCGTCATCCTCTGCGGAGAAGACACACCTAGTTGCAACACAATCTTGACCTCCCTTTGGCACCAGTTGGATCCCAGCTGCACAGCACAGGCATTTCCGGGTCCAAGGTCATCAGTGACTTTGCCAAAAACCCTGCCCCTGGAGCCTGGCCCTTCACCCACAGCACCTAAGGGCTGAATTAAATGAGAATTGGCTGGAAAGAAAGAGACCTTGCTCTCTCTCTTTCCTCCTTGCCCTCCCTTTTATCTCAGTTCCTATTCAGTGTAAAAGATCACCCCAGGGCTCCTCAGTGGCAGAAACCTGTGACCGGTTTTGTTAGAGCCGGAAGTGGCAGGTGGATGCAGCCTGCAGCCTCTCACCGCATCCAAGATGTCTTCATCTGTCCTCCTAGGACCCCAGCAAAAACGCTCTTGGCAAAAACAGGAGGAAGGGATAAAAAGTATAAGGTGCTGGATTCACAGGGGCTTTTATGGGCTTGGATGCATAACGACGGTTTAATGGCAGTCAAGGGGCAGGTAATTAGGAGCCCGCAGCTCTGATTACCCTTGTACACAGCCCCAGATAGCTCTTCAACACTCCCGAAACCTTGTTTGCTTTCTCGGAGGCAGAAATCCCCCAAGGTCTGCGCGCTGCCAGCTGTCGAGCTAACGAACTGCCAGCGCGTTGGTGAATGCGGGCGCTCAGCCCCTGAGCTCCCCTGAGCAGCCAGGCGCTGCTGTCTTCGCGCTCCTGATTGCCTTTATCTAGCTGGTGCAGGAGCGTCCCTAATCACACTGCTGCTGGCCTCCCAGGGTCAAACGCGGGACCATCCCCACCTAAACAAACGAGGAGGATGCCACCTTTGGGGGAGGCTGATAAGCAGTTGGCAGGCAGGCCACGGGGAAAAGAAGGCGCGCCAGCAGCCAGCAATCTGCAAAGGCTGTAAATATGTTACACTCTCAGCAGGGAGACGGGCCATATAGGCACCAAGAGGCCTTTGTTTAATGAGCTGTCAGAAAACAGGCATGAAATTATGTTTGAAAACATGTGCAAGCTGCAGAGACAGAGTGGGGTCCTATAAATGGCCCTACTCCTTGCTATGATGTTTAGAGCATCTTATCAGTCTGAGAACTGTCATAGGATGAAAGCTATCATTAGCAAACTAATGGTGTTTGAAAGCTACGAATTTTTCTCTCTTCTCCAATTTTGACTTAAATGGATTATGGAAAAAAAAATGTATTTTTTTTTTCCTTAGGATTTTGGTAAACATGCAAATTGGAAGAGAACCAAAAACAAACCACACAAAGTATCTCTGGAAGAACAAATGAAATGGTTATACTTTGAGTCGCTGCTCCAAACCATCAGTTTATATTCTCTCCAATTCTGCTGAGGCTCTGTGCAGAGAGCTCTAATGCACCTCTAGCCAGCATTTTATTTCAATCAGGCCCATAAAAGAAAGCATAAATATAAAAATGGATTGCTTTCCTATAATCTGAGTATTAGAATTAGAGGGTAGGTATAATATCAGTTCTTCCACAACTGCTATCAAATCGTGAGAATAATTTTCCATAGACTTGAAATTATTCTTGTGGGTCACATGGCCGTAGAGTTTATTTCTATTAAGGGTGAAACTTAAAGACTTTAAAAAATCTGGCAAGGCTGAGAGGCCTATTTGGGCCCCAGATCTCAAATTCTGAAATGATGCATGAGGCCCTGGCTGGCATAACATAATCTTTTTCCTTCAGTGCTTAGCAAACCTGTGTTCTTTCCTCCAATCAGCTGCCAGGCGCCCAGAAGAAAGCTGTGCAAAACCTCCTCCCCATTAAAATGTTCAAGACAAACAGCCAGGGCTACCTGGGGAGAGGTGGTCAAAGCTAGCGGGGAGAGTATCAGGAGATCCGTGTTGCTCACGGATTGAACCATGGCAAGCTGCTCTCTTCTAGCTTTGGGAAAGGAGAAGAGAAAGATCTGAACAGGAAATAGTAAAGTTAGATTGAACAGGAAAAATAGGGAGGTTAAAGAGACAAAAAGTGAACTGAAAAGAAAAGCAAGGAGAAAAAAAAAAAAAAGACTTTTTGCCACATACTCGACAGCAATAACTGACACTGACGCAACAATTCGTTTTCCTGTTTTTTATGTTTATCCCCTGTTTGCAGATAAGAAATGGGAGGGTAACATGGCCAAAGTCCTCAGCAGGAAGATGTAAGAGTCAGCAATGGGCCCAGCTCCTTGAGCCCCAGGTCCCATGTTCCTTCTCACGCTGAATAATCTTTGAAGTCACTCTTCAGTCTTTCTTTAGCAATCTCAAAGATTCTAAACGCAGTGCCTTATATGTAGTGGGTGCTCAATCTGAATCAATTAGGGAAGGGGGAGCTTTTGTCCACAGAGAAGATGACAGAAAATCAAGATGAAAACAAAATTGGAAGGAGGACAAGCACACTCAGGGGAAATTCTGTGTCCAGCATAGAACTTGCAGGTGATTATTCTTTTTCAGTCATTCAGGTAGGGAGAGGGGAGTCTATTATAGCTGAAATGCTCAGTGTCCTAGGGTCATGGAGATTTTATAGGTCTGCTTTGAAGCAGCTGGAACTCTATATCACTTTTAAACTGGAATTTTATTTTATTTTTGCTCAACAAGAATGGAACGAGCCCTTATTAGGTGCTGATTTTGTGCTAAGTAGTGTGGTGAATGCAAAATGTATGTAACTGGGTCTCTAGTCACACCATTCCTCTCTCTACTCCCCCACCTTTCTTACCCACCCCACCCCTACCTCATGCACCCCGACCTCATGTTTCCTCAGTTTCCTTCAGGAGCTCAGCAAGGGAGAGCAAATGGTGTGCCAGAAAGAGATTTTCTTCTTCAGCATTCCCAAGGACTTGTATTTATTGAATGCTGACTCTGTTCAATAATCTCACCCGTGCAAAAATATTCATGTTGATAATCTGTGCTTATATATATGTTGTTTATTTTTTTGGATTTGTCAGCATTCCCATGGTCCAAAACCCCCCTCCTATGCCCCTCCAATCAGCTAGTGCCCCTATCCAGAGAAAATCAATGTTATCAATTTCTTGAGGATCTTTCCAGGGTTTTATACATGTATATGTAAGTAAGTGTTCAGAACTTTTAAGGCTTCGTCTTTCTTGACGTTTAAATCTTTTCATTCTTCTTTTAGAATTTATTCTGTTGGGTGATGTGAAGTGTGGATTCACCTTATTTTTTTGACCCAAAATTCTGTCCAGTTATTCAAACACGATTTATTGTATAATGTATCTTTGCTCTGATTATTTAAAATACTACTTTACTCATACCTTAAATTCTTATAGGTATATATGTATCCTCTATGCATATATTCTAGATTCCTACATGTATTTGGACTTACCTTAGGCTTCCTATCTGTTACATTGATCGGCGCTCTATTCATGTGCCTACACTACACTGTTCTAGCTTTTGTAGCTTTGTAATATGTTTTAGTATCTGATAGGGCAGGTTCAACTACATTACTATTCTTTTCATAAATTTTCTGGGTATTATTGCCTGTTCATTTTTTTATGTGAATGTTAGAATCAACTTGTTTTGTCAAAAAATACTATTAATATTTTTATTGTAATTTGTTAAATGCATAGGTCAATTTCAGAAAAATTAACATATTTATATTGCATTTCCCTTTGCGTTTTATTTGTTGAAATCTTGTCTTACTCAGAAACATTTTAAAACTCTTATCATAAGTACTTTTCAAGGCTTATTTCTAAATATTTTATACTTGTTATTACTACTGTAAATGGGATCTTTTCTTTTATTACATCTTCTAATGAGTTGTGGATTATTTAAATAATTAAAAAAATTTTCTGTATGTTAACTTTATACCCAGTTAGCTTACTAAATTTGCTTATTGCTTGTAACAGGTTTTCGGTGGATACTCTTAGGTTCTCCCGGTATACAGTCCTATCATCTGTATACTGATAAGCTTCCTTCCTTTCTTCCAGTATTTATATCTCCAATTTCTTTCTCTTACACTATTGTATGGCTAGTAGCCCACAAATACTCTTACATAATAGTAGCTAAATTGGAATCTTCATATTGATTTTTTTTTAAGAATGAAATTTGAATGGATGTTTAATTTTGTAAAATGCTCTTTCAACATGTATGGAATTGATTGTGTGATTTTCTTTCTGGAATCTATTAACACGGTAAATAAATTAACGTATCCTACTATTAAACTATCCTTGAACTTAAGGAAAATATCCCCCTTGGTCATTGTGACAGAGGTTTTTCATAGTTGGTACTTTCCTTATCTTTGTTTTCAGGATATTGAGCCATTTCAGTTTGGTTTTCTTTTTGACCCAAAAGCTATTTAATAGGGAGTTTTTAATATTCAAGGGATAGAGACTTTGGTTTTTATTATTAAATTCGAACTTTATTGCATTATGATCAGAGTCTATTGCCAATACTATTTCTGATTTTTAGAATTTATTGAAATTTTCTTCTCTTAAAGACAATTATTTTGCAGATGTTTGACTCCTCAAATCTCTAACACCTTCTCCATATCTTCACTCTTAACTGATGACTTTGTTTCCCACTTTACTGAAAAGTAAAACTGAAATACTCGGAAGAGAAGTCCGATAAACCCCCATCACCACACCTTCCTACCTCCCAGGATCTGGACTTCATACACTGCCTTCACTGCTGTGGTTGCGGATGAACTAACCTTGTTCTCATCCAAGACCAACCTTTGCACACACGTTAGATCTGATCCTGCTTGCTTACTGTCTTGGTCATCTAGTGCTGCTGTAACAGAAATACCACAAGTGGATGGCTTTAACAAAGAGAAATTTACTCTCTCACAGTCTAGTAGGCTACAAGTCCAAATTCAGGGCATCAGCTCCAGGGGAAGGCTTTCTCTGTTGCTCTGGAGGAAGATCCATGTCATCAATCTTCCTTTGGTCTAGGAGCTTCTCTGTGCAGGAACCTCAGGTCCAACGGATGCTCTCTGCTCCCAGCACTGCTTTCTTCGTGGTAAAAGTTCCCATGTCTTTCTGTTTGTCTCTCTTTTATATCTCAAAAAAAAGTTGGCTTAAGACACTATCTAATCTTGTAGATCTCATCATTTTAACTGCCAGTAATCCAACTCATTACATCATAGTGATAGGATTTACAATGCATAGGGAAATCACATTAGATGACAAAATGGTAGACAATCATACAATACTGGCAATCATGACCTAGCCAAGTTGACAGATATTTTGGAGGGACACAGTTCAATCCATGACACTTACTAAAAGGCTTTGCTCCAGCAATTCTCCTTATTCTCTCTACATCAACAATTTCCCTTCTATTATGTCATCTCCATCAACATACAAACATACTATTATCTCTCTCACCTTGAAAACAAAAAGACAACCAAATTATCTTGAGTTTACTTCTCCTCTAGACAGTACCCCTTTTCTCTGACATCCTTTACAGTAAAACTCCTTGAAAGATGGCCCAATCTCACTGCTTCCATTTCCTCTCCTTCTCTTATCACTTAAACGTACTCCATTTGGGATTTGGACCTCACCTCCCCATCAAACCTGTGCTTGCCTATATCACCAGTGACTTCCGTATTGCTGAATCCAATTCTCAGTCCCCATAGAACTTGACCTATCAGTAACCTTTGCCACAGTTAGTTGCACCATCCTCATGGAAACGATTTCTTTACTTGTTCTGTAGGACACTGCATAACTTCATTTTCCTTCAACCTCACTAACTACTCCTTCTCAGTCTCCTTTGCTTGTTCCTCTTTTGCCCCTTAACCTCATAGTATTGAAGTGCCCCAGGGCTCAGTCCATGATCTCTTAATCTCTTTTCCTCTTCCTATACTCACTCCCTTGCTGATTTTCTTCCAGTTTCATGATTTTACATAGCATCTATCTGCGAATGGTTCTCAAATGTATGCCTTGAGCCCTGATCCCTCCCTTCAGTATCAGGCTTATGTATCTGTCAGCTCCGGATCTCCACTTAGATGTCTAATGGACATTTCAACTGTATCATATTCCAGACTGAAATTCTGATATTCTTCACTCCCTAAATGTGCTCTACCCAGAGCCTTCACTGTCTTAGTTAATGGTAGCCTCTGCCGGAGCACTTTCATGTATTCTCTGGTGTCTAGAAGGCCTTCAGAATTTAGAAACCACATATTTTTGTTCCTAGATAAGTGTTTACTATAGCTAGAGCAAAGGACGACTCTTGGTCAGTAAAGGATGTGGATAGTGGGTCCATATTATAAAATCCTTTAAGGCAAGAGCTAGCCTTTACCATTGTTAAGTGCCCTTAATCAGTTCTGACTCATAGTGATCCTATGTACAACAGAACAAACCACTACCCGGTTTTGCACCATCCTCACAATCATTATTATGTTTGAGCCCATTGCTGTAGCCACTGTGCCTATCCATCTCATTGAGGGTCTTCCTCTTTTTTGCTGGCCATCTTATTTTACCAAGCATGATGTCCTACTCCAGGGACTGGTCCCTCCTGATAACATGTCCAAAGTACATGAGATGAAGTTTCACCATCATAGCTTCTAAGGAACATTCTGGTTGTATTTCTTCCAAGAATGATTTGTTCATTCTTCTAGCAGTCCGTGGTGTATTCAATATTTTTAATCAACACCGTAATTCAAAGCCATCTTCTCCTGTTTGGTCTTCCTTATTCTTTGTCCAACTTTCTCATGCATATGAGATGATTGAAAATACCATGGCTTAGGTCAGGTGCCCCTTAGTCCTCAAAGTGATGTCTTTGCTTTTTAACACTTCAGAGAGGTCTTTTGAAGCACATACGCATAATGCAACATGTCGTTCAATTTCTTGACTGCTGCTTCCATGGGCATTGATTGTGGATTGAAGTAAAATGAAATTCTTGACAACTTCAATCTTTTCTCTGTTTATCATGATGTTGCTTATTGGTCCAATTGTGAGGATTTTTGTTTTCTGTATGTTGAGGTATAACCAATACTGAAGGCTGTAGTCTTTTATCTTCACCATTAAGTGCTTTAAGTCCTCTTCGATTTCAGCAAGCCAAGTTGTGTCATTTGCATATCACAGTTGTTAATGAGTCTTCCTCCAATCCTGATGTGGCATTTTTCATATAGTCCATCTTCTCAGATTATTTGCTCAGCATACAGGTTGAGTAAGTATGGTGAAAGGATACAACCCAGACACACGTTTTTCCTGATTTTAAACTACGCAGTATCCCCTTGCTCTGTTCAAACGACTGCCTCTTGGTCTATGTACTTGTTCCTCATGAGCACAATTAAGAGTTCTGGAATTCCCATTTTTTTGCAATGTTATCCATAATTTGTTACAATTCACACAGTCAAATACCATTGCACTGTCAATAAAACACAGGTAAACATCTTTCTGGTATTCTCTGCTTTCAGCCAAGATCCATCTGACATCAGCGATGATATCCCTTATCCATGTCCTCTTCTGAATCTGGCTTGAAGTTCTGGCAGTTTCCTGTCGATGTACTGCTGCAACAGTTTTTGAGTTATTTTCAACAAAATTTTACTTGTGTGTGATGTTAAAGACATTGTTCAATAATTTCTGCATTCTGTTGGGTCACCTTTCTTTGGAATGGGCACAAATATGGATCTCTTCCAGTCAATTGGCCAGGTAGCTGTCTTCCAAATTTCTTGTCATAGATAAGTGGGACTTCTAGCATTGCATCTGTTTGTTGAAACATCTCAATTGGCATTCCATTGATTCCTGGAGCCTTGTTTTTCACCAATGCCTTGAGTGTAGCTTGGACTTCTTTCTTCAATATCATCGGTTCTTGATCATATACTACCTCCTGAAGTGGCTGAATGTCAATCAATTCTTTTTGATACAGTGACTCTGTGTATTCCTTCCATCTTCTTTACATGTTTCCTGCACCATTCACTGGGTTTTATGGGTTTGCATCATTCAATATTTTGGCTGTAGAATCTTTCAATATTATACTCGAGGTTTGAATTTTTTCTTCAGTTCTTTCAGCTTGAGAAATGCCAACCATGTTCTTCCCTTTTGGTTTTCTAACTCCAGCTCTTTGTGCATTTCATTATAATACTTTACTTTGTCTTCTCAAGCCACCCTTTGAAATCTTCTGTTCAGCTCTTTTACTTCATCTTTTCTTCCATTTGCTTTAGCTACTCTATGTCAAAGAGCAAGTTTCAGAGTTTCTTCTGACATCCATTTTGATCTTTGCTTTCTTTCCTGTCTTTTTAATGACCTTTTGCTTTCTTCATGTGTGATGTTCTTGATGTCATCCCATAACTCATCTGGTCTTTGGTCATTAGCGTTCAATGCATCAAATCTATTCTTGAGATGGTCTCTAAATTCAGGTAGGATATACTAAAGGTCGTACTTTGGCTCTTGTGGGCTTATAGTGTGAATTATATTAAGGTCATTATATTACCTCTTTTCAAGTTTCACTATAATACTCTGACTGGCAATAGACCTCATCCTTGTACATTTAGGGACTATTCTCTTTTCTAATTAAAGTCAGATGGCTGACTGTGTTTTTTGGTTTTTTTTTTTTTTCCCTCTTCTTCTTGAGCTGCCTCTTAACAGCTGTGGTGTATTGCCAATGAGTTATCAGTGGACAGACATGAAAATCCTTTATGATGTTAAATGACATATTACAGGGTTTCTTCCACAAACTAAAAAGTTAACATTTTGGACTGTATTAAATCTCAGCACAAGAGCTAGCCCTTTTATAAAATAAGTGGTTATTTCTAAAATATAGCCACACAATGTTTTCTTGGCTGTTTTCCTAACATGTGCTCTATTTCATAAGATATGTTTTCATAGAATTGGATGATTCCATTTGGTCTCAAGTTTTTAGGACAAAAAACAACAACAAAAAATGATATCTGGTCTTAAATACTGGAGTGGAGGAACCACTATTCAGGAACAGTTAAATTACAAACAAGGTCTACCAGTGTAATAATTGATCAGGCAAGGGTCATCAACAGATGCTTAAAGCAGGGCTTCAGAACCAGTTAGTTCCGGTTTGAATCCCGCTGATAATTTGCACTTCTAACAAGTTCCCAAGTATAGGGTCACTATGCGACAGAATCGACTCCATGGCAACAGGTTTTGTTTGTTTGTTTGTTTGTTTAACAAGTTCCCAGGTGATGCTAACGTGGCTGGTTAGTGACCATTTCTGAGAACCACTAGTAGAACAATGGTTCTTAAAATTTATTATACATAAGAACCCCCTAGGGATCTTGTGAAAATGTGGATTCTGATTCAGTTTATTTGGGTAAAAAAGCAAATTCTCAGCAGGGGTTCAAATCAGGACAAACCAGTTCAAAGCCCTGGCTTAAACTATTGGATGATATGTTGCAATGGTCTCAAATCACTATTCTGCTGATTACTTACTAGTTACAATGGAAAGAACTTCAGACCACCACCTAACCAAGTGATCCAAATTAGCATCATCAGTAATGAGACAAACTGTCATTATATGCTTCCTGATACATGACATGATGGAGAAGTATACAACATCACTTACTTAGTATTCCTATCAAACAAGTGTAACCTGAATATGACCATGAGAAAACAACCAAATCCAGGTTGTGGAACATTCTACAAGACAATGAGCGAGAATGCTTCATGATTATAATCTGTTTCAGGTGTTTTGTTATTTTCAGTTGGATGGCCTTGGGTTATACTAGTTCCTTGTGCTTAAATGTCCTTCTCTCCATCTCCACTTGTCCAAATCCTTTTCAGCCTAACACAAATATCTCTATCTGTTCAATGAAGCCTTCTGGAATCCTTCCAGCTGGAATTAATCTGTATGCTCTCATCCCAAACTGTATAATTATTTTTATGTCTGTCACACCAACTAGATTATGAATAAAATGCAAAACATACACATTTCTCAAAATTCAGGAAGTCAACTAGTAGCCATGACTCCAGACATTTCACACTTTTCTAGATATTGCAAATGTAAAATCATTTAGATAGGCTGCTAGCTTGACGGACACGCTATAATAGTCCAGCTACTAGTTACAGGTACTTGTGTCTTAATCCCTCCTTTCTTTCCATGATGCACTTTCCCATTTGATTTACCAAACTTCAGTAGCTCTTCGCAGACAATAATGCCTTCTGGTTCCATCTTATCTTTCTGCCTAGCCCTGGGCTGAAAGCTGTGGGATGTGGCAAAACATCCTCCCAAAATCCACAGCCTGCCTAGGGGAGGAGTGGTAGACAGGACATTACTTAAGAATCCTTACAAAGCAGAAAGCCTGCAAAAACAAATATGGATTTTAAAGTGTCGATGTTACAAAAGGCTAAAAAGAAAGGAGACTGGTTTAGAGTAGGATGGCGAAGGAGACATGTCAATCATATTCTATACCTGATTTTTTTTAAGGAAGTCTCTTTAAAAATACTAGAAAGAACATTTTGGAGACAGCTGATGAATTGGCATCTCCTGCAGAGCAGCAGTGTGATTACAGGCCTGGAATCATCCTGATGGTGACATAGTGCATGACACGTAGAGAGGAAAAGCTAAATTGAGGAGACTTTTGTATAGAAGTGCCAGTATTTGGTGGCTGATTAGATATGGGGAAGAGGAGATAAGAGTGAATGAGTGTAGTCGGTTCCGAGTCATGGCGGCCTGTGTGTTACAGACGAGAACTGAGCTCCACAGGGTTTTCTTGGCTCTAATCTTGACAGAAACAGATCACCAGAACTGTCTTCCACAGAGCCACTGGGTGGGTTTGAACTGCCAACCTTTTGGTTAGTAGCTTTTGAATATGAATTACATATTAGATAATATTTTATCAATATTAATTTTTTAGTACAATAACAATATTGTGGTTATGTAGGAGAAAGCCCTTATTCTAAGAAGATGTATGAGGAAATATTTAGGCTTCAAGTGTCAACAAATGTGCCTCATTTTCAGATGGTTTACTAATGAGTAAGGAGAAAGAAAAGAAATATGGCATAATTTTGAGTTGTTGAATCTAGACAAAAGATATACATGTGTTCACTGTGTTAATTTTCTCTGTACATTTGAAATTTTAAAAAATAAAAAGTTGGAGAAAAATAACGAAGTAGTCATCTGTGAAGTGTAGGTATTGGTTACAATAGTCATGGGTCTCTGTAACATGCACTTAATGCAATAATTCATTGAGATTTATTAAAAATGGCAGAAGATATGTCAACTGGAAAACTCCAACAGAGTACTTTTTTTACAACTGCAGGTATTATTTGAGCTAAGGAAATAATGAAATTGATCGCCATTTACCTAGTCTGTGAAGTCAGTGGGTTCTTTCACACTTACTTCTTTCCTCTTCCCCAGGCCCCTATATCCAATCAGTCACCAAATACTGGAGATTCTACCTCACAAGTGTCTCCTCAGATTAGCTTCTCCTCTCCATGCCATCAGGATGATTCCAGACCTACAATCACACTGCTGTTCTGCGTGAGATGCTGCCCCTCCTTCTCTCTCAAGCAACTCTCTCTTCCTCATTCAGGGATCAGCTCAGGGGTCATCTCCCCATGAGATCAGCAACAGTTTCTCGCTCCTCAGCTGGTTCCCACTACATTCTGTTTTTACGTAGCACATCTCCCATTGGGCTGTGCTATGTTCCAACTAGATGTTTTTGTCTGGCTTTTCCACTGGCCAGTCATCTCTGAACCTCCATTGCCTGGCACAGTTAACAGACACATACATGGTGCTCCGCAAACGTTTATAAGAATTAATGAGGGAACATGTGAAGCCATGATAAGCTAAATGTAGACTATAGTGGAAAATCTCATTTTGATCAAGAGACAGTTCCTAAAGCTATACTGATCCATATTGTATATCTAATCTGTTATCATTAAAAAAAAAAAAAATTTCTAAGAGAAACAAAAACCAAAACCAAACTTGTTGCCATCGAGTCGATCTCAACTCATGATGACCCCATGTGTTGCAGAGTATAACCGAGATCCATAGAGTTTTTTGGCTGTAATCCTTACAGAAGCAGATCACCAACCACATCTTTCTTCCATAATGGTGCTGGGTGCGTGAGTTCAAACTGCCAACCTTTCAATTAATAAAAACCTGTTACCGGCAAACGGATTCTGACTCTTAGCAACCATATAGGATAGTGTAGAGCTGCCCCATAGGGTTTCCAAGGAGCAGCTGGTAGATTCAGACTGCTGATCTTTTAGCTAGCTGTCAAGCTCTTAACCAAGTGCAAACCGCTTAAGGAAAGCAAGGCCTGGCTAGTTCAGTGCACTCTGAGAATGTGAGAGACAGCCATTTTTAATACTGGACTCCTTATGAAAATATCCCTGCTACAACTGAAAATATTCTAGTAAGGAATGAGTCCTAAGGGAATGGACCTTAGGGAAAGTAGGTTGTCTGGCATATCAGAATTTAGAAGAATAGGGCTGCGGAAATAAGGCTGACTAGAGCAGGAGTGAGTCTGCCTCCAAGATCCCCACCCAATTGCTGACCTGGACAATCATTTGTTTCAGAAACCACTAAGGAGGGACATGAAGCAGGCTTCGGGTACTAGCCCACTCTAGTCCAGGGTTTAATGTGGCTGGTGAAAACTCAGTTCTGTGATGAAGAAAAAGACTTTTCTTCAGCATCTTGTCCAGTAGCACATAAGGACATAAAAAAAGAAATTCTTTTAAATAATGTATTCACTAGGGAGCAAATGAGAATCAAAACCATATTTAAAATTAAAATTTATTCCCAATATACATGAACTTTAAAATGACAGGAGAAATATCTTTGCTTGAAGTGAGATATTTTAAGTTTTGACAAACCACAGACATTTGAAAAGTTGTTCGGGAAATTTTGAGTGACCCTCGTCCCCCCCCCTCCCCCGCCCCCACTCCTAGTTCTGATGTTCTTCTACCCTTGCGCTTCAGTTCATTGTATGCCAAACTGGTACATGGTGTTGCTGAGAGATGGGGTGGAGTGGGGTCACACATTTTAAACTTTCCTCTATATGGAGATTTGACTCAGGACCATCAGATAAACAACAACAAAACGTCATGTTGCTTTGCAAAGGCCCTGAGTCTACTGAGCTCAAGTTTCCTGCTTTATGACAGGCGAGGCGCCTCTTCAACGTCTTTTCCTCTCATTTTTTGTAAGAGAAACTCTCTTGTCGATGTAACTACCTGCCAAGCAGATTTGGTGGGCCTGGGATCCAGGGAAGAGGAGCGTGCCAGGTACCTGCTGCCTGACACATGGTAAGTACATATTTTGTCAAATGTTCAATAAATGTATGCTAAGAATGTAAGCCTAACTTAAGGTTCTCCTCTTATGTCTAAGGATTATGTTGATATGACATCTTTGCCTCATAGCATAGGTATTATGATCAGAGAAGTCTAATAAAAGTCATTTAAAAAATAGTGCGCTCTCCTGGATCATCTGGAAAAAGTCCCCCTGCCCCGCCCTCCCTCCCCCCCCTCCCCTTTTGGATTTGCCAAACTTTCTTCTCTGTTTCACCATTGTTTGTCTGGACTTTAAATTTCCTTGCTGAGAGGAACCCTGTCCCTTTACAATGTGGTCCCAGAGGTCATGCTGGGATAATCAACATTAAAGCTGAGACCCTAAAGACCTCAAGGCACAGGCAAACACTGAGGTATAACCACCTACTTGCCATCTTACTGAGCGGATGCAAAGGGAGACCCAGTGATGCATGGGAGTGTCCGTTTTTGTTGGAGGAATATGCGGTATGTTCCCTCTTTTAGTCCAGTCTTGTAGAGATTATGTAGATGTTTCTCTCAACAAGAGCTTTCCAGAGTTTGCCAGACAACAGTGTCTTTGTGCTGATAAAGACGATGTCAACAGCAGCCTGTCTCTCATCACACTTCCTGTTTCCTCTTCTCAATGTCTGACAGGCCATTCCATCTTTTACCTTTGATTAAGAGAACCCCATTTATTGTCCCGTCATTGGCAACATTTTCTTATATACTGATTTTTAATTTATTATTTATTGTTATTAACAATACCATTGGTAATGATAGTAGCTTCCTTCTATGCACCAGGTATGTTGCATATATGATCACATTTCAATTCTGAGAGGTAGGGTAAATAAAATTAGTCCTATTTTCTAGATGCAGAAACTGAAAGATAAGAGGGTCCATGGCTCGCCCAGGTCTTTCTGCCTCTGAAGCAATTAGTGGTGCTACCTCTGCTCGTTGGGAGTCCCTGGGTGGTACAAATGGTTGATGCACTTGACTGCTAGTCAAAAGGTTGGAGGTTCAAGTCCACCCAGAGGCACCTTGGAAGAAAGGGCTAGTGACCTACTTCCGAAAAATTAGCCATTGAAAACCCTAAGGAGCACAGTGCTACTCTGACACATTGGGGTTGACTTGACAGCCACTGTGTAGTTTTTCTGCTGCTTGAGGCTTTTTGCCTGCACAGTGTGGGCCCAATTTTAGATCTTCAACCAAGTAGCAGGTACTCTCTGGAGTCAGGAGCTCAGAATCCTTTTTTTTTTTTTCTTAGCCTTTTATAAGAAGACCTCATCTCTTTCTATCAGATAGAAAAAGCAAGTCTAATGCAAATAACATCTAAAGAATACTTTCCAGACCTTTATTAACAGCAAAAACCAAAGGGAGCATATCATGCCGAGAACTGCCAACATATCAAGAATACATCCTCAACTGGGTAAGCACTGGTCGCATATCACTTGGGACTGCAAGCACACCTCACAAAGGTTTCCATTTTGTCCTCCCAAGCAGCGTTGCTATAGGGATGCCAATAAATGACTTTGCAAAGGAAATAAGGAAATTCAGTGTCAACTGGAGGGGCTAAAAGACTATTTAAAAATAAAAGAACAAAATGTTTAATTTATTATGAATTAGCAACTACTCTTATCTGAATTCTTCTGGATGGAAATTAAGGGCCAAAATATATCCATCTGTTCTATTACATTCCCCTTCCCCACCCCCCCACCCCCCCACCCTGGGGAGTTGTGCAGTTGAAGAGTAGGAGGAGTTTAGCAGTATTAGAAAATAGACTATTTCTTTTTTTCCTGGAATTTCAGCAAGGATATATAATGTTGTATAGTATTGAAATGCAGTTGTTGGGTGTTAATACATTAACATAAAGGATAGCCGGACCACATGTACGATTTCAAGAGTTTTCTCTATTAATGAACAGAAATAACAATATTTTATGTAAACCCCAGAAGTAAGAAAAACAACGAAGTTCATGTTAAATGAACATGACCTTTGGGATAATCCTTGGAACACTGAAACTGACCTCCGAGTCAAGAGACCTCAATTCCACCCTCAACTCTGAATCTCACCCTGTGATGTTGGATAAGAAGTCTCAATTTCTTTTGCCTGCACTTTCTTGCCTGTAAACCATGGTGAAACAAACACTCTAGATACCGCCTGTTATGGATTGAATTGTGTCCCCCCAAAATGTGTATCAATTTGGCTGGGCCATGATTCCCACTATTGTGCTACTGTCCACCATTTTGTCATCTGACGTGATTTTCCTTTGTGTTGTAAATTCTACTTCTATGATGTTAATGAGATAGGACTAGAGGCAGTTATGTTACTGAGGCAGCACTCAATCTACAAGATTGGATTGTGTTTTAAACCAATCTCTTTTGAGATACAAAAGGAGAAGAGCAGAGAAACTTGGGGACCTCAGGCCACCAGGAAACAAGAGCCAGAAGAATAGCACATCCGTTGGGCCCGGGGGTCCCTGGGCTGAGAAGCTCCTCCACAAGGGAAGATTGATGACAAGGACCTTCTGCCAGAGCCAATAGAGAGAAAAAGCCTTCGCCTGGAGCTGGCACCCTGAATTTGGACTTCTAGCCTGCTAGGCTGTGAAAGAATAAATTTCTCTTTGTTAAAGCCATCCACTTGTGGTATTTCTGTCATAGCAGCACTAGGTAACTAAGACATCTCTCCACCTCTAATTTCTATAACGTTTATAGCTGCACATGGAATTAAATTGTCATATGGGAGCAACTTTTACGGACTCCAACTCTTTCTTTTAGTTGATCTGAATGCTAGAGAAAGATTAAAACTGACTGCTGGGCTTACTCAAAATTTCTTTAAAAAAGATCAATAGGGAATTTTGGAAACTTTCTGCTCAGCTTTTAAAATAATAACAATAATTATAATAGATTGATATGCATTATTTACTATTTGACAGATGGAGCCCTGGTGGCCCAGTGGTTAAGAGCTTAGGCTGCTAACCAAAAGGTCGGCGGTTTGAATCCACCAGTCACTCCCTGGAAACCCTATGTGGCAGTTCTACTCTGTCCTATAGGATTGCTATGAGTCAGAATCAACTCGATGGCAACGGGTCTGGGTTTTTTTGACAAATACTCCACTGATTGCATTACATATTCTACTTCATTTATTCTTACAGTACATGCATAAGGGAGATAAGATTATCATCTCTACTCATTAGATGAAGAAACTGAAGCTTAGAGGGGTAAATCGCTTTCAGTGGGCCACACGGCTCTTTCAGATCCAAGGCCATCTGATTTTAGAGCAGTCACTAACAGTCATTATGTCATAGGATTTAGGGGCTTATTCTTCAAAACACTGTAGAGAAATGTTAAAATGTGAACTGTAATCCAACACATGTAAGTACAAAGTTAACTCTCAAAATAGCAATTCTTTATGCAAGTACTTTCATCTGTCATTCCTTACCTTTTAATATTACAGTTATTTTTATAGTAATAGGGAAGGAAGCTAAAGTGATATCTTCTGTGCTTCAAGTAAAAAAAAAAGGTCAATGGTTGAATCCATTTGGATTCAATTCTGCTGCAGCCAATCTTTTACGGAAATGAAGTTATAATATAAATGAATGTACACTTGTACTAGAAGGAAACATATATGGTCTTTCAAGTTATTCAATTTATATTGCCACTCAGTTGTTAAAGTGTTGGTGAATGTAGCATGTATATAAATATGACACAAGTGACAGCTATAAAGATAAACCTTTTATGTTGTAACCTCTCTATTTAAGCACACAAGACTAAATTTGGGGAATAAATCATGATAACGGGTAGTCACCACATTTATATGAAAATGAATAAATGCCCTATACTATGAGTTTATTAACCTGTAATGAGTAGATACTTTATCATCACTTTGTAGATTTTTTGAAGTACCTTGGCACAGTTGTGTTACAGATAATGCAGACCCCTCTGGCTGCTCAGAAATTAATTTTATTACCTAAGAAATTGATTTTTTCAGTGCCCAATAGTTGGTTGGGTTGGAAGAATACATGATTGACCCAACATGTAGCCAGCTATGTGACAAACCCACTGGGAATATGTTCAGCTATGTTCTTCCTTTATGTGAGGGAGATGGGAAGGGATAAAAGATTATATGCAGGTTGGGAGGGGGATTAAAGGCAGTAAGAGCCTGCAGGGCACAGCGATGAGGAGCCTTCAGGAGCCAGTTCCCAAGATTCTCCTAGGTTATAGATATCATGGGAATGCTTCCTACCTAGGGGAGAGGTGTACACGGGTAACAAGCCAGCCAATGTGAGCCCTCTTCTCTCTAGCTGAAGAGACTGATACCAACTGAATTGCCAAGGAACAAGGGAGCCCAAGCTTTCCAAGGGCTGGACAGCTGGTATTGCCTACCACTCCTCTAAAAGGCTGGTATCTAAGCACAGACAGGCCCTGAGCCAAAAATTTCCTGTGCAAGGCCACTCTCATGCTTGCCCTATGAAAAAGGAAAACAACAGAATGGGTGATCCCTCTACTGGAGCACAGCCCAGAGTGCACCCAGCCTACCTCTGCAGGATTCTGAGAGAACAGGAAGATGCTGCAGATCCTTCTGTCCGTGAATCCCCCTGGCACCACATGACACCAATGGTGTTTGGCTGAGCTCTTTGCTCAACATTTCATAGAATGTGACATAGTGGGAGAAACAAAAAAATATAAGGTTAGGTGGATGGCTTTGCTAGAGGGCAAATTCCTTTTGTGGGGGAATGTGTGAGAAAAAACTGGCAAGGAGGTTGAGGTCACATTGGAAAGTACCATTGTAATTCACCATTGTTATCCATCTGTCCTCTTCCTTCTAAACCCAGCTCTAGCTGCAGTGTCTTTAACACATAACCCCTGTCACTCCCTCATGCTACCCTCAAACTTTGTCCTTTCCTCAATTCTATGGCAGTGGATTTTTTTTATTGCACATTATCTAAGCTCTCCTATAGTGCCCATCTGATGTTTTGATTTCCTATTGTCCATTTTTTGCATATACTCTTTCTCTATTAGATAGCAAGCTCCTTGGAGGAAGACATTATGTTGTTCAACATTTTATACTTTTTACTAGTAAAGCTGTAGGGAGGGATCTTTATTTTGTTTATTTCTATATCTCCAGCACCCAGAACAGTATCTGGAACATAGGTGCTGAATGCATGAAAGAAGGAATGAACAAATTGTAATATAAGTATCGCTATGATTCTCAAGGTTGGAGAATTTCTTGTGCAAATCATATATGCTTCCTTGGATTCTGTTCTTATTGTTCAAAGTAAAATGTGTAGTGAGTAAAAGTCCATCTCAAACTATCACCCAATAACTAAGGTGTTGAGTGAATTGGTCAATTAACCAACCACTTCTTGCCCAGGCAAGCTAGGAGCAGGCCCAATACGGTGTAATCATCTTCTCACTCAGAGTCACCCACCTGCAGCAATTATGCTTTCAGGCTCCTGAGTAAATATATTTATATATTGTATAGAAGAAAATAATTATTGAAAAAAGATTTTCTCTTAAGAATAAGGACATCTAACGAGGAAAAAACATTCACATAACATTAAGAATACTTCATATTGAGATAGGAACTTAGATTATATAACTTCTGTTTCTTTGCTGAGGTGTTCTAATGTCTCATTTGTTTTAAGGGAACTCATAATTAGTTGCTCAATCAATTTAATGGTGGCTACTTTAAAGTCTTTGATAGTTCCAACATATGATTTATCTCAGTATTGATGTCATTTGACTCTCTTTTCTCATTCAATTTGTGATTTTCCTGATTCTTGATATGGTGATTTTTGATTGTATCCTAGGCATTTTTGAAATTGTGTTAGGGGACCGTAGATCTTATTTATATCATATTTTAGCAGGTGGTCATCCTATTTAGGTTTACCATGTAGAATCCGACCTACTTTTACAGGCTGTATACCAATGACAATTTAGTTTTCTGAGCCCTTGAAGTGCTATTCTGATCTGCTTCATTCTTCCAGCTCCACTTGAGCTCCCACTATATCCATGCTGGTGCTACCTGCTGGGGTAGGAGGCACTTACCTGGACCACTTCACGTTGTTAGGTGTAGTGTAGGGAATGCCAGATCCACAGGATGGAGATTGTTTCCTCTGTCCTGTTCTCCTACCCCAGTGCCACTGGGCTTCCCACTTACCTCTGTCACTGGGTAAAAGGTCTGCAGACACAGGGCCTGCTTCACCTTCTGTCTGGGGTGGAGGGCCAGGAGATTTGGGGTCTGACTTGCCTTCTGCCATTGAGTGGAGACCTGGGAAGCACCTAGTCTGGATTTTCTTCTACTGCTGGGTGGGGATCCAGAAGCCACTGGGTGGGCCACTGGGTCAAGAGCCAGGGGACGCTGGGCTTGCTGGAACTGCCAATGCAGGTGGAAGGACCTGTGTGGAGAAGGGGTTAGATTGGACTTCTTAGATTCCTCTGTGGCCTCTCCTGTGGGCAAATTAGTCCACTGCTACCAGCAGGTATGGGACAGAGACTGGGTTGGCCCAACCGGATTCTCATGTTGTTGCTGCTAGTAGCAGATTGGGCCCACTACTGCCACTGGGTATGAGTCTCACTACTATATGCCTGCTTGGCTTTCCCTTTCCCCATCCTTCAGAGAGAGTAAACTTTTCTTGTTATATTTTGCTCTCCTTCCTTCTTTCCTTTTTCTCTATGGCTGTTGGAGGTTCCATCTTGCAGCCTTCTCTTGCAACCAGACCTGGATATTTGGGAGATAAAAACCCAGGAAACTTATCACAGTGTTGTTCTTCAAGTCTTGAGGTCTCTAGCCAGTCCACATTCTTCTCACCTTTAAATGTTGTTTTACAGTTGTTGAATTATTTCCAGGGTATTTATTTGTATTTAGAGGGGAAGTGTCAGGAAATGTGAGTCTGTGCATCTTGTTCCAGAACCAGAAGCCCCTGTAGGACAAGTTAAACATTACACCTTCTTCCTGATACGGATTGAAGTCCTACCTTAGACTTATAATTTGAAATACAGGCTGTGTGTAGATGTAGCTATTCCAGGACTAGAATTCTTTTTGGGAAAACAATTTGTAAGGAATATAACAGCCACAGTAACTTAGGCAACATGCCTGAAAACTCTCATCTTTCCTTGAAACTCAAAGGGGAATCCAATAAGTTATACTATTATACACCACTCTCTTTCTAAGGACTCATGAGAGAAATTTCTTCCTGAAAAACAGCCATTTCTTCAAAGTAACCTACCGTTTTTATGTAAAGAATAATATTTCCTTAAAAAGTTGAACATAGAACTACAATGTGACCCAGCAATCCCAATCCTAGTTATATACCCAGAAGAAGTGAATGCAGGAATGCAAACAGAAACCTGTATATTGATGTTCATTGCAGCTCTTTTTAACAATAGCCAAAAGGTGGAAACAATTGAAATGTGGTATAGAGCCACAGTGGAATACCACTCAGCCATAAAGAGAAATGAAGTCCTGATGCATACCACAACATGGATAAACCTTGAAAACATCATGCTGAGCAAAGTAAGTCAGTAGAAAAAGGACAAATATTGTATAATCTCATTTATATGAAAAAAAACCCCAAATATGTATAAATCAAAGATTATTAGTGGTTGCAAGGGGTGAAAAAAGAGAAAGGAGAAATGAGGGAGTTTCTGCTTAGAGGGCATTGAGTTTATATTAATGATGATGAAATTATTTGGAAAAGGGTCATGAGAATGCTTGCACAACTTGAAGAATGTAATCAATATTACTGAACTGTATGTGTAGAAATTGTTGAGATGTCATATATTTTGTTATATATATTTTCACCAATAATAATAACATGAACTCCGTGCTTGGACAAGTTTCCCTCTTTACTCCAGGTGAATATGCTCAAAGCCAAATTTGTGCTTCCCATACCTATCCCCAAACAAATATATAAGGTTTTGTGGCACATATTTTGTACGTTTATTCCTACCCGTATTTTCCCTTACATTCCTTCCCTTTTTACCTTATTTTTATATCTGTAAATTTTCATATCCATTTGTAATGCAATATGATAAAAATTAATAAGATATGAAAGTTTCACTTTCATAGATATATAATAAAGAAGAGTCTCCCATCACATTTCTGGGGGAAGGAAAAGCCCCATCCCACCCTCTCAGGTACTTTTAGCAACATTTGAGGAGAAAAGGGAGAGAAAAACTGTTGTGCTCAGTGCAGGGAGCATGAGAAGAGCAGGGCTCTCTGGAGAGGAGCTGGTTGCCTCTTGAGCAACACTAGGGTAGGAGCCATGCTCTGCACATTCTTGCATTCCCATGCCTGACAGTCCCTGGAATGTAGTAGGTGCCCAACAGACATTTGATGAATTGAATTGAATTATTTCTTTCAAAAGGATCTACTCCTTGAAATGGGGGCCTTGGGTGGTATAAACGGTTAACACGCTCTACTGCTAATCAAAAGGTTGGAAGCTGGAATCCACCCAGAAGCATCTTGGAAGAGCAGCCTGGATATCTACTGCTGAAAAATCAGCCATTGGAAACCCTGTGGAGCACAGTTCTATTCTGACACACATGGGACAACTATGAGTTGAATTTGACGTCATGGCAACTGGTTACCTAGCAGAATGCAAAGGAGCTGCAGCGTGGGAGGAAACCTGGCTTCCTCTCAAGCTGCTTCCCCTCTCCACTCACTGACAGTCTCCCATGAAGACGGGGCAGTCTATTCACTTGCAAACAGCAGCAGGTTTGGCCTTCTCAGGAAATGATTAAATAAAAGAGCAAGTTTTTGGAGTGCACACTTAGTTACCAAGCCATTAGCCAAAAGGATGGTCTATAACCGCTTCGGCCATCCATAGACCCAGGAGGGTGATTAATTGGAACAAACCAACCACGTTTGAATTGTTTCTCAGGTCACCTTTGGAGTTAGCCCCCACCTCCTGCCATTGAAAACTGCAGCCAAGTAGGCTCCTTTCAGAAGACTTCCTGTCTGTGCTTCCCCGACTTCCTGTCTGTGCTTCCCCGGGATGCTGAAGGAAAGCTCAGAAAACAAGCCTTGACTCTTCACCAGCTGACTTCAAACACACGCAGTCTCAGCTCACTGGAGTCGGCAGAATTCCACTGTTTAAGTGCAGATGGAGGTCACCGCAAATCAGCAATCTGCACGGAAACCTTCCAGGCCAGCTGCTCCTGGCACCCGGCCACATCCATCCAAACGGATCTGCAGACAACATGAGTGACATCTCCCGCTGCCGTTTAAAATGCTTCGGTACCAGAGCTCTCAGCATCCCCATCTTAAGCCACTCAGGTACATAAGAGTCAGTCAGCAGTTCCAATTAGGGGATCAGAAAAGAAATGGGCAAATCGCCTCCCAAATGGCTGTGCTGAGAGGAGGGAACGGCATGGATCTCGCTAATAGATTTTCTCCATTTTCTGGACAAGGAGGCAGACAAGCACGAAGTGCCCATTACAGGGCAAGTTGCCTTGCAACTCCCTGCCCTCTCATCAAGACAATTTGGCCGCACATTAACCCTGGAGCTGGTTTGGTTTCTGAGCTCCCATCTTTTGTTTTATTGCAACAAACAAAGCCCATGGTGAGCCAGTGAAATTATATTCAGCCGGTGATGAGAATTCCGCAGTTCCCCACAGGGTGCATCAACTATTTTGGTCCCCGCTTTGCAAGGTTTGCTGTGAGGCAGTGCCCAGAGAAGACTTGAGTGGCCCTGCCAATTAGCACTGACCTTCAGCCTCGAGAACACAGAAGAGTCATGCTGTGGTTAAGGGGGAAATGGTTTATCAGAATGGAAACCGCGTCTCACAGCACAAACGCTGCCTCTTTGAGCAGTTAGTACTCACATAAACAGAAACCTTACATCATGGTATGAACCCAACCAAACCCAAACCCACTGCCGTCGAGTTGATTCTGACTCATAGCAACCCTATAGGACAGAGTAGAACTGCCCTATAGGGCTTCCAACACCTTAAACTTTATAGAAGCAGACTGCCACATCTTTCACCCAAGAAGCAGCTGGTGGGTTGAACCGCTAACCTTGAACCACCCACCTTTCAGTTAGCAGCCGAGTGCTTTAACCACTGTGTCATCAGGGCTCCTCATGAGACGAGAAGGTAGAGAAAATAGCCCCCCAAAATGGTGACTGAAGCCCTCTCCCTAATTAATTCACCTGGATCTTGCCTCTTTATCCCTTTGTGGAGAGGGAGGGACAAAAAGGAAAAGAATGTTTCTAAGTATGCTAGTTAGCTATTCGGAGTAGCATTCCTTTTAACGAAAACCCTGCTGGTGTAGTGGTTAAGAGCTATAGCTGCTAACCAAAAGGTTGACAGTTTGAATCCACCAGGTGCTCCTTGGAAACCCTATGGCGCAGTTCTACTCTGCCCTATGGGGTCACTATGAGTGGGAATTGACTCCGTGGCAGTGGGTTTTGTCTTTTGGTTTTAGGACTTCTGAGCCCACTGGTTTGGAATTGTCCAGGGAATTAAAAAATTAACTAGGTCCTTCTGTCTTGGATTCACAATGAACAAGACACAGTTCACCTTCTAATACTGTAGCTTAAATCAAAAAGCCAAAAACCAGTCGTCATCTAGTTGATTCTGACTCATATTGACCCCATGTGTGCAGAGTAGAACTGTTCCAGAGGGTTTTCAAGGCTGTGATCTTTTGGAAGCAGATCACCAGGCCAGTCTTTGGAGGTGCCTCTGGGTGGGTTCAAACCACCAACATTTTGGTTAGTACCCCATAGTTAGTAGTAGAGCGAGGAACCATGTGCACCTCCCAGGGACTCCTGCTTAAATCAATGACTATAATTCCTCCAAAACTAACAGTTGGGTAAGAAGCCCTGGTAGTGCCGTGGTTAAGAGCTCAGCTGCTAACCGAAAGGTCGGTGGTTCAAACCCACCAGCTGCTTCATGGGAGAAAGATGTGGCAGTCTGCTTCTGTAAAGATTACAGCGTATAGGGTCACTATTAGTTAGAATTGACTTAACAGCACACAGCAACAACAAAAAGGGTTGCGTGAGTGGTTCTGCTGGTTTCTAGCTTAGGTTTGGCAGATCTAAGCTGGACTTGCTATGCTTCTACTGTCAACTGCCAGGCTGGCTGGGGAGTTCCCTGGTCTAGAGTGGCATCAGTTGGGAAGACACAGTAATTTTCCAATTTGGTCCTTCATCTTCTGACAGGCTAGCCCACGCTTGTCCTCAGGACAGAGGCAGGAGGGAGTATGGAATTGAGGACTAGGCTTGGGACTGGCACCCAGAATATCCACTGCATTCTATTGGCCAAAGTGATTCACATGCCCAAACCAGATCAAAGAGGTGGAGAATAGACTCCTCCTCTTGATGCCACAGTTATGGCAAAGGGCAGGGATACAGGGAGGAGTGCAGAATTGACCTCATCACTGTAGTTCACCTGCCATTGTGGGAGAGGGGAGCAGGGAAACGATTTGGAGAAAAGGGTGAAAAGATCACTCACTCCAGTCTCTCCTACCCATGCCCTCTCTTCAGGCTTCCCCTGAAGCATTGCAAGGTATTTTGTCTGAGAAATATTTTGCCAGGTTTGATGAGGATTATCATCCTGCTCTCCTCTGGGGCATACTGGTGGCTTTCCAGGCAGAGGACACACATCTTACAGGCAGCTTTTGAGAACCAGCAAGAGTCAGGAGGGCTCCTAGGACAAGATGGGACCTCCCAGGGGCCAGAAGGTCGTCAGGCCTCTTTAGGGGAGGTGTGAGAGGGAGAGGAGGAGAATCTTAGCATCACCTACCTCCCCTGCTGCATCACTTGTCAATTCCTCTCACGTGCACCCAGAGCCTGTGGTACTGGACTACCTTCAGTTCTTGAAACGTTCTGTGGAAACACAGCTCCATGTCTTTGTACACTCTTCTGCTTAGAAGGCCTCTCTCCATCTAGACCACTCCCGATTGCCCTCCAAGGTTCCATGTGAGGGTCATACCTGTAGGTGCCTCTCTGCTCTGCCCTTCTAAAATTTACTTCAGCCAGAGCTCTCAGCCCTCTCTACTATAATTGTTTACTTCATGTTTTCCCCAATTTTGTCAACTCCTTTCGGGCAGGAACCAAGTCTTTTAGCCTCCATATTCCCAATACTTAGTTCAGAGCCCAGCACATAGAAGTGCTTAGTAAACAGCTTCACTGCCTCCTCAGGGAACTCTACAGCCTCTATGTGTGGAACAATTGCAGGTCTGTAAAATTTTTAATTTATTTCCTCTATAATTTTTTTTTTTTATATAACTCATGCACAGGAGCCCTGGTGACACAGTGGTTAAGAGCTTGGCTGCTAACCAAAAGGTGGGCAGTTCCAATCCACCAATTCCATTCCCATCCTTGGAAACCCTATGGGACAGTTCTACTCTGTCCTATAGGGCCACTATGAGTCAGAATTGACTTGATGGCTGTTTGTTTTTTTTGGTTATCTCTCATGCACAGCCACTGCCTGTATGTCAGTGGGAGCTTGCATATTGCTATGGTGCCGAACAGGTTTCAGTGGAGTTTCTAGACCAAGATGGACTAGGAAGAAAGGCCTGGAAATCTACTTTTGAAAACCAGCCAATAAAAATCCTATGAACTGCAATGTTCTAATCTCCAACTGATCATGGGGATTGTTGGGGGAATGGCCTGCCTCTACACCTCCCATCCAGGCTGCCTAAGTAAAGGCAGAGCATTCTCTGATAAAGAGGCTGGGAATTGGGCCGCCTTCTCTCTCCTAGCTCCTTCTCCTTACTAGAGAAGACTTCCCCCCGATTTGGGCACACAGTAACTTTCTCTGTCTCTTGCACATGTGCAAGCATCTTAGAGCACATGGTCAACCCCACTTCTATATTTGTTCCCAGTGGGAGGGAACAGGGCCTCTTGTACTATGGCACAAGAGAGAAGATGTGCCCAATTGTAAGAGCTGACCTCGGGGTGTGCACTGAAGGGGTAACAGGCTTTGCACAGCCAAACACGGGTGCCCCCATGTGGTCCACTAGTTCACTGCGGTTTGCATTCTTATGTAAGCCCCTGGCATGGAGCCACTATTGTCCACCACCACTATAAAACCTCTGCCCTCCCACTGCAGGGTGTGGAGATCTGCTTTGGTCCTGTGGCTACCCAGGGCTCACCTCATTTGTAAGTCTTCCTAATAAACTGCTTTGCTGCCACACTGGACTCACCTGCCTCTTTCTTTGGTGTCTCGACACCCTCCATTTTTGGAGGCAAATTTCAAGTTACTAGGTTGCTATGAGTAGGTATCGACTCAATGGTAATGGGTTTTTGGTTTGGCCCATGCCTGGAGGAACTGGGCAGTGTTTCCTTCTGTTGCGCATGGGGTTGCCATGAGTCAGAGGGCATCTCAACAGCAGCTAACTACAACACCACCTCGGAAGCAAAACAGACTTGTCCGATCCCTGTTTTGTACATGACTTGAGTAGATTAATGGATTTGCCTAAAATCCACTGATTTCTAAGTGGTAAAGCAATTCCTGAAATTCAGGTATTCCAAGCCTCGGCCCAGTGTCCTTTTTATTTAACCCCAGGCTTGAAATGTATGTATTTATCTTATAATGCTCTTGCCTTTTTCAAAAATGGATTTATTCAACAAATATTTAAGCACCTGCCGTATATCAGGCATAGTTCTTGAAGCTAAGCATAAAAAAAAAAAAAAAAGCATATAGAGATGCATAAAACAGGCCAAGTAGGGGAGTTGGACAATAAATGTCAATTATTCAATTTATTTATTTACAAATGATATATTTAAATAGCATTTACTATGAGCCAGGCACTGTTTTATGCTTTTTATTTACAGATGAAGAAACTAAAGCATAGAGAAGTGAAATAATGTGTCCAGGGTCACAGAATTGGTAAGTGGTAAAGCTGGAATATGAACTCAGACCCTCTAGCTCCCGAATCTGTGCTCATAACCTCTCCTCCAGACTGGCTGATATAAAATGTTACATAATGTAGGTCAGATAAATGTTCTAAGGTAAGGAAGGAAGGGTGGAGATGACAGGGACAAAGGATGCAGCTTTAGACAGGGTGGACAGGAAAGGCCTCCCTGAAGAGGTGCCATTGGAGCAGAGGCCTAATAAAGGGAGGAAGCAAGCCTTGCAGGGGAAGAGCATTCTGGCAAGAGGAAACAGCATGTGCCAAGGCCCTGAGGTAGGAAAATGCTCGGTGAGTGTAAAGAACAGCAAGGAGGCTAGCATGAGCAGGGAAAGTGATGGAAGATGAGTTTAGAGAGGTGACCAAAAGCAAAATGACAGAGGGGGTGCTTTTATGGCCATGCTCAAGAGTTTGCATTTTATTCTTAGGATGATGATTTATGATACATAACTACAAACAATATAAAAGGCAAAAAATAAAAATAATAAGTGAGAAAAAGAGTAGGTATGGGGGTTGAGGAAAAAAAAAAAAAAAAAAAAAAAAACACCACCAAGGGTCAGGTTATATTTAAAATACAGACCTTACATTCCCCATGTCCTTTGCTACCAGCCTCAGGCTGCAAATTTGAGCTTTTAAATCTACAAAGCATACAGTGGATTATTGCTTGGCTGAAGAAATATCACTAAACCTGTGAAACTTGCCATATTTTTCCCAGTGGGCCTAACTCTGCCTCTACTCACTCTCTGGCCTCAGTTTCCTCATCTGCAGAATGGGAATACTAATACCTGCTCTACTTTCCTCTCTGAGTCAAATGAGTTGGATGTTTAGTAGAAGCCACGCTTTATCTGACTTGATTGCAGCCTAAAGGACAATAACCCATTGCCATCAAGTCGATTCTGACTCATAGCAACCCTATGGGACAGAGTAGAACTGCCCCACAGGATTTCCAGGGAGTGGCTGGTGGTTTCGAACTGCTGACCTTTTGATTAGCAGCTGAGCTCTTAATCACTGAGCCACCAGGGCTCCACAAAGAATGATACATTAACTTTTTTAAAAAATCCATTAAGGCAGAGAATCATAGAAAGTGATAAATATTAATATATACCACAGAGATTTTATTTTGGCCTGAACATAGCCCTGTACATGCCGTGTCCAAAATTTGCTCTAGGGCTTAGTCCTCTTCTTTTGCTGATAGGCGTTCCCCCTGGTCTTTCTTGCACTATATTTCTTTAATACCCTTGTCATCCTATACGAATTTAAATACCCTTGTCATCCTATACGAATTTAAATACCCTTGTCATCCTATACGAATTGAGATTCTTGAATTTTCAGCGTTTTCCCCAATATTTTACAGTCATCTCACTCAAACTGAATTTGACTGTACTTTTTTTAGCAACTCACATTATCAAATCTTTCTATATCATTCAACTCTATTTTCGTAGAAACAACTCCCCATCTCTTCATATTGATAGCTTATCAGTTTTAAATTATTTAAATTAAATCCTTAAAAATATTCATATAAAATAAGTACAACAACTAAAAATAAATGTAGGAATAACTACTCCTGGCGCTTGGTGAGTGTACTGCCCAGTTGGTAGAACAGAGGAGTAATGTATATTAGAGCAGAAGCTTTCAAACTGTTGTCAAAATGTTTAAGTATTTCTTCTTATAGACCAGCAGAGACACACCAAAACACACATATGTAAACACACACACTCACACATGCACACGCCTGTCAAACAAAAATGTCAGAAAACAAAGCTTACCCTTATGTGTGATGCACTTTGTATTTCCTATTTTATTCCTTTTTTCCTTTGAAAAATTTCTAGATGCAAGCTTCTAAATTGTTTGCAGCTCCTCTAATGGTTGGCAATCTGCAGTTGCAAATGCTATGTTAGAAAGTAATTTTGTAACTCTGAGTGCTCTGTTTGACATAGTCCTCAGCCAGCCTGTTTTACAGAGGAAATTGAGGGGGTCAGTTGGCCTGACAAGCTGATTAAGTAGAAGTTGATTAGGAAAGTGCCTACTGTCTATGAAAATGCTTTGTAAAAGTGTAAAGAGCTCTACAAATGTGCAAGGTAAAGCCAGGTTTGGGTTTCTGTTAATCCCCAAGCCAGTGTCCCCCTTGGTCCCAGATAACTGGGTATGAGATGGAATTTTTACTCCCCTCCCCAGATCAAGAACAAGAAACCAGCTGCTGTCGAGTCGACCCTGACTCGCGGCAACCCAACGTGGTCAGAGAACTGTGCCCCACAGGCTTTGCAATGGCAGATGTTTTTGGAAGTAGTTCGCCAGGCTTGTCTTTTGAGATGCCTCTGCATGGGCTCAAACCTCCAATCTTTCGGTTAGAAGCGAAGCATGTTGAGTTCTTGTACCACCCAAGGACTCCAAGATCATGAAGGTCAATCCAAATGGAAGCAGTGTGTTCTCTCCCAGTCAGTGGAGGCACCGAGGATGGTGTTGGGGACAGAGCGCCAGGTTTGGATTTGTCTCGACACGTTATACTTCTCATCTGTGGTTTAGCAGAGTCAGACAGACCAAGACAAATGTCCTCACACGCTGAGAGGACTGTCAGTGCAGACTAGAGGTGCTTGGAGACCATTCACCTTTTAACCTGAGAACGTATCAACTTTTATGGAAATGGTCATTGAACTGTTTTTATAGGAAAGCATGAAAGGCTCCTATGGAGTCTGAGATGAAACCTGAACACTAGTGGAAAATTGGAAAGGAGAAAGACAAAGAAAAGAGTCCAGGCTACTGTTGCCCACCCAAACCAGACATAAGCCTTCCAACTTTCAGGGAGTCAGAAGAGCTCTGTAGAGGCTTTATTAACTGTTAATATACAGGTGTTGAAGGAGCCCTGGTGGCACAGTGGTTAAGCACTTGGCTCAGCAGTTGGAAACTACCAGCTGCTCTGTGGGAGAAAGACCTGGAGATCTGGAAATCCTGTGGGTCAGTTCTACTCAGTCCCATAGGGTTGCTTTGAATTGGAATCAACTCAGTGGCTTACAACAATAGCATACAGGTCCTAATTAATAGGATGCAGTTCGAATCCACCTAGTGGCTGTGCGGGAGAAAAGACCTGGCAGTTTCCATAAAAGATTACAGCCTAGAAAACCCTATGGGGCAGTTCTACTCTGTCCTATAGAATGGCTATGACTAGGAATTGATTCAGCAGCGCATACCAATACAAACATAAGGGCCTTTCGTTCCTGTGTTTGTTCCCTTGCACCCTGAAAAAGGAGTGTGTCCTGAAAATGGTCCCATTTCAATAGGCTTTCAACACTGAAAATCCCAGTTGTCAGCTGAGGCCTCCCTGCCTCTTAATATCTAGGTAAGATGTGCTGGAAATGCCATTCCATTCTCTCTGGATATCAAAGCTTTACTTAGGGTTTCTATGAATTCTAAAGGGCTGGGGGATGATCACATTGGCTTTGAGGAATTCTCCACCTAACTCGTTAATTTCAGGGTTCACTGCACAAGTCCATATGTGCAGCCTTGTGCCAGGCCATGTTTGAGATCTCAAACTCAGCCCTTCCTTAATCTCCACAAAATCTGCTCACATGGGACATTCATGCACAGCAGACACACCGGGGATGCAGAAGTGGGGTTTCACTGTAGCAAGGTAAACCATTTTCAATCAATGATTAGACCAAAGGAAAAAAAAAAAAAACCCCAAACCCGTTGCTGTTGAGTCAATTCCAACGATCCTATCGGACAGAGTAGAACTGCCCCATACCTTTTCCAAAGAGTGCCTGGTGGATTTGAACTGCTGACATTTTCGTTAGCAGCCATAGCACTTAACCACTACACCACCAGGGTTTCCAGTGACTAGACAGCCCTCTTATAATTTTTGCTCTGTTTCCCCTGCCCCTCGTTCTCCACCTCACCTCCGGGTTTTTTTGTTTTTTTTTTTTGATGACTGCTTTGCTCCATAAACTGCCTCCAGCCTCACAATATCTTACAGGCCTCCTAGTCCCTTTACATCCCACAGAAATATCTATCTATCTGTCTGTCTGTCTGTCGGTCGTCTATCTGTCTATCTATCTGTCTGTCTATCATCTATCTATCTATCTATCTATCTATCTATCTATCTATCTATCTATCTATCTATCTATCTATCTATCTATCTGTCTGTCTGTCTGTCTGTCTGTCTGTCTGTCTGTCTGTCTGTCTGTCTGTCTGTCTATCTATCTATCTATCTATCTATCTATCTATCTATCTATCTATCTATCTATCTATCTATCTATCTATCTAATCTTTCTTTCTTCCTCTTCCTCTATTATTCAAAGCAATGTGTTCACTCTGGCGCCTACCACCAAATTCAGCTCCAGTCTCCACCTTGGCAAATCCAAAGCCATTTACATTCTCCACAGCACAAAGGAGCTTATGCTTTAATGGGATCCACCCTCATTAAAACAATGTTGTGGATATAAAGAACGTTTGTTTTCCTCCTTTCTTAAAAGAGGAAAATGTTTGGATCTAGGACCCATAGTCAGGATATGAAGCCATGACTGTATCTTGGGTCTCCCCCAGACCCCATGCTTTGGTGACATAAGAGGTAAATGCTATTTGGGAGTTTGGATTCTTTTTTTTTTTTTTCTCTCTCTCTCTCTCCATGTTAGAATAACTTCACATCTGGGAAAGCCTCAGTTTTCTCACCTGTGAATTGGGAGTGCTTGGTCAGGTGATCACTAAGTCCCTTTTGGTTCCAATGTTCAGTGATTGCCTGGATTTTCTGAATTCTCTGAGCCTGAAAGGATCCGCTAAGCACTGTGAATTAGTGGGAAGAGCAGGGACTTTGGTAACGTATGGGCTCTGCACTGCTTGCATTAACTGCGACTTGGAGAAGAGGATTTGACTTTGCCAAGCCTTTAAATCTCGTGAATATCTGACTCGCAGCCATTTTGCACTGCTGGCCCCAAGCCAAAAGAGCTTCTCCTAGAAAAGTCGTAATTTTTTCCCTCATGTTTTTAGGTGGGCCATCTTTCGGCAAATCCTTCTTGCAGGGCCATACTGAAGGCTGCCAGATGTAATTCTGGCATTTTCTACAGAATCTCTTAAGACTCAACACATGATAAGAATTTTGCCTAAATCCCAGGATAAAGCAAGCATATCGGCAGGGGGAGACTAAGCTACACTATACCAATGTTGTTTGTTGCAGTTGAGTTGATTTCGACTCACGGCAGTCCCGTGCATTACAGAGTAGAGCTGTCCCAGAGGGTTTTCTTGGCTGTAATCTTAATGAAAGTAGATCAACAGGCCTTTCTTCTGCAATACTCCTGGGTGGGTTCAAACTACCAACCTTCCGGTTAGTTGTCGGGTGTAAACCGTTTGCACCACCTAGGGACCTCAATGTTGTTGTTGTTAGCTGACTTTGAGTCGGCCCAGACTTATACTGACCCCATGTGTGACAATATAGAATTGCTTTATAGGGTTTTCTTGGCTGTAATCTTTTTTTTAATCTTTACGAAAGCAGATCATCAGGACTTTTCTTCTGCAAAGCCTCTGAGTGGGTCTAAACCACCAATCTTAAGGTTAGCCAATCACTCCAAAATCTCTGTGGTTTGCAACTATAAAAGTTTGTTTCTTCCTCATGCTTCAGATCTCTTGCTGCACAGCAGGGGCCCTGCTCATCATCCACACTCAGGAATCCAGACTGATTGACATTGTTGGTCACCGTGACAAAGGCAAGCAGCACTTTGCAGGTTCTTCACCAGCCATTTAATGCATAATTTTGCTCAAGATTTATGGCCATAATAGGTAGCTTATATGACCCTGTCCAATCACAGGGGGCCATAAAATGCAATTCTAACATGTGTCTGGGAAGCAAAGAGCTACAAAGACTTGAAGAGCTACTAATGACTACAACAGTAAGTGGTAGGGGTTACCAACTTTCTAGCCAGGAAAGTGGAAAACCTCACAGCTTATCCACAACTTTTCCTTAAACCCATTCCATATTTTAGGTTTGTCCCCTTTAAAATATGCAGTTTGTCCCATGCAACTCCCCTCTCCCAGACACCAATGTCTGCAGTATTCAGGGTTATTTTGGTTGCAAGTGACAGCAACCTCAAAACAACTTTTGAAAATATGAAATTTTTTTGGTGCTAATGTCTAGGAAATCCGGGACTGTTTTGTGCTGCAGGCATAACTGGAGCTCGTGGCTCAAATGATATCTCCGGGATGCTGATTTTCTATTCTCTCTCTCTCTCTTCTTGGTTCTGCATTTCTCTATGCTGGCTTCATTCTCCGGATGGGTCACGTTATGGGATGGAAAAAATAGCCACCCATGGCACCAGGCTCATAGTCTATCAGTTTAGCAATCTCTTTGGAGAGAATGGACCGATTTCCCAGTAGTTTTAGCAGAAGGCATAGGTCCAGCTTAGGACACACACACACATCATCTATCACTGCAACCAAGAAAATGTCATCCTGTGGTTGACAGCTCTGAGCCATGTGACCATTCCCAAACCTGGAGGGGAGTTAGCTTCTTATGAGCTAAGAATAGGGTAGGAATGGTTCCTAAGAGAAAAGGAAATACCTTGTGACCAGAAAAAGAGGGAATACAGGTAGACAGACAAAAACTATAGTTACTCACTACAATTAGATGCCATTTGTATACCCATTTTCTGGGTGAGGAAATTGAGACTTAGCAAGATTAGGTAGCAAGCCCCAGATCATGCAGTGGTTGCCATGAAATCTAAACCCAACGACGACTACAAATGACATTTGATTATTTACTGTGTTCAGTTGCCTGCTATCCATGCCTGCCACTGATCTAATAATCTGGAATGCATGGCAAAAATGTGGCATGAGCTTTTGAATGCTTAAAGCAAAAAAAAAAGCCCAGATCTAGTTTTCTTAATATTATTTAGAAAATGTTGATGAGTAAGATGACTATAATATGAACCCCTGAACTATCTAAATCTTCCTACAAATAAAAAGCAATTAATTTTTTTTTTTAAGTTCATGATCTCCTTTAGAAGAATTAAATGGTGGAAATGAATTAATTGATAAATACAAATTCCTCTTTAGAAAGGACACAGATTTAATATAAAATAATTGCCTCTTTATGACTGATTTATCTAAAGCCTGACGGCATTTAAATTATATCTTGCCCTTATTCAGACCCTATCTGGGGAAATAAATGAACCTTTCATTCTGAAAGGAGATAGAATGGAGAATGCCCCATGAGGAGACAAGAAATAGTCCGAGTTCTCAAAAGATGAATTGAGATCCCTTTTTCTCCTCCTGGTTGGTGAGGAAGACATACATATCCCGCTGCAATAAATCGTGGGTCACTTACACAGCAGCCCCTTCTAATGTAAATCCATTAGGAATACCTCCCCCAGGCCCCAGTGCCCACCACCACTGTCTGGTCCATTCTGAGTCTCCTCTGGGCACTTGACATGCAGTCTCTCCTTCAGGGTGTGTGGAGAGAGGTCATCTCGGTTGAGCTCCATTAAGATAGGGTGTAGTTTGCTCAGTTTCTCAAACTGCACTCTCTTATTCTCATGCTGTACATTTTCTATTGAAGTAAAATGTGTGACATTCTAGACCTTCCATGATGATATCAGGGGCTTTTCTCAGGAAAATGAAAGCTAACACTGAGGCAATTGCTCACCTCTTTCAAGGCCAAAGAGCTTCCATTGAGGCAAAAAAGGAAGCTGAAAAGTCTCAATTATTCTCTTTGCCTAAGTAGTTCGAGGTTACCAGATAACTTTCAGTGCACCACTTTGTATATGTAGACCTAGAAGAATTTATATTTTCAAGTGTATGGGCTCAACTGTCTCATAAAATTGCAGTTATAAAATAAGGCCTAGACATGCAGCATTATCAAATTTGGGAAGCAATTGGATACAATCTCTTTTCTTCCCCTTTTGGTGGCCTAAGTGGAATCTGTCTCACAAATGTGCATTTTAGAGACTGGTCTCAGAGAGCCAGTAAACAGCACACCAGAGACTGGACAAGCAGTTGCTGTAACCAACAGGGGGTTCATTGGTGCCCTTGACAAGACCTGTTTCCATGAGTGGTGGGGTAGAAGCCTGGTTGGAGTGGGTTCAAAAGAGAATGGGAGGAGCAGAAATGGAGACTGAGGGTAGAGACAACTTTTACAGAGAATTTTGCTGTAATTGGGACCAGAGACATCTGGTCATAGCTAGAAGGTGATCAAGAGAGGATTTCATATTAACAACTTAAATAATTTTTGATGTTGCAACAACTTAAGCTCAAGCCCCTTTGGCTCAACCCATGTGGTAGGTCCTTGCTGTTTGCCCTAGTTTCAGGCCTTCTCTGGTATACCCATGTAAACACCATTTGATCCATTTGATAATCCCCTTGGGAATTCAACTACTTGCCCCCCGCCACCCCAAGTTTAGATGAGGCATAGATAAGCACAGTTAACTATTTAACCCCACCCTGAAACCCCAGTAAAAGCAGCTACCCACAGTTCCTCACTCTGTCTTGCTCTTCCCATTGTGGTTGCCCTGTGTCTAGTCATGCTCCCGTGTGGCCCTGTGTGACCTGCTGTGTACCCCTCTGGGAACTGTAAGTATAATTAACCCAGGTATTTTTCATGGTCTCCTGGACTTCTCTCTCCCACCTTGCACCTGACTTGCCATCCTACAAATCTATTAGATCAGGTTCTTAGTTTTATTTTAAGAAGGACAAGATCACAGTAGGTTTGCTTTGCTAGTGGAAGGGTCTGGTGTAGAGGAAAAACCTGATGCTTGAGTAGAAAGAAAAGACAATTGTGGAGCTGAGTCCTTGAGTAGGAGAGGAGGGGTAGGACCTAAGGCACAAGATGTTAGCCTTGGACCGCCATTCATCCTAAGAAGAGGGCAGGAAGTACTCACAGTATATTTGGAGGGAGATGGGGAGATATGGTGGCAGGAGCGCTAAAAGTTCGTTTTTGATTGCTGAAGTTTTGTGAGTGAAACAGAAAGGTCTTCAGCTGAAATGAGGGGCAGAGAAGAGGTATGGAAGTTTGTAGAAAGTTAGAAAATAGTCATCTAGTTGAATGGCAAAAGGAATGGCCTAGAAGAATGACTCCAAGAAGCCTATTTCTGGATTGTGAAGTGATAAACTCAAACTTGACCCCACAGAGTCTGGCTGTCAGTGCAAACTTTCAGTTCTGATTGGAAGTGCCCTGTGGTGATGAAATGATGCTGATGCGTGGGGGGAGGAAGGGGAGCTCTAGGGGTAGTGGGTTTAATCTCACAGTCTTTCACATATTAAATCATCTATAAAACAAAAATATTCTCAAATAAATAAAATACAGTCTCCCTAGACAAAAATAGACCTGAAACTAGAGCCCTTTGGAAGACACATTAAAGAAAATATTTCAAGGGTTTGAGGAAAAATCATTGCAATTTGAGAAACCAAAAGATAATGCAGCTTCCAAAGGAAGAAACAATTTAAATCAGAGCATTGTTTAAATGCTGTGGGGGAAAAGGCCCTTCAGGAGTATTTTTACAGTATAATTTTGGCAGTGCAAAAGATATTAATATTTAAATCAACAGTTACAAACAAACTTTTAAACAGGGTTTTTGACCTGACTTCCATGCTCCCCTAGAATGGCGTTCAGGTAGTCCACGAACTCCCTGAATTTGCACACTAAATGTTGTACACGTGTGAGTATGTGCGTATTTATGAAAGTGAGCACATAACTTTCACTCGGTACTGAAAATAGGCCACATCTCCAAAGGAAATAAGAACTACTTCCTAAAAAAAAGAGAATAATCTACACCAGAAAACGTCTGATATAGGTAGAGTATTCTACAACAGAAAACTTCTGAAATGAAGGTTTGGAAACAGGTTGGAGTGGCAGAAAACACTCTGGACCAGAAATCGAGAGTTTGGATTCCAGATCTAGAGTTGCCTCCTCTAACAAGCTGTCAGATAGTGGACAAATATTCTCATTTCTTAGGGCCCCAGTTTCCTCCTTTGTGAAAAAAAATGAAGTTGGAATGTGTGATCGCTTAGATCTCTTCCAGTTCTACCTGGTATGATTTCATAAGCATGCACCATGCTGAATGATTTTTGTTAATAAAAATGAGAAGGGCAGTCTTTATGTAAAACAAAGATTTTGAAGAGCCTTTTGCCTCCTCCTGGATCTTTCTTTCCACCCCCGTAAGTCACTATTACAAACTGTCGACTCAGTAAAAGCAGTTGCCCAGTGAAAACTATAAAACACTGCTGAAAGAGATTAAAGAAGACGTAAATAAATGAAAAAATGTTCCATGTTCATGGATTGGAAAACTTAATATTGTTAAGTTGTCAATACTACCCAAAGCGATCTATGAATTCGATGCAATCCTGATAAAAGTTCCAACGGTCCTTTTTACAGAAATAGAAAAACCAATCCTCAACTTTATGTAGAATGACAAGAGGTCTTGAATAGCTAAAACAAAATTAAAAGAACAAAGTAGGAGGACTCACATTTCCTGATTATAAAACATACTATACAGCTACAGCAATCAAAACAGCCTGGTACTGGTATAACAATAGATACATAGACCAATGAAATAGAATTGAGACTCCAGAAATCAACCCACACTTCTATGGTCAACTGATTTTTCACAAGGTGCTAAGTTCATTCAATGGGGAAAGAAGAGGCTCTTCAATAAATGATGCTGGGGAAATTGGATTTCCCTGTGAGAAAAAATGAAACAGGATTCATGCTTCACACCATACGCACACAAAAAAAATTCAAAATGGATTAAGGACCTTAATGTGCAGATTAAAATCATTAAGTTCTTAGAACAAGCAGGGGCAACACGGTCAAGCCTAGCTTTTAACAATGGATTGTCTAATATAATAACAAAAGCACAAAGAGGAAAAGACAAAATAAATAAATGGGACCTCATAAAAATTTAAAACTTTTGTTTATCAAAAGACTTTACCAAAAAAGTGAAAAGACAAGCTACTGACTGAGAGAATATCCTTGGAAACCATATATGCAACAAGAATCTAATAACCAAAATGTACGTAAAACTTTAACAACTTAACAACAAAAAACCAAATAACCCAATCATAAAATGGGCAAAGAACTTGAATAGACATTTCACCAAAGAAGAGATTCAAATGGATATCAAACACATGAAAAGATGCTCAGGATCGTTAGTTATCAGCGAGTTGCAAATTAAAGCCAGAATGAGATACCCTTTCACTAGGATGGCTAAGATAAAAAAATAACAAATATTGATGATGATGTGAGGAAATTGGAACCTTTATCCATCGTTGGTAGCAATGCAAAATGGTATAGCCATTGTGGAAAACGGTGTGGTGGTTTCTCAAAAGACTAAAAATAGAACTACCATATAACCCAGCAATTCCACTCCTAGGTACATACCCAAAAGACTTGAAAGCAGAGACTCTAAAAGAGACTTGTACACCAGTGTTCATTGCAACACCATTTGCAATACCCAAAAGGTGGAAACAACCTAAATGCCCATCGGCAGATGAAAGGATTAACAAAATGTGGTACACATATGCAGTAGAATACTACCCAGCCAGTAGGATAAATGAAGTCTTATTACATGCTGTAGTATGGATGGAGCTTGAAGACATTATGCTGAGCAAAATAACCCAATTACCAAAGGAAAAATATTGTATGACCTCACTTATATAAAAAGACAAGAAAAGGCAAATGTATAGAGACCCAAGTTTATTAGTGGTTACCAGGGACAGGAGGGAGGGGGAAAAGTGGGGTTAACGGTAATAGAAAAATTGCATTAGTTAGGGATAGGGTTGTACAGCCAATTATGTAATTGCTGTCAATAAGTTATATACCCGTAAAAAGCTGAGTTGGCAAAAGTTGTGTGATAGATATGTTTACAATGCAAAAAAAAAGAGTAGCTGCTAAATTTGCTTATGTGCAACCAATCACCTTATGAGATTTGGTTCCTTGATTTGAGGATTTTGAGTCATGGTTTCATGGGACATCCCAGTTAATTGGCCTAATAACACGTTTAGTGCTTCTGTTCTACCTATTAGTTTGTTTCGTAGTACGGGGGTCTTAAAAGCTTGCAAGCAGCCATCTAAGGCTCAACAATTGGTCTCTATTCACTTGAAGTAACAGAGGAAGAAGGAGGGTCAGGAATAGTAGGAGGATATGGAATGTTTACCAATTGCTTCTGTAAACAAACAACTGCTTCCTTTGCCATGAGATCAGACAAACTGGAAGGTGCCCGGCTATCATTACTGAACATTTTGATCAAAGAGTCCATGGTAAGAACCCTGATCAAAAGGGGGAAAATGAAGAAGAGAATTTCTCATGGACTCCAGACTTCTGGAGCTATGGAGGCTGGATGAACCCCTGAAACTATTTCCCTGAGATAATATTTAAACCTTAAACCAAAAATATCCCCTGAAATCATCTTAAAACAGAACAATAGTTTAACTTAACTAGTAAAAAAGGTCTGCCTTGAGCATTGTGCTCTATACAGGACGTGATCAAATTGACAATAGCAACTCAAAAGATTAGATAGGAAACTTAGGGGCAGTTAGACTATGTTAATGGGGGAGGAACAACTCAGAAAAGGAGGCTAAGAGTAGTTGCACAACTTGAAGAATATAATCAGTGTCACTAAACTGTACATTTTAGAAACTGTTGAGCTGGTGTATGTTTTGCTGTGTATATCCTCAACAACCACAAACTAAATAAAATTTAGAAAAAAAAAAATATCCTATGGAGGACTGCTCTAGTATGACACAGTTGTGGTCACTATGCGTGGGAACTGACTCAATGGCAACTGGTCGTATGTATATATGTTTGTGTGTGTGTGTGTGTGTATGTGTATATATATATATATAAACCCATTGCCATTGGGTCAATCGGCTCACAAAAAAAAAAACCCTTAAAATAAATAAATAAGAAAACAAATTGCTTTTCTCCTGAGGAGCCTCTGTGTTGACTGCAACTGCCAACCTTTCAGTCAGCAGCTGAACACATTAACCATTCACACCACCCAGGAGTTCCATCTACTAAATAAAGAGAAATAAGTTGTTATCTAGAGAATACCTTGGATGACCTGGCACTAGGTGATTAAGACACCCTCTCAGGTGCTTACCAAGAATGGATTTCTAAACATTTACATCTGACATGACAAAATGGCAGAGGGGGGGTTATTTGTAATTCCAAGACCAAGAAAAGGTGAAGAGTCTGTGAATAAGAGTATCTCCACATGAGAAACATTTGAGTCCCTCCTGTTCTGAAGGCCTGTCCACAGTGTGTATGTTACAGTAACTTTGCTTGACAGCAGTAATTTGGCAAGGCTACACAGACTGCTGTAAATCATGGAGTCATCTGTTCCTACTGTCTTAGAGCACTCACTCCTCAGTTGCTATAGAAACAAATCTCCAAGATAGCCCCCAATGACCCCTGTCTCTTTGTAGTCACACCTTTGTAGAGGCCTCTCCCACAATGAACTAGGGTTTGATTGTGTGACCAATAGAATATAGTAGAAGTGATGATATATTACTTCCAGACTAGTTCATCAAAGGTATTGCAGTCTTTGCCTCAGTCTGTTGGATCACTCACACTGAAGGAAGCCACTGCCATGTCGTGAAGATACTCAAGCAGCTCTGTGGAGAGGTCCAAATGGGAGGAATGGAGGTTTCCTGTCATCAGCCAGCACCAACTTACTAGTTATGAATGAGTCAGCTTGGAAGGAGATCCTCCAGCCTCAGGTAAGCTTTCTGATGACTATGGCTCCAGGTGACATCTTGACTGCAATCTCCTGAGAGACCCAGATCTAACACCTCCCAGATAAGCTGTTCCCAAATTCCCGACCGAAGAAACTCTGTGTAATAAATGCATGTTGTGTGTTAAGCCACTAAGTTTAGGGGTAATTTGTTACACAATAATAGATAACTACTACGGTTGCTTTACTTTTCTTAGGTTCCACAGTAAATAACCCTTACGATGAACAAGGAAATTGGCATGGGCAGCAGTTTTCAGTAGAGAGACTAGTTGGTATCAGGAGTGACAATTCTGATTACAGCTCAAGCTATAGTCCTATGAGTTAGAATCAACTCGGGAGCAGTGGGTTTGGTTTTGGGTTTTATAGTCCTATGTGTTCTTATGGTCTTGAACAGTGCTAATTCAGGCTATCCAAAAACTTCTCCAAAGGTGTGGTGAGAATTCTGTGATATTAAGCCAATGTATTTAGTTCCTGATAGCCTCCACTTTCCAATTGCCCCACAGTGCCCCTCCCAATTAAAATAAAAGGATTGATTGCTTCATGGCAAAATCAGAACCTACTGAAGAACAGGCAAGTTTTTGCTTGAACTGGAATTTAAAAAACAATTTTTTTTTTTTTTTAAAGTTTATAATCAATTACCTGAAAGCAGGTGCTGAAATGGAAGGACTCTTTATCGCAGATGACAGAGACTATATCTGACTAACTAAGCAGAAAATGAATTTATAGGAAGGATATCTAAGAGTTCATAAAATCCAGAGCCAGGCTGAAGATGCAGGCTCAGAAGTCTGACAAGAACCAAAAGAATGTGGTAGCCAGGGATCTATAAGAACAAATTGAGTATCTGACCTTTCAGCTCTCACCGAACTCAAACTCACCATGGCAGAACCTTCAAGAAGGGAGTATGGGAAAAAAAAAAAGAAAAAAACTCGTTGCCATCGAGTTGATTCTGACACATAGCGACCCTATAGGACAGAGTAGAACAGCCCCACAGAGTTTCCAAGGAGCACCTGGTGGATTCGAACTGCTGACCCTTTGGTTAGTAGCTGTAGCACTTAATCACTATGCCACCAGGGTTCCCTTAATGCTGAGCAGCAATACAAAAAAAAAAAAAAAAGTCACTAGATGCCTTTTTTATTTTTGCAGGAGCCAGACTTGGTTGTAAGAAAGAGCACAGAATTATCTCCTAACTAACTTCCAAATCAGGGCTTTTATGTGCCAGGAGCCAAGCCTGGAGGGAGCTGATCCTGGAGTTTAAGTGATAGAGTTTGGAAGGAAGATTGTATGATGCAAGGGAAGTGCCTGCTAGATAAGTAGAAAGGGAAAGACACATATTACTGAGTTGGAGGTGGAGGAGGAAAGAGCTGAGAAAGACGAAAAAGGGCAAGGGGTCGGATTAGTGTCTCCCCCCTTCTCTTCACTCACGTGCGGAGCACTGAGGAATGAATTTCAGCTGAGGACACTAGGGTAGGCTTGTGACGCTTCCAAAGTTGTTGTTGTTAGTTGCTGATCAAGTCCATTCTGACTTATGGAAACCCCATATGCAGATGCCATGTGTTACAGAGTAGAACTGCTCCAAAGAGTTTTCTTGGCTGTAATTTTAACAGTTTTCTTTCTTGGTGCCACTGGGTGGGTTCGAATCACCAGCCTTTGGTTACCAGCCAAGTACAAGCTGTTTGTACCACCTAGGGACCTTGCTTCCAGAGTAGGAAGTTTTTTTCTACTTTACTTGGGCTCATTCTGAAAATACCCCAAGCCTCTCAGAGAAACTCTGTGGGTGCAGTTTGCAACATGGCACCTCAAGACATTCTTGAGGGAGGTGCCTAAGGTTTTGCCAAAGTGTACCTCATTGCATTTAGGAGACACAGAAATCTCCTTTTTGCCACAGCATGGAACACAGATGATAGCTGAGGGTGCCAGCTTTGCTGCTCTCCTGGAGGAGAAGTGGTTACCCTCATCAGGGAAGCCCGTGAAGAAGGCCCCAGAACAGAACTCTCCAACTCAATTTTCAGTGGGAGCCACAGACAGGCCATAGGGAATTAGGAGGGACAGGAGGAACCATCAGGCCATGACTGTCACAACACAGTCACTCAGTGACAGAAACAATATGGACCCAAGAACATCACAGTGTCAGGAGGATGCATGGGCTTCCCTTCCAACTGACCAAGATTCCTCTTGTCAAAGAGGAGGTAGGGGGAAACCTTGAGATGAGGCAAAGTACTTATTCTGAAGAGGCTATTTTCCTCAGAAGAGACTGATGTAATTTGAATTAAGGACTGCAAGTGTTTTTCACCCTCTGCAGGAACAGGGCCTCATGAGCATGGCTCTCCATTGAAGGCACCCCTACCTTACAACTCTTGGCCACCACACTGCACTCATCTCCATGGTGCCCTGAGCTTCCCCTCCTTTGCCCCAACCTCCCACGGGCTTTTGACCCCCCAGATCTTCCCAGTGAAACTGGAGGAGGAAAAAGACTGTCAAGGGATATTTCTTTGGAGGTATTGCAGTGGTCCAGGTGATATGATCACTGCCTTGATTCATGACCATATCATGTTAATGGCCTCCAAGGCCACGGCTGCAGAGCAACTAGATAGCAAGTGGGTTTGAGTCTTCACAATAGCCACCACATCTTTGGGCAGCCTCATAAGCCAGCCCCGAGCTCCACTTGCTGGGTTACCCTGGACAAGTTACTTCACATGTTGAGCCTCAAGTTCTCATTTTTAAAATAGAATGGAGGTGATAGTGGTGGGGGATGTGGTGGAGGGTTTTTCTTCTTTTTTGTTTGTTTGTTTCCTTTTCTTTGTTATTCGAGCTAGGTTTGGGGAAATGAGGGAAGAGTTGGGGCTCGATGGGTGGGATTATCTCAAATGTGTCTTCGGCCATAAGATTCTAAGGTTTTATGTTACAGTAATTTTTCACGGGAATGCTCTAGCTCCCAGAGGCCACTGGGTAATATGCACTTCAACTATTTTATAAGCATAACCTGAACCGTGTTCAGCATCAGGCTTAAGGCAAGAAAAGAACGAAAACAAACAAGTACAAAATCGGTCACCACTGATTCTGACCCCTGGGGCCCCCATGTGCGTCAGAGTAGAACTGTGCTCCATAGGCTTCTCAAAGCTGTGACATTTCTGAACCAAACTGCCAGGACTTTTTTCCAAGGTGCCTCTGGGTAGACCCACATCTTCAACCTTTTGGTTAGTAGTTGAGCACTTAACCGTTTGCGCCACAAACTTCAGCAATTAGTGGTCTTCACCAGCAGTGAGGACATGCCTTGGTTCTAAGCTTAGTTAACCAAAACTGTTTCCTGTAGAAATCCCAAAACCAAACCCATTGCCGTCAAGTCGATTCCAACTCACAGCAACCCTATAGAACAGAGTAGAACTGCCCCATAGGGTTTCCAAGGAACACTCGGTGGATTCAAACCATGACCTTTTAGTTAGCAGCCATAGCTCTTAACCACTATGCCACCAGGGTTTCCACCTACAGAAATAGATGAAGGTTATTCCTAATACCTGGTCATCAAGTAGCTGGTTTCACTCAATCTCACAGAGCAGACAGGCCAACAAATTGAGCCCTGAGCGAGTAACCCAGTCCGTAGGGCCACCCTGTCAGCTCTCTCTTCACCCTGCAATTTAGCAACTGTCACAATGGTCAGCCATGCCTGGGGAACTTAGATTATAGCCCATGCAAACAAGCTCACAGACTTTCTGAATCTCCTAAAGAAATAAAGACAAATAAAATCAACTGACTTGTTCCAACTAAAAAAGAAAATAAATAGTAAGGGTAGGTAGGGGGAGGAGCAAAACAAAATATTTTATCATTTGGTGACCAAATACGATCACGTAGGAAAATATTTTTTGCTCTATTAATGGCTAGATTTAGCAGTGCGGTGTCTGTTTTAACTTTTTTGTCAGTTCTCCCAAAGGTAGTTTTATTTTGCTGAATAGGCAAAGAAAGGGGTTAGGAAAATTAGCACTAATTAAACTTTATTTCCCTTGGCCACTGGCCACAAAGTTCAAATAAAGTGCAGCTTCTAGCCAAATCCTCTCACAAGCAAACTTCAGATTGCATGGCTTAATTCATGTACATTTTCTTTTTTATGACAAGGGAAAAGAAAAAAGGCGGGATGAGGGTAGAAAAAAATAAGACAGTGGACAGGGAGTATCTTCTGTTTAGATTTCTCTAATTTTTTTTTGCGTTTATGAAATAAGTTGGGGAGGGGAGGAGAAGCAGGATACAAAATTATGCTTCAATTATGTAAAAACAGATGCAGGCATATAAGTAAATATAATACATTTCAGTGAACAAAAGCTCTATTCTTCTGGTTGTTCAGGTCAAGAACCTTGAAGTTATCTTTGACTCCTGTCTCACTCATCCTTCTAAACTACTTACAAAATGAATCCAAAACCCAACTACTTCTCATCCCTCCACCACTACCACACCAGCCCAAGCCACTGTGATTTCTTGTGTGGAATACCTAAATAGCCTCCTTAACTGGTCTTCATGCTTCTTTCAGAGAATGTGGTCTCCACTCAGCATGTTTTGGCTCCCTGCTCCATCCATGACTTCATCTTTGACTGTTCCCCCCTCGCTCGTTCTGTTCTGGCCATGTGATCCTCCTTTCTGTTCCTCAAACATGCTAAGCATTCTCTCATCTCAAGGCACTAGTTGTTCTCTCTGCGCAGGACATTCTTTCCCTGGATATTTTCATGGCTCACTCCCTTAGTCTTTCATGTCTCTACTGAATGCCTCAGCTCATCAGCGACGTCTTTCCAGACCACTCTAGATAAAATGGCAAATGTCTGTCTTCAGTACTCCAAAGTTCTTTTGCCCAGCTTTATTTATTTTCTCCATAGCGCTTACCACCACTCAACATACATTTATTTTATTGGTATCCTTCCCATTAGAATTTAAGATCCTTATGATACTGTTTTGTTCATTTCTGTACCCCCAGTGTCTACAACAGGTCCTGGCCTATAGCTGATGCTCACAAAATATCAGTTGAATAAATATATGAATAAATGAATGAATGAAATAAATATATATAAAAGAAAGGGAAGGAAGGTGGGGTAAAGGAAAAGAAGGAGGGACAGAGGGAAGAAGAAGGAAAAGAAAGATGGAAGGAAGAGAAGAAGAAAGAAGGCACGACTTCTAATTATATTTCTCTAGTATGGATAAATATTTGTACTTTTCTCAATTTTCCTTAATGTATAAAATAAAAATGCTTTATTTCTATAATCAGAAAAAAAGGATAAAATTTATCTTAAAATGATTTTGTCAAACTTAAGGTTTAGCTAAGATCTGAAAAAAAAATGAGAGTATAAGTTTTTTTTTTTTTTAATCAAAGTTTCACAATCTTAGAAGGACCACAAATCAGATTGTAGGCAGGATTCCTGAGCTGAAGGTCCAAATTGTCTCCACGGCACCATAAGCCAATGAGATGTGAAGACAGACACACAGGCGCCCATTGCCCCCTTACTCCTGCCCAATGCAACTCTAGCACTCCTGGTTCCCCAAACTCATTGACAGCTCCTGCTTCAATGCATTGAGCATGACAGTCTGCCTTTTAGCTACTTCAGTCATTTCCCTTCTTGGTCTAATAATTGAGTACTGTATTTATTTCCTAGGGCTGCATTAACAAATTACCACAACCTCGGTGGCTTAAAACAACAGGAACTTATCTTCTCTCAGTTCTGGAGACCAGAAATCTAAAATCAAGGTGTTGGCAGGGCCACACTCCCTCTGAAGGCTCTAGGGGAGAATGCTTCCTTGCTTCTCTCTGCTTCTGGTGACTCCAGGCATTCCTTGGCTTGTGGCAGCATCACATTACCCTTTGCCTCTGTCTTCACATGGCCTTTTGCTCTGTGTATCTTCTCTTCTTTGTCTCTTGTAAGGGCACTGGTCATTCGATTTAAGGCCCAACCAGGTAATCCAGGATGATCTCTTATTGAGATCCTTAATTACACCTGTGAAGACACTTTTTCCAAATAAGGTCCCAGTCACAGGTTCTGGATGGGTGGACCACCATCCAACCCACTACAGGGACCTACCCCTTAAAACTCAGCTCTCTTGCCACCTCCCCTGGAAGATTCTCTCTGGTTCCCTTTGATTCAGATGCTGTTGCTCTGTGCACTCAGAGAGACGTGAGCTCTTCTTACTCACTGATTTACCCGTTGGAATCTTACCTTGGATCGTTAGTTCCCTGAGGACATGGCCCATGTCTAACATCAAATTTTCATTTTAATATTTAATCCAGTGTTCAATACCTAGTAGGGATTTTATAAATGTTTGTAAGAGGAATAATGTTGCATTCATCATCAAAAAGGACATTTCAAGATCTAACCCGAAGTACAACACTGTCAGTGATACAAAAATACCCATATGCCTACAAGCACGACGAGTTAATATGACTGTTATTCAAATTTACACACCAACCACTAAGGCCACAGAGGAAGAAATTGAAGATTTTTATCAATTTCTGCAGTCTGAACTTGATCAAACATGCTATCAGGATCCATTGATAATTACTGGAGATTGGAAGGTGAAAGTTGGAAATAAATAAGAATTATCAGTAGTTGGAAAATATGGCCTTGGTGATAGACACAATGCTGGAGATTGCATGACAGAATTTTGCAAGACCAACGACGTCTTCATGGCAAATACCTTTTTCACCAAACATAAACGGTGACTATACACTTGGACCTTGCCAGGAGGAGTACACAGAAATCAAATTGACTACATCTGTGGGAAGAGACAATGGAAAAGCCTAATATCATCAGTAAGAACAAGGCCGGGGCACATTGTGGAACAGACCATCGGTTGCTCATATGCAAGCTGAAACTGAAGAAAATTAGAACAAGTCGACGAGAGCCAAATACAACCTTGAGTGTATCCCATCTGAATTTAGAGACCATCTCGAGAATAGATTTGACACCTTGAACACTGCAGATCAAACACCAGATGAGTTGTGGAATGACATCAAGGACACCCTACATGAAGAAAGCAAGAGCTCATTAAAAAGACAGGAAAAAAAGAAAAGACCAAAATGAATGTCAGAAGAGACTATGAAATTTTCTCTTAAATGTTGAGTAGCTAAAGCGAAAGGAAGAGCTGAACAGAAGATTCTGTTCTCGAGCAGACAAAGTAAAGTGTTATAATGACATGTGCAAAGACCTGGAGATGGAAAACTAAAAGAGAAGAACACACTCTGCATTTCTCAAGCTGAAAGAGCTGAAGGAAAAATTCAACCCTTGAGTTGCAATATTGAAGGATTCTATGGGGAAAATATTAAACAACTCAGGAAGCATCAAAAGAAGATGGAAAGAATACACAGTGTCACTATACCAAAAAGAATTGGTAGCTGTTCAAACATTTCAGGAGGTACCACGTCAGCAGGAATCAATAGTGCGGAAGAAAGAGGTCCAAGCTGCACTGAAGGCATTGGCGATAAACAAGGCTCCAGGAACTGACGGAATACCAATTGAAATGTTTCAACAAATGGATGCAGCACTGGAAGTACTCACTCATTCTAGGCCAAGAAATTTCAAAGAGAGCTACCTGGCTAACCAACTGGAAGAGATCCATATTTATGCCTGTTCCCAAGAGAGGTGATCCCACCAAGTGTGAGAAATTATCGAGCAATATCGTTAATACCACACACAAGTAAAATTTTGCTGAAGATCTTTCAAAAGCAGCTGCAGCAGAACATCAACAGGGAACTGTCAGAAAGTCAAATCTGATTCAAAAGAGGGCATGGAACCAGGGATATCATTGCTGATGTCAGGTGGATCCTAGCTGAAAGCAGAGAATACCAGAAAGATGTTTACCTGTGTTTTATTGACTGTGAATCATAACAAATTATGGATAACATCACGAAGAATGGGAATTCCAGAACACTTAATTGTGCTCATGAGGAACCTGTATATAGACCAAGAGGCAGTTGTTTGAACAGAACAAGGGGATAGCGCGTAGTTTAAAATCAGGAAATGTGTGTGTCAGTGTTGTATCCTTTCATCATACTGATTCAATCGAATGCTGAGCAAATAATCCGAGAAGCTGGACTATGCGAAGAAGAACAGGGCATCAGGATTGGAGGAAGACTCATTAACAACCTGTGGTATGCGGATGACACAATCTTGCTGGCTGAAAGTGAAGAGGACTTGAAGCACTTGCTGATGGAGATCAAAGACCACAGTTTTCAGTATGAATTACACTTCAACATAAAGGAAACAAAGATCCTCACAACTGGACCAATGAGCAACATCATGATAAATGAGGAAACTGTTGACGTTGTCAAGGATTTCATTTTACTTGGATCCATAATCAACAGCCATAGAAGTACCAAAACCAAAAAAACCAAACTAAGTGCCGTCGAGTCGATTCCAACTCACAGCGACCCTATAGGACAGAGTAGAACTGCCCCACGGAGTTTCCAAGGACCACCTGGCGGATTTGAACTGCCGACCCTTTGGTTAGCAGCCATAGCACTTAACCATTATGCCACCAGGGTTTCCAACCCATGGAAGCAGCAGTCAAGAAATCAAAAGATGCATTGCATTGGGCAAATCTGCTGCAAAAGACCTCCTTAAAGTGCTGAAAAGCATAGATATCACCTTGAAGACTAAGGTACGTCTGACCCAAGCCATGGTGTTTTCAGTCGCCTCCTATGCATGTGAAAGCTGGACTATGAATAAGGAAGACCGAAGAAGAACTCACACCTTTGAATTGTGTTGGAGAAGAATATTGAATATACCATGGACTGCCAAAAGAATGAACAAATCTGTCTTTGAAGAAGTACAGCCAGAATGCTCCTTAGAAGGAAGGATGGTGAGACTTCATCTCACACACTTTGGACATGTTATCAGGAGGGACCAGTCCCTGGAAAAGGACATCATGCTTGGTAAAGTAGAGGGTCAGTGAAAAAGAGGAAGACCCTCAATGAGATGGACTGACACAGTGGCTGCAACAATGGGCTTAAGTGTAACGATTATGAGGATGGTGCAGGACCAGGCAGTGTTTTGTTCTGTTGTACATGGGGTCACTACGATTCGGAACCAACTCAACGGCACTTAACAACAACAACAACAAGAGGAAAGGAATTAAGGAGAGAGGGAACCCCGCTAGGGAATTACACAGATCAGGGCTATAAATAGGTTGAGGGAAAAGCATATAATAGGTCTTAAGATATACCCACTAAATCTCTGTGTGTGGGTATTTAACAACCTTGGAGCTGAGGAATTTGAAGTGAATAGAGTATGATGGTTAAGGCCACCTAGATCTGAATCCCAGTTGAACCACTTAGAAGCTGACCTGAAGACTATTTTTTAACCAATGTTAACCTCAGTTTCCTTGCCTATTAAATGGGAAGAATATTAGTGTCTCTCTAATAAAGTTGGTGTGAGGTTAAATAGAAGAATTCATGTAAAGGATTCAGCATTGTGCCTGGAAGTAGTAAATGTTCAATAAATGTCACTAATGATAATGATGATGGTAATCATTGAGAAACAAGACACTGAAGTGTTTTTAACAGAGCAGTGAGAGGAGGCCCAATAATAAAACCATCCAATATATCAAACCTGCCTCTCTATCAGTAGTGTTTTAAAGCCCATTCCCTAAATCAGCCTCCTCACATAAAGGCTTGGGAATACCAACCAGCTGCTCCTACAGCGTAGAATCCAGCGTTATAAGAAACGGAAGGGACTGTTCAAATTCCTCATGATTTAACAGCAGCTCCAAAACGGCGTGTTCCAAACAGTTGCACAGGCTGTCAAGTGTGTGTTACATGAAATGAAGTGTTCCATGATCAGCTAAGGTTGCGACACTGTAAACCAAGCGGAGCAGTGGTATTTACTGCACAACTTGGAATATCTCTAAGAAGGGGATAGCAGAATTCTCTCGTTTTTAACCACATTGTCCTGTGTTTTTTTAGATCATTTCCCGGGACCAAAGACCATACTTTTCAAAATGCCTGTATTGAAGGAAAGGTCCAAAGACCTAGCATTTATAATCTCAGGTCAACTGTGTCCTGTTCATTGTGAATCCATAGACAGAAGGACCTAGTTAATTATCACCTATTCCCTGGACAATTCCAAACCAGTGGGCTCAGAAGTCCTAAAACCAAAGGACCCACTGCTGTGGAGTGGAATCCAACTCATAGTGACCCTATAGGACCAAGTAGAACTGCCCCATAAGATTTCCAAGGAGTTGCTGGTGGATTCGAACTGCCGACTTTTCCGTTAGTGGCAGAGCGCCTAACCACAGCGCCACCAGAGGCACATAATCTACATTGGTCCCACTACTCCTGGAAACCCCGCCTATTGGCAGTGGGGCTCTGCCTGGGGGGAGAAGGACTGATCTCAGCTAATGCCTCGCTGGGCAGCTCCTTGAGAGCTGTGTTGGTACTGAGGACCACAGCACGCCTTGACTGACCCTGCCTCCCCCTCAACCCACACAGCCTCCAGAGGGCGCTGTCTGCTACCCCAACCAACCGGCCCGCAACGCCAGCCCAGCTTCTCCCGCTCATCGCCTGCCGTGCAAAGTTCTTTCCTCTCGTTTTCATTTGACTTTACGAATCCTTGGTGAAGGAGCTCTGGTGGTGCGGTGGTTTTAAGCGCCCGCCTGCTAACTGAAAGGTTAGGTCCTCCGCAGGAGAAGGATGTGGCAGCCTGCTTCCGCAAAGATCACAGCCCTGGAAACCCTGTGGCGCAGTTCTGCTCTGCCCTATAAGGTCGCTATGAGTCGGAATCGACTCTACAGCATCGAGGTTTTTATCCTTGGTGATTCTCCCTGTAAGTTTCTCTCCTTCATTTTAAATTGGTTTTCTGTCATTTTTATGAGAAGGAATTTATTGGTGCTTTAAAAAATGTAAAAATGTCTTTGTGCCTAAATCTTTCCTTAACGGCCTTCTGTACAATGTTTGTTCTTCAGCCTGTTCCTTTTCTTTCCCAAATTCAGTGATTTGGGCCCCAACTAAGCGGAAGCGGCTCCAGAAAAGTCTGGAGTGGGGATGGGGTGGGGGCTGCCAAACCATGGGGCAGATAAACCGAGGGCTGCTGTCACTTGTGAAAGTCTGTTATTCGCGCAGCCATTCTCCGAGTCTCTTCCTGTAGGCAGCTCAACCCCCTTCCTCTCTCTGAATAATATACACACCATACACAGGGCCATCAACTTACAAACAGCCGCGGGCACCTTCGAACCACTGCTCAGCTACCGAGGATGGAGGTGCCTCCAAGAGGCGGAACGGAAATGCAAGTGAGGAACCTTCATGGTCGGAGTTGCCTTCCACAGACAACTACTGGCCTCACAGGCGGCTTCTCTGCAGGGCAGAGTGCCTGCCCCAAACCGGAGCCAGGGTTGCCCGCCATCTCACTAGGGAAGGGGATCTGCCCTTTGCTAGGGCTAAATAAGAGGCGCATCTGGGTCACAGCAAGTGGTAGGTCAAGTACTGGTGCTGGGGCGGGGAAACTGGGGTGCAGAGTGTGACGGGTGGGCAGGGTGAGGCGAAGGTTGCCAGCAGGTAATGACTTATCTCTCCTGCTCCTTCGGGGAGAGCTGTCAACAATCTAAAAGAGAGAAAGTGGGGTGCAGTCCATTCTCCAGATTTGCCATCAGGGCCATGCACATATCCCACCCTTAGATTTAGTAAATATCCCTGGGGGAAAAATGCATGAGATAGGCTTAAAAATTATTTGAGAAACATGAGGGAAATTTCTCCTACAGGGTTGGGTGGAAAAAAGCCGTGTGCAGAATTGTACATTCCATGATTTTGTCTATATAAAAAGTACACACATACAATATGCCTGAAGAAAGACTGGAATGAATAAACCGCCCCCCCGAAAAAGAAAGTGTTCTCAAGTAGGATTATTGGTGGAATTTATTTTTCTCTTCCAAAATTTCTGCTTCTTCCAATTTTTCTGTAATGAGCATTCTCACTTTTATCAACAGAAAAGTTAAGTAAGCCATTTGTTCAAAAATCTGCTAAACACCTCTTTACGGAGTGACAATTGTGTATAACACAAGTACATATGCGTACGTGTGTGAATATATATACATTCTTACACCATGCACATATATGAATAAATACAAATAAATGTGTCTGTTCACGCATGTCTATACCAGTATATGTGCATATGGATCACATGATCAACATTGAAGACCCACCAGTACAGAGACTTGAACTACTGATAAACCCGCAGGAGTACATTACACCCAGCAGGTCAACAACAAATAAGACAGAAAGACACTGACAAGCGGTGATGTGGTTTGTCTTCATTTTCTGGGGTTAAGTGACTCCTGCGAAATAATCCATTTATTTTTGGTGAAGATGGCCATCTTGACAGGATAAAATGGGAAAGGCCCTGCCCGGAGCAGAAGCTGTGAGCCTCCATAGTGACAGTGATATTAATTGATACTCATGCCCAGGGGTGGCTTTTCTCTCCTCTTCCTCCTCCCAGCTGAGAAATTGCACTTCATGTGGTAGAACAGGATGGGTTGGATATGTTCTCCTGGTGCAAGTGCAGGGCCTGGAACTGAGAACCTGGAGCTGAATCATTTCCAGTGAGCTCTGCTGACATGGCTGCCCCACCAGCCTGTTCTGCCATCACCAACCAGCATCCCCTCTAACAGGTACCCCCAGAGCTCTGCAACCCCCTGAGGACTCCCCTTGTGGGGGAGAGCCTTTATAATGCCTCTGTGGCCTTAGGCAGCCATCTCGAACACCTGGAAGTTCTCAGGACTGGCCTCACAAGCACCCTTCTTGTACCTTTCCTGTCTTCCCAAAATGGCTTTATACCAAGAAAGGCAGAACCTGCAAGGAGTGCAGTGCTTCATTCTGCATAGCCTGATCCTCAAGAAGAGACCCTGGGTGGTGCTAGGGGTTAACATGCTCTGCTGCTAACCAAAAGGTTGGAGGTTCAAGTCCAGCCAGAGGCACCCAGCTCTCTGGCTGTTTCCCTACAGCTGGAAGGATAGTGCAGGCAGCTCAAAAACAGGATCCTTACAGCTGTTATTCCAGATTGAAGAGGCACACACACACACACACACACACACGCACACTTAGCGTCCATTTATCAAATCTGAAGAAAACCAAAGATTGGCCCCACATATGTCATGCAAATTCCAAAGCTGATAACCCTGGCTTGGGGATAGAGGATTCAAACTGGTCTGCCAGGATTGCACACCCACTCCTGCATCTTGGTTCAGGTGGGTGCTGGTAAGTGGGGTGCTGGTGGTGTGGGATGCCCCTCTGGGATTCCTAACTATATCAGGATCCCATGCAATGCGGGAAGCACGGTTCCCTAAAGGAAAAGTAAGCTGTGCTCACCTGAAGAAGGCAGAAGGAATGTCAAACAGACAAATAATTTGTCAAAAATCATTGTGAAATGTACTTGAGAAGGAATTGATCTGTTGAAAATAATTTCAGGAAACTAAAAGGAAAACAGAAAAAAAAAGATGATTGATTTAACAGCGTTGAGTAGAACATTATCAAGGACACACATTGGCTCAGAAGCATTTGCTTCAGAGAATACCTTCACAGTGAAAATTCAGAAATGTTGGTATAAACTTGATGAAAATATTTGTTTTCATAAAACAGAATCCAAACAGCCTCAGGGTCAAAACAACTTTTCCTGGAACTGAGGTACTTTTTCCCCCAGCGAAGTCCAAATTTAATTAACATTGGATAAACAGCATCTGGACATTCCTGATCTTATATCTTGACATAATTTAGCCTCAAAGCAGCCCTATTTTCTTAGAAGATCCTTCTTTTCCCTTTGATTAGCTTTGCCCTTCAGTGGGGGATTGGAAGGGGCTGCTGGAATTTGTCACACACCCAGCACCATTACACATCTTCTTCCAATGGGGGCTGTGCACCAAACTCAAGAGGGAAGCACAGCACTTCATAAAAAAGTACCCAAAGGGCTCTTCAAAGTCATAAGGGCCCTGAAGAGGGGCGTCTGTCACCAACTGAATCCTGGCTGCCCTGCTTTACACAGCTTTATGACTTCTAGTCTACTTCCATCAGTTATCTTGTTTTATGGCTGCAAATGGTAAGATAAATTAGGTTCCCTCTCTCTCTTTCTCTGTCTGTGTGCGTGTGTTTTTTTCTCTCTCTCTCTATCGTCTCTACCTCTACTTCTCTGTCAGTGTCACAGTTTAGAGGGCTCATAGCTGGTCTGTAGCCCAAAACAGATCATTCTACACACCCGGTCTTATCTCTGGTAATCTCACCCAGTAGCAAAGTGTGCAAGGAGAATATTGAACTCCAGAGCCTGTTTCAGAGGGCAAGAGACTGAGCTGATGCCCGTTTTGAATTGGCCTTAGCAAAGCTGGCTCCCCCAGAAATACTAATCACACATCTTTGACAAGATCAGTCTCCCTTCTGGTCTTGGGTGGGCAATTTCCCCTGATGTCCCAGCTCATTCGCTGTGTGAGTTGAACAAGTTCTTTCACCTCTCTGGGCTTACGTATAAAATGAGAGTATTGGATTAGGTGGCCCTTTTTGTGGCCCTTCCGGTTCTAACAGCTTATGGCCCTTTGACGCTCTGCTGCTGTGTGTCACCACCATGATGTAGGCAGGATTTCTACAACCACAACTCTTTCTGGTGTTTCTCAGGTAAAGGCCAGGCCTCAACCCCACCTCTGCAGTAGCAGGAACAAAAGCAAGGACATATGGAGGGGACAGGCACCAGCACTATTCAGATTAAAATTGGTAAGGTTAAATCAGTAGCATCCTTAATAATGTGGCCATTTCTTTCTCCTTCTCCCCTCTGGGATTAAAGCTTGTGTGCTGACTGTTGAAAAATCAGTCATTAACGGCCAGGAAATGACTTCCCCATCCATCAGAACACTGCTCGGCCATGTTTCAGCTTTTTTCCCCTTTCCCTGTGTAATTATTCTCATCCACCACTGATTACCGTTTATAATAGCCATAATTCTCTCTGAATCAGTCATTACCTTACTTTACCACAGGGTTACCAGTGGAAACATGAGGGAATGCAGATACCCCCGGCTGGATTTTATTTTTTGGAAATTGCCTGCTTTCTTCTGGATCTCATTTAATCATCTGGATGTTCAAAGAGAAGCAAAGATTTTAATTCAAAGGCATTTTTTCCCACTCACCTTTAACTCTCCCTCTCATATATATGTATGTATACATATTTTTAAAGGGGAAATTATGGCTGTTTAAATGAGGCTAATATTGTGCAAAATCTGCTAGTGATATGGTTTGGAGAGATTTGTGGGGGACACAGCACAGATTCTTGTTATGAATTTATAAGCCTCTTTGGTGTGTTGCCTACCTGAATGTTATGTAGACTACCCGTCCTGTGGGATTTCCTAGGAGGTTCAAGAGTCATTTTTTTCCTCCATGGACGGATAATAAGAGTTTAGATGAGGTTTTTTCTTATACATCCTGGAGAGATATGACTATCAGTCATTTACACTTTAGGGAGAATTTAAGGCAATTCAGTTTTATTCACCAGTTACCAGATTTAGTATGTACAATATATTATGCCAGTTCCGGGGCAAGTTAACAAATATGATCTAGTCCTTGTATCCTGGGGCTCATGTGGTAGAGGTCAGGCACAAATAACCTTTCAGCATTCATTACGTGGGCCTTGGATCATGAAGGTACAAAGTACAAAAGGAGAATGAGAAGGAGAGGCTATGGACACCATGGGGATCTTAGAAATCCTAGAGGAAATGTGTTTGAGCTGAATTTAGAAGGAGGGGAAGGACTTGAACAAGTAGTTATTCCAGGGAGACAGCAGAAATTAGTCACAAAGTCATGGTAGAGAAAAGGAGGGTAAGGCCCAGGAGGAAGCTTCTGGAACAATGGAATGACCTGGGGCCATGGGATGGCGTGCAGGCAGCAGTGTGAAGCCCCATCACCGGCGCAGCACCCGTAACCCCCAGGAAGCTGTGGAGAATCACGGCAGCCTTTCTCTGGAAGTTTCAGAAACACTTGTTGAGGTGGCTTTGGCAAACACAAGAGGATGGGGAATGACACCAAGTAATTCAAGATACTTTATTGGAAATGCGACTGTATAGCTGTGAAGTTTGAGGTCTATAGTTATTATGATTAAAGGAGTAATTTTATAATATTGGAACCCCCCAAGTCCAAACAAAACCAGGCTGAAGCTCTAAAAAATAAGTTTTATTTATTTTTTTTAATTAAAAATATTGACATAATATTTTGGAAGTACTGAATCAGTATCAATAGCAAATATTCTCAAACATGTTTACACAGATGAAGAGTTTATGTTCCGCTGTGGGGATGAGGGCAGCACATTCAATTTGCATCTATGCTTACTAGTACCTGGCTGGTTTATTAGGGAGCCTATAAATGCTCATGAAGCTCCTTCCCGCCTCATTTGCCATATTAACCGTAAGTAAAGAGACCATGAAATAATTTATGGATCAAAAGCCCAGGAGTCTACAGTCTTCGGGAAAATGTTCCAGGTAGCTGCTAGTCTGGAAGTTATTTTCTTTCCCCAAACATCCAGGGTGGTCCATATCAGCAGTTTCCAACTTGTTTTATTCTACGAACCAATAAAATAAAAAAGTTGGAGGAGGGTGGGCAAACATGGAGTTGCCTACCTTTTATTTTGGCAAGTTAGGGCATGAAAAACAATCACTCCCATCTACTATTCACGTTGCCACACACACACACAAACACACACACAATCAAGTCTTAATACTGAAATCACAAGCAGGCCATAATCTCAGCATAAAGGGCAGAGCTTTAAATTAAAAGCTTCATTGAAAAAAAATCTCACTTTGTGTCTTAATTTTTCTTATTTTACAACAGAATGCTCAAGATGTGTCCTCAAAGGACATGATAGTGATTATATGCTATGTCTTAGTGTAGAAATATGGCACATAGTAGGCATTTGGCAATGATTGTATTAGCTATTCAGTAATATTAGCTGTTAGTAACCCTTCCTTCTGTCTATCCCTGCTCTGAGGATCAGTGCAAATCTTAGTCAAGGGTGATTAACGGGGACGTTTCTAGCCACTTCCTGTTCCAATCTTTCAACACTTTCTTGTCCTACCTCCTTGAAGTCGGCTGACCTACTATATGCTACACTGGCCCTCATCCATAAAAGGTCAGTCATTTCATCTAGTTCTTGAGACAAGTGTATGAAATAGATATTCAACACAACTTCTCTGGAGATGGAAAAAGTAAGTCTCAGTGAGACTATGTGCTTTGCTCAAAATCATACAGGGCTGCAAGCAGAAGTCATACTTGCCTGATCTGAAAGTCAGTTCTAACCACTGCACCAAGAGCCTCTCTGTAGTATTCGCAGTAAGTTTTGTGCCGTCATGTACATACGTACACATGGACACGGCCTGCAGTGAGATATTTAGCAGATTGTTTCTAGTATATTATGCCATGTGATTTTTTTAATTCTCAATGAATCCCTTGTCATTTTTATCAAGTTCTGGGTTGAAAGCCTGTCCTCAGATGTTGTTAAGAAACGAGCTCAAGGAAAATGGACACAGGCAAGGGCCTGGCATCCAGAGAGCAGA